>NC_083593.1:2758270-3358270 GCF_027579695.1 Neoarius graeffei
CTACTGTGGTAAAACAGGCCAAATCGCCAGGTCCAGGTCCACAAAAAAAAACTGTCTCTGCCACAAATAGCACTTTAGTGCAAGGTGTTTTATTTAGTGCACCCAACATACAGGCAAACATGCAAAAGTTGCCAAGAGTGGTGAAAAGGTATATTGTAGATTATGTAATACAAAAAAACCTTAATAAATTACTACTACTACTACTAATAATAATAATAATAATTAAAGACGTAGGAGAAATAGCACTTCCACAAAATATGGAACTTTTAGAGCCACAGTCTACATTACCCTTGCTGTCCCCTCTCACTCTCCCATACACTGAATGAGGATCCCCTTTTAGGCCCTAAGCCCCTCCCCTGGGTCATACCAACCCTGCACATTTGTCAGGGACCAGACAGGAAAGGAGATCAAAGGCACTCAAACCACAGTTTATTAATAACAGGGGAAAAGGGAGTATGTGTGTGAAGTTCAGTGGCAGGAGGACTGAGAGGCAGGGATGGCTGGTGGGAGCGTGGTGGTGACATCTGAGGTCTCCCATCAAGTACTGACCAGACCCAACCCTACTTAGCTTCTGAGATCAGACGGGATCAGGCGTTGTCAGAGAGGTGTGGCTGTAGGCTGACAGCACTTGGGTTTCAGGCAGTCTCCCAGCAGTAGTCCCTCAGCAGGCTGGAGTTAGGGAGCAGGCTGGAACACAGAGTCACAGATCAGATAGCAAGATAGGGGACAGAAATGCAGGGTCAGGTTACTGGGGCTGGAGAGTAGGGCTCCAGGCAGGGCTGCTCACACTGGGCTGATGGAGAGGCAGGCGAGCAGCAGGGCTGGGCAGACTGGAGATCAGGCGAAGGTACAAGAGAGGCAGGCAAGAGGCAGAGTCGACAGGACAGAAGGCAGATCAGGTTACTGGGGCTGGAGAGCAGACAGAGTCAGACAGAACAGAATATCGTCAGGAGTCAGAGTAGTAGGAACACAGAGCAGGTTATCATGCTGGAAGTTGCAGACGATCTGACACAGAAGCTTGGGAGGACTGCAGCTTAAATACACAAGGGGGGAAGCAGGTGATTGGCAACAGCCAATGACAGCCACTGGAAGTTAATAAGAGGAAGTGAGTGCGGGCGTGGCCGGTAATGCTGAGTGGAGATGTTACCTGAAGAGAGAAGCCCACAGGTAGGACCATGACAACATTAATCAATTATTGTCACAAAAGGCATAGTGGATTACATGTGCAGCAATAATCACACATTCATATAAACACTGCACATTCCCATAAAAACTATTGCACTTTTGCCCATCTAGCATGTATAAATAACACATTCACTGAACCCTCCCCCCCTTTTCCATAGTATAGTCCAATCCCACGATGCATTGCGCAGGCCAGATGCTACTAGAGTAGCCCCAAGTTTGAACCGCTCGGTTTGGCTCTCATTTCCCTGCATTGGAATTACGCGGACCATTCAAACAACCCACCAAACACAGAAATGCCACCAACAGACACGCCAAACACAAAATACAAGAAGACAAAGAGCGCTCAAAGATAAGTACAAACACCATTCAACAATGACCATTTTATCGTGTGTGGCATAGCAAATTGTTTAAAAGTACGAACCACTAAAGATGAAGGCAATATGTGTGTGTGTGTGTGTGTGTGTATGTGTGCATGCATGTGTGCGTGTATGTTACTCTCTGCTACTAACTTTAGGTGTGCACCCCTGCTGTCGTAGCCGTAATATTATTGTTTCATGAAAGTAGCGTGTAAACGGGAAAACAACGAGCGTGTTACATGCTTAATGAAACAATAGGCAGCGCTACAGATGCTGCTCGTGAACGGAGACAGAGGCCTCCGTCACAACTACTGACCGTGTTGTCTCATTTGTCTTGTCGGCTTTTTGGCCGAAGAAGATTGTGGGAACCGCATCTGGATTCAGCGCTGGCTTATATGGTATTCCTAATGCCGGTGCATCTGAGTGGTTTGAGTGAAACAATTTTCTTCAAAATATTCCAAGCACACGAGCTGCGTGAAGCAGCTTTTGTTTACCCTCTTTCTGTGTTGCTGTGGGGGTTGGACGCTCTGCTATGGTAATTACGGTAGGCTAGCCTGGTGACGTCTTGATGAGGAAGTTTTTCATAAATGAGTCGAGAGCATGCTGAGGACGCTAAAGAGTACTTATGCTGTCAGGAATGTGGAAAAAACTTGCACACTTGCCTCTTCAACAGATTTAAGTAAGTCAGATTTTATGCAGATCTGTTTGTAGGTTGTCTAGCGAGGTTACAGTCCACAGAACGAGGCGTCACAGCAGCACTACTTGTACCAGGGATATAAATATGAAAAGTTACCTCCCTCCATTCAGTCACATAGGAGTAGATCAGCTGTTCACTATTCCCTCACTGTTTATCATTAACATCAGTATTATCTTTCCCCCTCCACTTTTTTTTAGAGAAATGGAATTTCAATTTTTTTCATATCAACTTTTAATAAAATAATCTCCTGGCAGAGGCAGCTTCAAGTCTTACTTGCTATGTGGAGCTTCTGTGTCTTGTGCTCAAATGACGTCAGAGCACTGCTGGAAACAATCAGGGGGATTTTTCTGATTGGTTAAAATATTTGCAATGGCGGCCTCCATGAAATTGTCCATTCTGCATAGAAACTTGACTTTTGGAGATGGATATCTTAGTTGTGTGAGCTCCTTATTTTCAATTATTCACATGAATCGTTAGTTTATATCGTAATCTATCTTCATAACTGCATTTTAAAAATGGGTTTTCTTTTCTTTTAAGCAATGACATGCGAAATAAGCATTGACGAGGCAAAGTGGGCGGGTTCTGAGTTAAACTAATCTCAACTTTGAGGTGATGCGACTGAGGCGACTACCAATGGGATGGAAGGATGCTGCTGACTGACAGATGAGTTATAAATAAATAAATATACATGAAGGTTGCCTTGGCAGCCAGAGCCTAGAACATCCACTCACGACCAATTGTGAGCTCCAAAGCGATGGACAACCAGAGAATAGCCTTACATGTGGATGGCCCTTTAATGGTACTAACACTTTTCAAGGGAAGTAGCTAATGCCTGCTCAAAAGGACACTTGATGACACCATCGACTAATTTACATATTCATTTATCCATCCTGATCCTTTGCATATTAAAATTTGTCCTGGAAAGAAATAAGATGCAAGAGATAGAGTTTAATCTGAACTTCCTTCCATCCATCCATCCATCTTCTACCACTTTTTCAGATCCGGGTCATGGGGGTAGCAGCCTAAGCAGAGCAGCCCAGACTTCCCTATCCCCAGCCACCTCCACCAGCTCTTCTGGGTAAATACTGAGGTGTTTCCAGGCCAGCTGAGAGATATAACCTCTCCAGCTTGTCCTGGGTCTGCCCCAGGGTCTCCTCCCGGTGAGGCATGCCCAGAGAATCTCCCTTGGGAGGCATCCAGGGGGCATCCTAACAAGGTGCCCGAACCACCTCAACTGACTCCTTTCAATGTGGAGGAGCAGCGGTTCTACTCTGAGTCTCTTCTGAATGACCAAGCTTCTCACCCTGTCCCTAAGGGAGAGCCCAGCCACCTTGTGGAGAAAACTCATTTCTACTGCTTGTATCCGCAAACTCATTGTTTCAGTCACTACCCACGGCTTGTGACCATAGGTGAGAGTAGGAAAGTAGATGGACCAGTAAATTGAGAGCTTTGCCTTTTGGCTCAGCTCTCTCTTTACCACAACAGACCAGTTTAGCATCCACATCACTGCTGACACTGCCCTGATCCATCTGTCCAACTCCCACTCCCCCTTACCCTCACTCATGAACAAAACCCCAAGATACTTAAACTCCTCCACTTTAGGTAGCAACTCCCCCCTGACCCGAAGTAGGCACTCCACCCGTTTCCGGCTGAGCGCCATGGCCATGGACTTGGAGGTGCTGATCTTCATCCCAGCTACTTCGCACTCAGCTGCAAACCATCCCAGGACATGCTGTAAGCCACAGATTGATGAAGCCAATAGGACCACATCACTCGCAAAAAGCAGAGACGTGATCCTGATGCCACCAAACTGGACACCCTCCGCCCCTTGGCTGCACCTAGAAATTCTGTCCATAAAAGTTATGAACAGAACCGGTGACAAAGGGCAGCCCTGGTAGAGTCACACATGCACTGGGAACGTGTCCGACTTACTGCCGGCAATGTGAGCCAAACTCCTGCTCCGGTCATACAGGGTCCGAATGGCCTGCAGTAATGGGCCCTGAACCCCATACTCATGAAGCACCCCCCACAGGGCACCATGAGGGACATGGTCGTAAGCCTTCTCCAGGTCCACAGTACACATGTAGACCAGTTGGGCAAACTCCCATACATCCTCCAGTACCCTTGCAAGGGTAAAGAGCTGGTCTAGTGTTCCACGACCAGGACGAAAACCACATTGTTCCTCCTGAATCTGAAGTTTGACTATCGACTGGACTCTCCTCTCCAGCACCCCAGCATAGGCTTTCCCAGGGAGGCTGAGAAGTGTGATCCCCCATAGTTGGAACACACTCTGTGGTCCCCCTTTTTAAAAAGGGGGACCACCACCCCAGTCTGCCAATCCAGAGGGACTGTTCCCGACCTCCACACAATGTTGAAGAGGCATGTCAGCCAAGACAGCCCAACAACATCCAGTGCCTTCAGGAACTCAGGACAAATCTCATCCATCCCTGGAGCCCAGCCATTGAGGAGCTTTTTAACCACCTCAGCAACCTCAGCCCCTGTGATGGGCGAGTCCTCCCAGGCACCCTCAGACTCTGCATCCTCCTTGGACAACATGAAGGTGATCCTTGAAGTATTCCTTCCACCGCCAGACGATGTCCCCAGTTGAGGTCAACACCACTCCATCCTCACTGTAAACAGTAGGGACAGAGCACTGCTTCCCCTTCCTGAGCTGCTGGACGGTTTGCCAGAATCTCTTCAAGGTCGACCAAAAATCACTTTCCATGGCCTCACTGAACTCCTCCCACACCCGAGTTTTTGCTTCAGTGACCACCAGTGCTGCGTTCTGCTTGGCCCATTGGTATCTGTCAGCTACCTCTGGAGACCCACAGGCTAACCAAGCCCAATAGGACTTCTTCTTCAGTTTGACGGTGTTAGGGTTTTGCTGGGAATCTAACCCGGATCGCTGGTGTAGTGATCCAGCAAACCCCCACTAGGCCACCAAGGGGAATGACTCAAGTGCAGAGGCGTGAGGCGAAAGTAGAATATCAAAAAACAGTTTATTTACAATATATACACTATATACAATCCAGGGCAAAAAAACAAAAAGTATAATCCAAAGGTTCAAAGTCCAAAAAATGAGAAAAGAAGAGGCAAAATGCAAAATGCTCAGAAGATACAAAAAGGTAGTACAAAGTCCAAAGAAAAGAAAAGAAAAGAAAAGGCAAAATGCAAAACGCTCAGAAGATCCAAAAGGGTAAAACAAATCCAAAGAAAACAAAATACCAAAAAATACAAGAGCATAAGCAAGGTACACGGGACAGAGGAAACAAACCATAGGTAGCACAAAGACTCCGTGACTAGGGACCAAACTGAGGGAGTATATATACGCAAAACTAAATGGGAAACAGGTGACACTAATGAGGACAAACAGGTAATCAACACAAACACAAAACACAGGAACAGTGACGGCCTCTAGAGGCCAAAACAAACAAGACAAGATAAGGAAATAACAGCGGCCTCTAGAGGCCAAAAACAGTCCCAGTCCTAACAGACGGCTCCCTTCACCACAGGTGTCCACCACTGGTTTCAGGGATTACCGCCATGACAGGCACCAACAACCTTGCAGCCACAGCTCTACACGGCTACCTCAGCAATGGAAGTGCAGAGCATAGTCCAATCAGACTCAATGTCCTCATCCTCCCCCAGTATGCAGTTGAAGCTCTGCTAGAGGTGGCAGTTGAAGATCTGATGGACAGAAGCCTCTGCCAGATGTTCCCAGCATACCCTCATTACACATTTGGGCCTACCAGGTCTGTCCGGCCTCCTCCCCCACCATCTGATCCAGCTCGCCACCAGGTAGTGATCAGTTGACAGCTCTGCTCCTCTCTTCACCCAAGTGTCCAAGACATACGGTCGTAGATCAGATGAAATGACTACAAAGTCAATCATCGATCTATGGCCTAGGGTGCATTTATGGACACCCTTATGCTCGAACATGGTTTGGCCAGAAGTCCAACAACAGAACACTGCTCGGGTTCAGATTGGGCAGGCCATTCCTCCCAATCACATCCCACCAGGTCTCACTGTCATTGCCCACCTGAGTGTTGAAGTCCCCCAGTAAAACAATGGAGTCCCCTCGTGGTGCCCTGTCTAGCACCCCTCTCAAGGACTCCAAGAAGGCTGGGTACTCTGAACTACCATTTGGAGCATAAGCACAAATGACAGTCAGAGACCGTTCCCCGACCTGAAGGCGCAGGGACATGACCCTCTTATTCACTGAGAACTCCAATGTTAACGTTCTGAACTGGGGGGCTACCAATAGCTCTGCCCCTGCCTGGCGCTGCTCACCCTTGGCAACTCCAGCATAGAAGAGAGTCCAACCCCTCTCCAGGAAATTGGTTCCAAAACCCAAGCTATGCGTTGAGGTGAGCCCAACTATATCTAGTCAGTACTGATCAACCTCACACACAAGCTCAGGCTCCTTTCCCACCAGAGAGGTGACATTCCATGTCCCAAAAGCCAGTTTTGTCAGCCGGGGGTCAGTATGCCAGGGCCTCCGCCTTTGATTGCTACCCAATCCACAGTGCACCGGACCCTTACGGCACCTCCTGTGGGTGGTGGGTCCACAGGAGAATGGTTCCATGTTGCTCATTTGAGCTGAGCCCGGCCAGGCCCCATGGACATAGGCCTGGCCACCAGGTGCTCGTTGACAAGCCCCTCCCCCAGGTCTGGCTCCAGGGTGGGGCCCCGGTATCCCTGATCCAGGCGAGGGCACTCGGATACCTGCTCTTTGTCTGACCTCTCATCTAGGACCTGTTTGCCTTGGGAGACCCTACCAGGGGCAAATGCCCTTGACAACATAGTTCCTAGAATCCCTGAGGCACTCAAACCCCTCCACCACGTTCAGGTGGTGATTCAAGGAGGGGTAATATGAACTTATTTCTGACAGAAAGTACAAGTCTGTGTTCAAAGAGTCACAAAAGTAGTACAATTTATATATTTACAAAACTCTAAAACTTCTGTCACAAATTCAAATTAAATTAAGCAGTGGGTAGTGAGGAGTAAGGAAAAGAAACAGTTACAGATAAAATAACTGGGATGGTTTAATACAAAGTGTGCAGGTGGGACAAACAATGCTGATCAGTGATTGGTCATTTAGAATAATGATGATCAGTGATTGGTTATTTGGAATAATGGTGATTAGTAATTTGTCATTTGCAATAATAGTGATTAGAGATGGGTCATTTAGAATAATAGTGATCAGTGATTGGTCATTGGGAACAAAAATATTCGATAATTGGTCATTTGGGATAATGGTGATTAGTGATGGGTCATTTGGTGTAAATGTGATCAGTATTTGGCCATTTAGAACAAAGCTGATCAGTGACTGGTCATTTGAAATAATAATGATCAGTGACTAGTCATTTGAAATAATGATGATCAGTGATTGGTCATTTGGAATAATGGTGATTAGTGATGGGTCATTTGGAATAATACTTATCAATGATTAGTCATTTGGAACAATGTAGATTAGTGATTAGTCATTTGGAGCATTGATTGTCAGTGATTAGTCACGTGTGATAATTGTGATTAGTGATGTGTCATTTTGCATAAAGATGATCAGTAATTGCTAATTTAGAACAAAGCTGATCAGTGACTGTTCATTTGAAATAATGATGATCAGTGATTGGTCATTTGGAATAATGGTGATTAGTGATGAGTCATTTGGAATAACGGTGATTAGTAAATAGTCATTTGGAATAATGGTGATTAGTGATTGTTCATTGGGAATAAAGCTGATCAGTGATTGGTAAAGGTCTGCAAAATCGCAACTCGGTCTGCAATGAGTCCCTTAACTCATAAAACTGGTAGCTGTGATATGAACTGCAGAGCCATACCTACGTAGTGCAGGACCATCACTGGCATCTGCTCAAAAACTTCATGAGGTTCTTTTTGAAATAAAGCCAAGGGCTCTAAAAAGTCGTCTAATACTCTAGCGACAAAGTTGTAAGTTGGCAACACTGCCTTTAATTCAGGATGTGTATTATAACAGGTTTTAGGGGAACTAGTGCCCCAGCCCAAATAAGATTTTGTCCCCCTGAGATAAAGACAAAAAATTGTCAATAAAAATTGTAGACATCTTGTAATTTAAAAAAATGTAAGTATCTCAGCCAAACACTTTTAGTGAATAAGTTCTTTAGCTTGCTTTGGTCACTTAAATGGAACTGTGGATCCGCTCAGTATTTTATCAAATAAGTCAGAAAATGGAATAAGTGCTCGTCTTTAATTCTCTTCAGCACACATCTACGTATAACACATTCAGGATTGTATAACACATTGTATAACACATTCAGGATCTTTGTACAGGTAATGTAAGAAAAGAGCTAACCCTTAAATTGTCATTATATACACTATGTGGCCAAAAGTTTGTGGACACCTGACCATTTGGATTGGACTAGTTTTATGTGGAGAGGTGGGGTCATGTAATTACTGTATTACCAGAGTTCTCAGTGATTTTAGTCCTAGCCAAATGCAGCAAAACAGCAATTTTTACTGACTGCTCACTCCGGTGTCAGTAAGAATTCTGGTGCCTTTAACCTTCTGTAAAACGAGCTGTAGAAATAACCTCAAGTTATACTAATTCCATGTGAACAGACATGTATAGTCTGTAATATCCTGTGGAAAAGCAGTTTTTCACTTTTTTCCCCTCAAATATGGAGGCAGGCATAAATTTACTTCCATGAATTAAATTTTATTAAATTTTCTAAAGGATTCTAATGGTTTAATAGGTGTTTTGGGACTGATTACAGATGTATTTGATGGTTTCTGAATAGGATCTAAAGGTGTTCTACAGGAAACTAGTTGTCTCTAATGGTAACCATTAATCTCATTTCTATCAGGTTTTAATCCTAATGGTCCTTTTTTTTAACAGGGTCCATTAATATATTGCTCAGAAAGAAAAATATATACAATAAATATTTAAACATGACTGACTTTAGAATTACTTTATTACTTTTTCCTTATTCTTCCTGAAATCACCAAGAGAAATGATTGATTTACTTTTGTTTGCACTTTCAGTTAAATATCACAAAAATTTACGGCAAAGTACTGAGGTTACTGCAACATAATGGACTGACTGATTATGACTCTTATCCAATACTACATCCATTTATTCGACGTACGGGCAGTGGAAAGGGTCCAAGGCACTTCTTCAGTTATGTTTAAAGCTCTTCCTGTATTTCTTTTTCAGATAGCTGATGTACTTGTGGTATTCTGTCCAATCACCAAATGCTACCCTGACAGAGGGAGAGTGCACGTAAACCTTTGGAAATATAGCTTCCCAGACAGAATGGTTATGTGCCATTTGTTCAAACTGTTTTTGAAAGCGACATTTGCCCCAAACTGAAATAAGGCACACAATTTCAGCACTTGTCCAGTTGCTTGTTTTCTTCTCTCTGGTTGGTGTCATATTTTCTCTTTCTGACCATCAGAAGCTACCGGTATGTACTACACACGGTTGTTTTTGGTTTTGTGGGTGTGATGGCAGTGTGTACACTGAGTCGCCACTCCCATCTGTGTCATTTATACTGAGATTTCTTATCCCGTGAAAATCACCAATAAATATTACAGACGTCCTGTGGTAAAACTACATCCCCCCATAAAACTAATCCTGTCTGAATAGGGCTTAAGTCAAATCTTTGGGTAACAGTGTGACACTCCAATGTTTGTCTGTCAACTTTGAGTCACATCTGGTGTAGATATATGATTTGCTACGAGGAAATAGTGAATGTCTGTTTGACACAAACCTTCTGCCCCAATATGTCTGTAAAGCCCAAGTGGGAGCAATTCTATTAATTGGAAATCAAGGCTGAGGCGGCTGTGTTTTATGAGGGTCACTAGAAGGGGCAAAACACACAAGTTAGGACATGTTGTCTTGGCAGCAATGATGTTGGTTTACTGTGATGGTCACTAGCTCAGACAGGAAGAACCCAGCATGCCTTTCAGTTTAGACTCTGAACCCATGCAATTTCAGACACACCCTGGATCTCAGCAGTGTGTCTACCTTCTCTCTCACCTTCATTTACAGCATACAGTATGTAAAGAGAGCTTTATCAGAAGAAACCTGAGGTGTGCAGGATTGTTTTTTTAAACCCCCCCCACACACACACACATGCACCTTGAAGGAGTTCTGATCAATCGCATCCACTCTTGCAAAAATTCTTTACCAATCCTGCCCACTTCCAAAGGAATTTTGACCAATCCCACCAGTTCCTGCAGACATGCTTGACAAATCCAGCTTGCTCCCAAAGTCTGACCAATCCCACCCCTTCTCAAAGGAATTTTGACCTGCTTGCACAGAAAATTAAACAAATCACACCCACTCCTGTAGACACTCTTGACCAATCTTACCTGTTCCAGAAACAGTTTTGACCAATCCCATCTACTCTCAAAGTAATTCTGTCCAATTTCACTCAAACAGGTATTTTTGCAATTTTTTTTTGGCAGGTGCTATTTGCACCCAGGGTGTCAGTACCCAACAAAGTTATTTGTACCCAGTGTGGCCAGCCAATGTGGATATTTACACCTGGGTGTAGGTAGTACCACCCAGCGACAAGACAAGCACTCAGGTGTCCTTGGACAAAAATGCTATTTACACCCTAACCCTAACACAAAATTGAACCAGGTGTAAATAGCTGAACAACCGCCATATGACTATTCTCACCTGAGTGCAAATAGACACTCCCTTCTTTTTTCAAAATGTAAACAAATTAATCATTTGAACCACTGTGACCATGCCCAGGGTAAAGCAGTTACTAAAGATGAATAAATATATTGCAGTAAATATGTCATTCTGCACCACAGAAACACCCAGTATGGTCCCATGTTGATGAAAGTGGTCTTTCTTTGTCCCACAAGCTTCATATCTGACCTCTTGTCCACACAAAAAAAGCAGCTCCCATTACCCTTTTGTTGGGTTGTGTGAGTCCTGTGGTATCCCAGTTTTAACACATACCTCTAGTATATGCATACCTTCATTTATCTGGCAGTACATGTGTTAATGATGAGGAAATACTTTGCCAAAAGCATACTGTGGCAGCGGGGGCGTGGCCAAGCAGAAGTCTGTGAATGGAGGGCGGGGTTGGGGAAGGTAAATGGCTAAGTCATTCCACCTGCTGTCAATTAGAGTTTGTGTGTGTGTGTGTGTGTGTGTGTCACTGTTTGTTACAGGGACGGAGCATAAAAGGAGAGAGAGAGAGCAGAGGAAGGGAGCTCTCTCTCCAACCACAATGCATGTGTGTGTGAGTGAGTGAGTAAATGAATGAATGAGTGAATAATAGATAGATAGATACTGATAGATAGATAGATAGATAGATAGATAGATAGATAGATAGATAGATAGATAGATAGATAGATAGATAGATAAAAAGGAAGCTGAAAAGCTCAATAAAGTTTGGATAAACATCATCTCTCACCTGCCGTGCATCTGTGCTCCACCCACATCAGGAAGTGTTACAGTGGTGCCGAAACCCAGGAGCACAGAAGAGAACCACCCCATGGAGTCCCCGCCATTCGAAGAGCTCATCCTTGCCCTCGCTACCACCCAGCAGAACCAGCATCAAGCGCTGATCGCCCTCCGAAAGGAGCAGGAGCAACGCTTCGAAGCCTTGATGCTGGCCCAGCAGGAAGATCGCCAGGCGTTCCGGCACCGGCTCGCATCAGCAGGGGCGTCAACCACTGCTGCTGCCACCCTCACAAAGATGGGACCGTAGGACGATCCGGAAGCATTCCTCGCTCTTTTTGAGCAAGCAGCCGAGGCATGGGGTGGCCGCAGGAGCAGCGTGTGGTGTGCCTTCTCCCGCTTCAGACTGGTGAGGCGCAGCTCGCAGCGCAGCAGCTCCCTGCTAACAGCCGGCTGGTCTACGCTGACCTGACAAAAGCCATCCTGCAGCGGCTTGGCCACTCCCCCGAGCAACATCGCCGGCGCTTCCGGACGCTGGCATTGGAGGAAGTCGGCCGGCTGTTTGCATTCGGCCAGCAACTCTGGGATGTCTGCCGGCGGTGGCTGAGTGCGGAAAACTGCGATGCTGCCGGAATCATCGATCTGGTGGCACTGGAGCAGTTTGTCTTTCGATTTCCAGAAGGAACGGCGGAATGGGTCCAGTGTCATCACCCGGCATCGCTGGAATGAGCCAGCAAGCTGGCGGAGGACCATCTGGAGGCAGCTCCGATGGCAGCCAGATGAGGCGTCTCCCCTCGCTTCTCTTTCTCTCTCTTTTCTCCCCCTGTCTCTCGTCCCCCTCCCCACCCCATTCCCCTGCCACGGAAGCGGCGGCTGGCCACTCCCCAGCCGGCCCGTTGCACCCGTGGTGTCCTCCCCTCTCCCTCTCCTGTGTCTGTGTTGTCTCCCCCTCAGGTGAGTGACACCCATAACACCAGTGCAGAGGGAAAGCCTGGGCCGGTGTGCTGGTGCGGCGGGGAATCGGAGCATCTCCGAGGCCAGAGCTCCGCAAGGGAGGTGGGTGCTGTAATCCGGATCCCCAACACACCAGAAACTGCCCCCGATCGGGCCAGAACGTATTGCATACCGGTGAGTATCCAAGGGGCTACATATCATGCTTTGGTGGATTCCGGTTGCAATCAGATGTCAATTCACCAACGCCTGGTGCAAGGTGAGGCATTGGGGGAAGCACAAGCAGTGAAAGTATTGTGTGTGCACGGGGATGTTCACCATTGCCCTCTAGTGTCTCTCCAAATTCTATTCCCGGGCCAAATGCATAGAATAAAGGTGGCGGTTAGTCCCCGTCTCACACACTCGCTGATTTTGGGTACTGATTGGCCGGGATTTAAAAACCTAATGGAATATTTAAAATGCAGTGGGTCTTGCACTAGTAGGTCACAGGAAGGTCCTGGTGTGGCGTTGACTAGAGAAGCTGTCGCAGAGCCGTCTACATCAACACCGCGACAGAGTGAGGAGCAGCCCGCTCCTCCTCCCTCTCTCAGGGATTCCCTTGGGGATTTCCCGTTAGAGCAGTCGCGAGACGAGACTCTGCGGCATGCATTTGACCAAGTGAGAATAATCGATGGTCAAACTCTTCAGCCAAGCGCAGCACCGACCTTCCCCTATTTTGCCATTATTAAAGATAAATTGTACTGAGTGATGCAGGACACTCAAACCAAGGAACAAATAACCCAGTTGTTAATCCCAAAGAGCCGTAGGGAACTCGTGTTCCTTGCGGCTCACTTTAATCCCATGGCTGGACACTTGGGGCAAGATAAAACACTAGCCCGAATAATGGCCCGATTCTATTGGCCAGGGATTCGCGGGGATGTCCGTCGGTGGTGTGCGGCATGCCGTGAATGCCAATTAGCAAATCCCGCGGCCACTCCAAAAGTGCCTTTGTGCCCTCTTTCTCTAATCGAGATCCCATTTGAGCGAATTGGGATGGATCTCGTCGGGCCATTAGATTGGTCACCACGGGGATATCGCTTTATTTTAGTTCTAGTGGATTATGCAATGCGATATCTGGAAGCAGTGCCTCTCCACAATATCTCAGCATGCAGTATTGCGGAAGCGCTCTTCTGCTTTATCTCCTGGGTCGGGATTCTGAAAGAAATCCTGACAGACCAAGGCACTTTGTTTATGTCACGCACACTGCGCGAGCTGTATGGGTTACTGGGGATCAAGTCTATCTGCACCAGTGTTTATCACCCACAAATGGATGGCTTAGTAGAGCGATTTAACCAGACACCCAAAAACATAATCTGTAAATTCGTAAGTGAAGATGCGCGTAATTGGGATAAGTGGCTTGAGCCCCTGTTGTTCGCAGTACGAGAGGTCCCGCAAGCCTCCACGGGGTTTTCTCCCTTTGAATTATTATATGGGCATAAGCCGCATGGCATTCTGGATGTGCTATGGGAAAATTGGAAGGAGGGACCTTCACCGAGTAAAAATTAAATCCAGTACGTTGTAGGTATCATGCCGCCATCTTGTGTCAGAACTACAATTCCCAGTCCACTTCCGTGTGACCTACGTCATGCGTGGGCGGGATCATCTACATCAACATTCAAGGAAACATAAAACAATGGGACAACGCTTCCATCTTTGTCTCTCACGTCTGGCTTCCGATGAATCTGGACGTATAAAGAGGCGCTCTCCACCCAAAAAGACGTCTTCTTTCTTGCAAGATCCATCACTCAGCGCGATTTTCTTTCTTACCCTTGGCAAAGGTAAACTCTAGAGTCGCGCGATCTGTAAACTCAACCTGAGTTACAACCGGTTTACTTGCATTAGAAGTGACGTCACGACTGCAGCCCAGGCAGTCAAAAGTTAAGAAGCGATTGAATCCTTTTTAACTCAAAAGCGCTGTGCATCTTATTCTGATCAGAGACTTTCCCTCACGAACGCTGAGTTTCGGACCAAGAATCCTCTGCTTTCCACGGGAACCACCCAAGTGCTCCGCTGGACCCGAAAGTTTTCTACGCCTCCATCACGAGCGGCTCACGTGCTCCCACAGCGAGGCCCGAAACTACACCGGCGAATAGTTCTTCATATCTTGCTAAAGGCAGGATTAAGTAAGATTTTGGCATTTGGGCATAATTAGGATAGTCTTAGGAATTTGCTTTTATTTGAAATGGTGTGAATTTAAACCCAGGTTTATTCATTACACTATTAGACACGCAGCGTGTTGATTTATTTTGGTTCTATGTTCTCTAAATTGTAATAGATAGGCTGCGCATGCTTCTCTCTCTCTTATTCTGACTAACACTAATTTCTTTATCATACATTTTGACCTTATCAAGGTTTCAGTGAGTTTGGTAATGTTATGAGTGTGGAATCTTTTTGTTACTGAGAAAACACGTGCTCAACAGGCCTGACCAGGCCTGATACACTTTAGATAGCTTCCCTTTGTCTTTAGCAACACGTGCTCAGTAGGCCTCACCAGGCCTAACAAACACACTTTAGCTAGGCCATAGGGCCTTTAGCAAACTCACACTAGCAACACAAGGCTAAACACAGAGCTAATCCTTTGTTCTGTTTAGATAACATTCTTTTGTTTAGCTACCAACAAGCTAGGCCTCCACCACGTGTAGTTAGCTACACGAGGCTAAACACATGGTCAAGTCCTTCACACACACACACACACACACCTCACTGCTTGTATATATTGATTTATTATTTTATCTTTTCTTTGTATAATAAATTCATTTATTAAACAAACTGTGTTTATTTGTGTGAACAACAATATGTGAAGTCCCCAATCTTCTCAAAGAATTCAGAAAGGGTGCATATGTTATGTAATATGGTAAGTGATCGGAATAATTTGGAAATATACCATAATCTAGCTGTCTGGTAATTTATCCAGGATTAATGGTATGATTCACTAAATGATTCATTGAACGATTCACTGAATGAGACTGATTCTATGGTATGATTCAATTCAAACGAGTCAAATTAAACGATTCAATGGGATTGATTCATTTTTAATTATTAACCTTCAAAATTTAATGAGACTGATTTAACGAGATTGATCACTTAATTTCAATAATTAACTGATTGCACCCACAACGTTCTTGACCTGCGCGCAAAACTCCACACCCTCCGGCACCTAACCCAGGAGAATTAACGGCAGGCACAAGAATGTCAAAGCCGGCTGTATGACGGGGCACGCGTCTTAGAGAGTTCACGCCGGGAGATAAAGTGCTCGTATTATTGCCCACGTCGAGTTCTAAATTAGTCGCCAAGTGGCAAGGGCCCTTTGAGGTCACATGGCGAGTCGGGGATGTCAACTATGAGGTGACGTGAACGGATAGGGGTGGGACACGGCGAATCTACCACCTCAACCTTTTAAAATGGTGGAATGAGGGGGTCCCCGTGGCATTGGTGTCGGTAGTCCCAGAGAAGGCGGAGCTGGGGCCGGAGGTAAAAAAGATAACATCGCGGACCACTCCGGTTCCTTGTGGAGACCACCTCTCACTGGCCCAACTCACAGAGGTAGCAAAGTTGCAGAAGGAATTTTCCAACGTGTTCTTGCCCCTTCCTGGTCGTACCCACCTCATAGAACACCACATCGAAACGACCCCAGGGGTGGTAGTGCATAGCTGCCCTTACCGCTTGCCTGAACACAAGAAAAAGATGGTTCGGGATGAACTCAAGGCCATGCTCGAAATGGGCATAGTTGAGGAGTCCCACAGTGACTGGAGCAGCCCAGTGGTCTTGGTTCCCAAGACCGACGGGTTGGTCCGGTTCTGTGTGGACTATAGAAAGGTCAATGCGGTGTCTAAATTTGACGCATACCCAATGCCTCGCATTGATGAGTTGCTTGATCGGTTAGGTGCTTCTCACTTTTATTCGACACTGAATCTAACAAAGGGATATTGGCAGATCCCCTTGACTCCTATCTAGCCACCTATCTAGATGACATTGTAATCTACAGTAATGATTGGCCGCGGCACTTGGAACACCTGAGGGCTGTCCTAAAGTTGCTGAGGTGAGCAGGCCTCACAGCTAACCCAAAAAAGTGTGCGATTGGGCGGGTGGAAGTACAGTATCTGGGCTTCCACTTGGGCCATGGGCAGGTGCATCCCCAAATTAACAAGACCGCAGCAATTGCAGCCTGCCCGAGGCCCAAGACCAAAAAGGAGGTTAGACGGTTCCTGGGGCTGGCTGGCTATTATCGTAGGTTTCTACCTAATTATTCAGACGTCACCAGCCCGCTAACTGATCTCACTAAAAAGGGGGCTCCAGATCCGGTCCAATGGACGGAGCAGTGCCAACAGGCCTTCTCGGAGGTAAAAGCTGCACTGTGTGGGGGGCCACTTTTACACTCCCCTGACTTCTCTCTCCCATTTAGTTTGCAGACTGATGCATTGGACAGAGGGCTGGGGGCCTTTTTGTCCCAGGAGGTGGAGGGTGAGGAACGCCTCGTGCTGTAAATCAGCTGGAAACTCTCAATGCGTGAAAGCAGGTACAGCACAATCGAGAAGGAGTGTCTCACCATCAAGTGGGCGGTCCTCGCCCTCTGATACTACGTGCTGGGGCACCCTTTCACTCTCTGTTCGGACCACGTTCCCCCTTCAGTGGCTCCACCGCATGAAGGATGCCATTGCGTGGATCATCCGTTGGTATCTCGCCCTCCAGCCATTTAAGTTCGAGGTGATCCACAGGCCAGGGGCACAGATGGTGGTGGTGGACTTCCTGTCCCGTCGGGGGGGGGGAGTCAGCTTCAGGCCGGACGGCTCCCCGGCCTGAGTCGGGCAGTGGGGATATGTGGCAGTGGGGGTGTGGCCAAGCAGCAGTCTGTGAATGGAGGGCGGGGTTGGGGAAGGTAAGTGGCTAAGTCATTCCACCTGCTGTCAATTAGTGTGTGTGTGACTGTCACTGTTTGTTACAGGGACGGAGCATAAAAGGAGAGAGAGAGCAGAGGAAGGGAGCTCTCTCTCCAACCACAATGCATGTGTGTGTGAGTGAGTGAGTAAATGAATGAATGAGTGAATGATAGATAGATAGATAGATAGATAGATAGATAGATAGATAGATAGATAGATAGATAGATAGATAGATAGATAGATAGATAAAAAGGAAGCTGAAAAGCTCAATAAAGTTTGGATAAACATCAACTCTCACCTGCCTTGCTTCTGTGCTCCACCCACATCAGGAAGTGTTGCACATACTTAGCACATTATTTATCTAACTGGCTAATTTGTAACTACAACCCCGATTCCAAAAAAGTTGGGACAAAGTACAAATTGTAAATAAAAATGGAATGCAATAATTTACAAATCTCAAAAACTGATATTGGATTCACAATAGAACATAGACAACATATCAAATGTCGAAAGTGAGACATTTTGAAATTTCATGCCAAATATTGGCTCATTTGAAATTTCATGACAGCAACACATCTCAAAAAAGTTGGGACAGGGGCAATAAGAGGCTGGAAAAATTAAAGGTACAAAAAAGGAACAGCTGGAGGACCAAATTGCAACTCATTAGGTCAATTGACAATAGGTCATTAACATGACTGGGTATAAAAAGAGCATCTTGGAGTGACAGCGGCTCTCAGAAGTAAAGATGGGAAGAGGATCACCAATCCCCCTAATTCTGCGCTGACAAATAGTGCAGGAATATCAGAAAGGAGTTCGACAGTGTAAAATTGCAAAGAGTTTGAACATATCATCATCTATAGTGGATGATGAATGGATTATTGTAATGCCTTACTGTCTGGATGTTCCAATAAGTGCATAAACAAGCTCCAGTTAGTTCAAAATGCAGCAGCAAGAGTCCTTACTAGAACTAGAAAATATGACCGCATCACGCCTGTCTTATCCACACTGCATTGGCTCCCAATCAAATTTCGTATTGATTATAAAATACTACTATTGACCTTTAAAGCACTAAATGGTCTCGCACCACAGTACCTGAGTGAACTTCTGCTCCTCTATGACCTGCCACGCCTACTTAGATCAAAAGGTGCAGGCTATCTGCTGGTACCTCGTATAGTGAAAGCTACATCAGGGGGCAGAGCCTTTTCTTACAAAGCCCCACTGTTATGGAACAGCCTTCCAAGTAATGTTCGGGAATCAGACACAGTCTCAGCATTTAAGTCTAGGCTGAAAACATATCTGTTTAGTCAAGCCTTTTGTTAATGGTGTTTATGAGGTAAAGGAGTAGATCTGGAGGGTCCTCAGACATAGAGTGTTTTGGTAAACTGGGATGTATGGATGCTGTCAGTCCCCACTCTGGCTGCTTTATGTCCCGGGGCTCCCTCATGCCTGTGTTACCTTCTGGCTCTCTCCTTTTAGTTATGCTGTCATAGTTAGTTGCCGGAGTCCCTGCTTGCACTCGGGGCAATATGTATACTGTTCCTACTTATTCAAGTGACATTGGGCATACCTAACCACCTGTGTTTTCTTTCCCTCCCCCCCACCCCAAATCTGTCCTTCTGAGTTACATGGAGTCAACAGGAAATCTTTTGGTGGAGACGGTGGACACCTCGACTGGCTATTGTAGCCTGCAGGGAATCGGCCGTCAGACATTCTGTCGCATGTCCCAGACCCGGTGAAATGTAACTGAATTGTCTTGGCCAGCCCTAAGGGTCCCATCTGCATCTCATCATTGCTGAGGAGTGTGCTCCCATCACCCAATCAAGCATCCAGCCAGAGCAGGTCATGATATATTTTACCATATTAACATGCCATTGTGTGTTATGCCTGATGTAAAGACTCTCGTCTCTGCGAGCCTACCACACAGATTTAATACTTGTCATTTTTAGGGCATACCTAACAACGTGTTTTCTTTCTCTCTCTCTCTCTCTCTCTCTCTCTCCCCCCCATCTGTCCCTCTGAGTTACATGTTGATCCTGGGATTGAGATGCTGGCCTCTTCTGCCCCTCGGACCTGCTTGATCCATCCTGGTGCCCTGTGTCTGGTCGGAGTTTTATCGCCCCACTCCTTTGAAGGACGGCCGCATGAGGACAGTTGAGGGTTATACCTGTTAAAACTGTTAATATTATAGTCAGGCTGTCTGTTGTTGCCCAAATGAGGATGGGTTCCCTTTTGAGTCTGGTTCCTCTCGAGGTTTCTTCCTCATGTCGTCTGAGGGAGTTTTTCCTTGCCACCGTCGCCACAGGCTTGCTCATTGGGGATAGATTAGGGATAAAATTAGCTCATGTTTTAAGTCGTTCAAATTCTGTAAAGCTGCTTTGCGACAATGTTTATTGTTAAAAGCGCTGTACAAATAAATTTGATTTGATTTGATATAGTGCATAATATCATCAAAAGATTCAGAGAATCTGGAAGAATCTCTGTGCGTAAGGGTCAAGGCCGGAAAACCATACTGGGTGCCCGTGATCTTCGGGCCCTTAGATGGCACTGCATCACATACAGGCATGCTTCTGTATTGGAAATCATAAAATGGGCTCAGGAATATTTCCAGAGAACATTATCTGTGAACACAATTCACCGTGCCATCTGCCGTTGCCAGCTAAAACTCTATAGTTCAAAGAAGAAGCCGTATCTAAACACGATCTAGAAGCGCAGACATCTTCTCTGGGCCAAGGCTCATTTAAAATGGACTGTGGCAAAGTGGAAAACTGTTCTGTGGTCAGACGAATCACAATTTGAAGTTCTTTATGGGAATCAGGGACGCCGTGTCATTCGGACGAAAGAGGAGAAGGACGACCCAAGTTGTTATCAGCGCTCAGTTCAGAAGCTTGCATCTCTGATGGTATGGGGTTGCATTAGTGCGTGTGGCATGGGCAGCTTACACATCTGGAAAGACACCATCAATGCTGAAAGGTATATCCAGGTTCTAGAGCAACATATGCTCCCATCCAGACGACGTCTCTTTCAGGGAAGACCTTGCATTTTCCAACATGACAATGCCAAACCATATACTGCATCAATTACAGCATCATGGCTACGTAGAAGAAGGGTCCGGGTACTGAACTGGCCAGGCTGCAGTCCAGATCTTTCACCAATAGAAAACATTTGGCGCATCATAAAATGGAAGGTACGACAAAAAAGACCTAAGACAGTTGAGCAACTAGAATCCTACATTAGACAAGAATGGGTTAACATTCCTATCCCTAAACTTGAGCAACTTGTCGCCTCAGTCCCCAGACGTTTACAGACTGTTGTAAAGAGAAAAGGGGATGTCTCACGGTGGGAAACATGGCCTTGTCCCAACTTTTTTGAGATGTGTTGTTGTCATGAAATTTAAAATCACCTAATTTTTCTCTTTAAATGATGCATTTTCTCAGTTTAAACATTTGATATGTCATCTATGTTCTATTCTGAATAAAATATGGAATTTTGAAACTTCCACATCATTGCATTCCGTTTTTATTTACAATTTGTACTTTGTCTCAACTTTTTTGGAATCGGGGTTGTAGCTTGCATAGTAATTGACAAGGACGTTATGCCATTTGTTGTACAGAATATTTGACCACATCAAACCCAAACTGAGCAAATACAATATCATATACATTTATATAAGGTTTCTATTTTTTTTTAGCCTTTTCAAATGGAAATTAGATCAGGTTACATTGCTTTCCGTCTACAGTTATAGATAGTGGTTTTGACATGATCCCTCATCAAATAATCTGATAAAGTACTGGAACAACCCCAATGGTGGCAATGGGGATCCAACCAGGGCAACATTAATAAGACGGGGGACAGTGCAGGAAAGGTGTCCCCTGAACTGCCTGTGATCTGGACTCAACAGTTCTCTATTGAAGCTTTGGAGATAATCTCGGTTTTGCCAGTGGATGTGTTATTTCTTTTCAACTCTAGTTTAATGATGCGTATGGACATTTCTCTAAAAATACATCTGTTCTGCCATTGGCCTTCTGTTGAGTCAATACACTTATAACCTAATTGTGGTGTGCCAAGGCCTTTGGCAGAATGTTAATGCTCTCTGATTTAACTAAATGATATGTTTACATTGCAAATAATGATTTGGTTACTAGCTTCTTGGTACAATATATATATATATATATATATATATATATATATATATATATATATATATATATACACACACATACAATTTAATATATTTGCAATTGCATTGCTATTAATGTATTTTCATTACAGTTTCTACAGTTAATATGAAATTGGGGAAACATTTGTTTAATGTTCCCAGTTCTCAGTTCGTTGGACCACATCATATTGTAATTAACAGAAAGTGTATCAGTGGGTAACATAAAAATTATTAGACACTCAAGATTGTTCAGCATGTCCACTGCACATGCTGAATTTGAATGTGCATCTTCAGTCACTTGTGTCTGCTTTATATTTAATATTGTTCACCTGTACGCAATTGTTCTTAGCTTAATGGTGGAAATCAAGGCAACGTCTGTGAAATGCCCTCTGTGCTTTGTCATACACTTCACGTCTCTTGCAGCAGGAGTACATTTTCTGGCCACCTGATGCTGTCTGCTAAACGAGGAGGAGCTCTGAAACAGGACAGAGACAGCAAGCTGTCTGTGCTCTTCAAAACCCACGACAGACATCTAAGCATTTGTGGTTGGAAAGCGCTCATTTAATTACTTCCACCATGCTGCGGCAGCTCTGTGAGATCTCAGAAAAAAAGAGGGGTATGTTACCATACAGACAGAATTGCAGCAATAGCTGACACAATAGCAGCCTTTCAGGATCCACAGCAGAGATCCTTATTAAACATATACCCCCTATCAGTTTTGGACAATCTGTTAGAAGATTCAAAGAAACAAATTTATTTGCAGGGTTTCCAAGCCACCAACGTGTGTAAACACAGAATAACCAGGGATGCAACAAAACAACCTCAGACCACCCACGGTTCACCAGGGTTGACCATCAAATATAAACAGCAGTGGATAAGCCCACCTTGTACCAAAGCTTCAGGATGAAAACAAGAAAAAGTAGCCTGTATGAAACATCTCTAACATGTGATCCAGGCTTCTCGACCAATCCTCATTAGTGGCAAACAAACAGCTGTCGGCTTGTCTCTCCTGGGCTCTCATTAAGTGCTGCCTGTCATCCACTGCCTGACTAACACCCAATCAGGATACAAAACCGTGCCACACTGCACCCGCCCATCAGGGTTAAAGGTAAGGCACGGACAAGACAACATTCCCAGCATTCCGATGGGAGACTTATTTCATGAAAGACTTTGGTTGTACCGACAGCACTCTACAGCACTAGCTGCTAAAACTTTTATCAGGAATCTTATGTAAGTATTGCCAGACATGAACCAAGAGCCCACAGGATCGGATCAAACATTCACCTATTGCTTTCATTTATATTTTTCTACATTCTGGCATTAATAATACATTCCTCGACATATCCTATATGGATGCAAATTCTCAGCTCTAATGAAAGGTGAGACTCTCTGTAAAATCACAAGGCCTTTGTTTTCTGATTGTGAAATCGTTATGACTCACTCGCCTCTCTGTGCTCGGTAATGACAGCCACCCGCTGTCAATCAGTGCTAATCAGAAATATTCAAAGGGAATAAAACCACGTAATGGGCTTGCTTAGTCCTTGAGGGGGGTGATGCTCATGGTGAGTGCACAACAGCACAAACAAAGCAGTTTGATGATGCTTTTTTTTTTTTTTTTGAGAGTGTTGGGAGTTTTTGGTGTTTTATTTTTACATCTTTAAGATGCATGTGTGAAAAAATGACAGAAACTCACTTTTTCCACTCTCTTTCTTTCACTTATCTCTCCACAACTCTTTTTTGTCTACTCTGTTGAACCTGATCTCATTTAAAAATATTCAAATCCAAATAGACAAGAGGCTGAATTTAGATTTTCTTTGAATAATTTAGTGGTACAGTGGTTCGATGGGGATCATTGACACTTCCAGCAGATCCTAAGTGTGATTCTGAGTCATGGATGTTCTCCTGATGTTTGTGTTGGTTTCACCTGGGTTCTCCGGTTTTCTCCCAGAAACATTCTGCAATGCTAAATTCACCCTAGGTGTGAATAATCTTGTGAATGTGTGTGGTGCCCTGGCATCCCATTCAGGTTGTATTCCCACCACATGTCCAGTGTTCCCAGTTCTCCAGATTGCACCATTACCCAGACCAGGATAAAGTTCTTACTGAAGATGAATGAATGAAAGAATGTAATAATAAAAAATACCAAGGCAAGCTCCATCCTTAATCTTAACCCTACCCTTCTTAGCATTAATGAATGAAAGAATGTAATAATAAAAAATACCAAGGCAAGCTCCATCCTTAATCTTAACCCTACCCTTCTTAGCATTAATGCCGCCACATGAAGGCGTGCCAATTCTCTCTTGTCTCGCTTTTCTCTCCATCCTTACTTCCTCTCTCTTTTCTCTCATTATCTCTTTTTCCTAAGGATCTTATAGAATATGAATTGAGAAGGCTCTTTGCATCTGGCTGCATTTTTTTTTTTTTTTTACATTCTTGTGAGGATAACATTCAGTCCGAGAAAAGATCTGTGGGTTTTGGGATTCAGCCCTGCGGGCTACCCACACAGCAAGACCACTGGAGAACAATTAACTGAAGCTTATGAACCAATCCTTCCAGAGTCATTTTTGAACTTTGAATTCAGGGTCAGTTGCCATGTAACTGCAGTGAGCCAGATCTCAGCTCTCAGTGTGCGAGGAATTCCTGTTCAAAAAGTAGCTGCAATAGACGTTCTTAAAAACAACAACAACAAAACAGACAAAAAAAACAGCGATGGATCTATTACAATCATGAACATGACACTTCAAAGTAGTTCAAAGTGAAAACCTGGGAAATGCATCCACCAGGCGCTTTCACTCATAAGCTGTTTCTGCTATCATGTTGCTAATCGCCTGGAAGGTTGTGTAGTCAAACCTGTGGCAGATGTTTCCCCAGCGAACATTTGGTTTTGATTCTTTAGTTGTGAAATGAGGGTGGTTTGATTTCTTTGTTATAAAAGACGATCATCTGATGATTGCCAGCTTCCCACCCTCTGGCAAAGGAACTCTTTTTTTTTTTTTTTCCACTGAGAGCTAAGACGGTCTGTTATATGAGAGACGATGGAAGTCCAAAGCAAAATGTAGAACACTTGGAATGCTTGAATTGCTCAAATGGCCCCACCACTCTAATGATCTCTCTCTCTCTCTCTCTCTCTCTCTCTCTCTCTCTCTTCTCTTTTGCCCGAAGCAAAATAAATGCTCTTGATGACTGTCCAGCACCACTAAGAAAACCATTAAATGAAGGCCTTCATCGAGGGCTTGGGACACCAAAATAGAACCCTCCTACTGTGCACAGCTAAAAGGAAAGAATGGAAGCCTTTCACTGAAGCATAACTTAGCATTCAATATGATATAATGGAGCTATTATATCACATGGTAATTATAAATCCTACCTGTGATGGTTGCAAATCAATGAGCTCCAAATTATATTGGGAACAATCAGGGTCCTTGAGAGTAGTTACAGTATTTCTGTGAGGCGAGTGATTGGGCGCGTGCTCAGGTGCGACGATATCCAATGCCGAATCGTCCATTTTTGTTATTGTTATCGTCTTTGTTTTGGGCACAAGCGGAGGCTGCGAGCAGAGGAGCTCATTTGCATAGAAATTGTTGTTGATTGCGAATAAAGCATGTTTCACTGTATGTACATAAACAGTTCCATTGAATGCTGAGCGAGTAGTGAGAACACATTAGATGAAATCAGATCATGTATTCATATCATGCTGTGATTGCAAATGTTTTTTAAATTGCAGCTACAAAGGACCATCACAGACTTGAATACATAACACGGTATTTAGCACAATAAATCTTCTGACGCCAGACAAGCAAAACTTTTGCTGAAAGTTAAATTGAACCCTTTTTTGTTATCCACTGCAACATTAATGTGGCCTTGCTCAATTCTCGAGCCAGTGTTGTCATTCAGAGGAAGAGGATTATAATGTTGTGTTGCAGTTACTTGAATAGTGTTGTGTCATTTCATTTATCCAACATAATTGCTTTCTCTTGGTCAATTGCCAGTGACACATATTAGATAGTTGCAAACATGATTCTGTCAGTCCTTATCTGTCTCCATGTCTCTGATAATTGCATTTGGCCTTTACTTCTCAGAGCAGAAAAAACAAAACAAGAGAGAGAGAGAAAGAGAGAGAGGGAAAGAGAGAGAGAGAGAGAATAGTAATTGATTTTTCTCCCATTTGCGAGATATGAGGATCTTATTTGCTCTGAGATGCTGCTTCCGCATCAATGGAGCTTTTAGGCATCTGGCTGATGTCTTTGATAGGTAAACTTGTGCATGCATGAGTGTGTTTGCTCATGCACTTTCATGGCAGGTCTTTACCTGGATCAATGGGATTTTATCCTAATAGTATGGATACCCTTCATTTCTAAGGCAAAATGAGCAGGCTTTTCCCCCCCTTTGCACTCAGCTCCACCCTGAAACACATTAAATGGACTAAAATTTATATTGAAATATTTGTGATGTGTTTAGCAATTCTGGTGCTAATTTGTTAGCTGGTGCTGTATTTTTTGTCATTCCTGTGAGGAGTCAGCAGTTGTGTGTCATGCTGATGTCACAGGGGGACAGTGTTATTGCTAGCAGAGTTACAACGGTGTTTAAAGGTCAACTAAGTTAAAAAAAATTAACTTTCATAATATGTTTATTCTTACCTAAAAACACAAAACCCGACTTGGAAGTAAAGCAAGAAAGTTGTTCTCAAAATTGTATATTTTTAGTGAAGTTACAAAATATCCCTTTCTGATTGGACAACAGGTGATGACGTATGTTTCAGAATACAATGCAGAAAGTACCTGAAGAACTCCCTGCAGTTTTTGTGGAAATGATCGATACGGATCGAAATAAAAGGGACACATTGTGTTGTGCATTGTTTTCCATAGTGTTTCACAACAGGTAATACGCCCCGAATGTGTCCTGCATCATGCTTTATCATTTTTTTTTTTTTTATCAGGTAGGGGTGGCACGGTGGTGTAGTGGTTAGCGCTGTCGCCTCACAGCAAGAAGGTCCAGGTTTGAGCCCCGTGGCCGGCGAGGGCCTTTCTGTGCGGAGTTTGCATGTTCTCCCCGTGTCCACATGGGTTTCCTCTGGGTGCTCCGGTTTCCCCCACAGTCCAAAGACATGCAGGTTAGGTTAACTGGTGACTCTAAATTGAGCGTAGGTGTGAATGTGAGTGTGAATGGTTGTCTGTGTCTATGTGTCAGCCCTGTGATGACCTGGCGACTTGTCCAGGGTGAACCCCGCCTTTCGCCCGTAGTCAGCTGGGATAGGCTCCAGCTCGCCTGCGACCCTGTAGAACAGGATAAAGCGGCTACAGATAATGAGATGAGATGAGAATGAGGTAGGGTAGGGTACATAAGTGACGCGCATGCGAGTAGAACATTTGTGAGGTGGTGAGTGATTGAGCTGAACAACATGGCATCCAGTTCCAGCGATATATCCGACCAAGATGAGCCGAGGAGAGGTGTCATCACTACTGTAGTAAAATAATAATAATAAAACCACACACAAAGTAAATTCACAAAGTACATTGAATTTATAGGAAATTCAGACATACTGCATATCGGCAGCTAGCTAGATGGTGCTGGGAGTACCTAGGCCACCATGTTCGCGTTCCACTGCCATCCTGTGCAGTCACAAAGATCCGGGAGACATTCCCATCCACTGAATATACAGGTTTCCAGGATGTGGTGTAATGTGGCAAATAAAGATGTTTGAATGTATACTTGAATCAGATTTATTTGTTCTAATGTATTTGTTAACCCTATAACAAAGACAAACCAGAGGTCCAAAGACCTGGGAAAAGGATTCACACAGCAATCCTTCCCAATCCAGTGTGGATACATTATATGTCCATAATCAACACTATCACTTGCCTGAAATAACCTCAGCAATGATAACAAAAAAAAAAAATAATAATAATAAATATGTATGGTGTTGAAACAGAACTGAAAAAGTTTTCAAAGACCCAAAAAGGCACAAGATCATACATGACACTCATTTGCCCATCAAAAGTTTCTCTGATGTGTACATACAGCACAATACAATCATTTTTTGGAAAATCGGCTGTGATGGCATCGGATTGTCTCCTCTTTGGGGGGGGGGTACACATGGCCGCTGCTCAAAGGTGGTGGTGATGGCTGCCTCTCTGGTGGTGAAGTGTCAAAGTCTTGCTCCGATACATCAGCCATGAGTTCCTCAACATAAGCTACACACATTAAAAAAACGTGTCAAACATTCAAAAGAAGATTACTGCTTTTAGTTTTGGTGGGCTGTCTGTTTTGTAACACTAGGTAAAGTGTTTTACAAATCAGTGCAAAGCCAATATGTGACAAATGTATGGGGGAAATCACAACCTACATAACGTGACATTTTCCACCTTTGACTTACAGTAGTTGCATGGTTCTTTGACTGGCTTAGCTGAAGCACTTCCTGGCTTGTCCTTTGGTTTTCGAATACTATAGCGTAGGTCCTCTTTACTTGTCCTTGCCTGCTCTCTGTCACTGTTTGCGTTGTAGTGTAGTGCTGCCAAATGAATCCTGAGATAGAAATGATAGGAAAGAAACAATGATTTTGTTGATGCTGTTAATATTGATACTGAATGTGATGTTATCTATTATCAACATGAAAACAGCAACATTCTGAGTTATCAAGATTAGCGAGAGGTATGAACTTACCTGCTGAGGATGCCATGATATCTGTACGACTTCATTTTTGGCGCAAATTTTTTGATGGTCTCATCTTTGGGGAAGCGATGAAAGTTTACCCCGTCTTTATATGTATTGCCACAACCTGCGATTATACACCGAGTAGGCATGGCTGGGGACTGTAGGCGAAAACTCTGGACTCAGTCTTTGTAAGTAACTAAAATCAACTCAAATTACTTTCAGCACTTCAGTCCAGGTGCAACGACTATGCCACCGTGTTATTCTGAAACATACGTCACGAGGTCGCGTGACCTATCTCGTGCTCGTAAGTTTATTTTTTGAAGGGTGGAGCTTTGGGTCCTGAAAAACAGATGAAATACCGCTTTCCAGCAATTAGTGCACATTCACAAAATCACGCTCAGAAATGTAAGGTATCTCTCTGGATACATGAAAACACATTTGGATCACCGTGGAATTTAGTTTTTTTAACTTAGTTGACCTTTAATAGGAGAAAAAACATCTCAAACTGATCAGGTTTCACTCTTAAAAACAAAAGTGCATATTTTCCAACTCACCATTTTCCAGCTGAATTCAACATCATATTAATGGGAAATCTAGCGTAGAAGTAGTACAGATGTTGGAGCAAATGGAGGACTCAGTGTCCCAGATGCAAAGCAGATATGCAGCAGTGACTCGGCTAGTTGGTGATCTACGAGTTGTTGACTGCAGTATTAAGATGAAAGTTGAAGCTTTGGAAGCTGATCTATGCAGGTGAGGACATGAGAGAGAGAGAGAGAGAGAGATGGACAGAATAAAGACTAAAGTGCTGCCGCATCACTATCTTTATGCAAGGGCTAAATCCCACTGCATCACTTTCAGTCGGTTGTCAAATCTTGGACACCACTGAAAATCATGCGTTAATTATAAAGATTAATACTGTTCAGGATGGAGTTTTCCATTAAATTGGCAAGACTCCTACTTGCCGGAATTGTACCTCAGCCCCAGTGCTGCATGGAGGAACGAGCCAATCTGAGGACAGAGGATAAATACTGAAGAGAGCAAACAAATAGCTATCGCAAAAATAGTATATGAGCATCTGAGCCAGGATGTGTGCTGTTCAGCAATGTTTAAGTCGTTCTCCTGGCTGTCAGCCGACGTTGCTGCGGCAGGACCAAAGCTCCAGTCATTTGTCTCGATGAGAAATGCCATGTCAGCCGGCCCAGATGAGCTTTTAAATGACTGTCACTTCTCCTTCTATTTCAAATGGCTGTGTGTTATGGCATCCTATAGGCATTCATTTTATTTATAACCTTTACCCTATGCCACTTTCTTTTATGGACCAGAATATAAACTTGAGAAAAAAAAAAAGGGGGGGGGGGAGGAAAGATTTGGCCTTGTGTTTTCCCAGCTAAACAGCCTTTTCTTTTACAGCATGAATAGCAAGCAAGGGAGCTGTGGCGTCTGCTCATTAAAAGCACATTACTGTTTAATAAGTGCGGTGAAGCTGAGAGGGAGGTGTGTGAGATGAGAGGATACGCATGTGGGAAGATTTTAGAAGTTTGTTAAAAAGGAGCGAAGATGGGTACGATGAGTGTAGGAAGAATGAAAATTAGCAGTGTGTACTTGACAGGACCAGGCAGCCTGTAGGGAGCTCACTGGGTCAAACTGAACACTTGGAGAGTTAATTAAACCACTGCTATGCTGGAGGTAAGTTGGGAACTAGGTGCAGACGTACTCTGGAAAGGTTGATAAGACAATGTAGGGCAGAACCAGCAAGAAAATGTGAAAAAGAAAAGTAGAAGGAGGAAATTTTTAGCCCGTTTTTTTTTTCATGAGCATGCCTTATACAGAATGCAGGTGCTCTATAAAGCAATCCTTTTTTTTCTGAGCATTTCATGCTGTTTTCTTTTAAAGGTTCTTCAGTTGTCTCCCTGGGAGAACCATCACAAAGGAATCCAAATACAAACCTTTCTGAAGAACTTAGAAGATTTACTTTTCTGAATAAGTTAGTGGATATATATTTTTTTAATAAATGCAATATATTAATCTGACAACTTTTTTTTTTTTTGAACCAATGTGATATACAGGATATGGAACCCACCCGTTCACTTTCTGGTTCATTTTAGTTCCAGAACTTGAACGACCCCATTTGGCCATTATATTCTGGCTTGAACTTGAGGTTCTCAGTCAAGTCAAGTTAAAGTCCCTCCTGCAGCAGGATCTGGTCTTCCCAGGCAGTCTCCTGTCCCAGTACTAACCAGCTCTTGAGGCACATAGGTGTGGCACCAAGCTCCATTTCTATAGCCCTCGGCCTCTCGCCTATTATCTGGTAACCGCGAGAATTTGATTCCCTACTCACATCTGTATTAGGTACTCTTTTTATGATAGTCTTTGGTATGACCCGACCGTAAGTATAACTTGCAACCTCCCGATTGAGAGGCAGACACGCTTGAGGTTCTCAGTACCCTGTATTTATTTAAATATTCTTTTATTCTTCTCTACAGTCTTCTTGATGGACTTTTCACACCATTCTTTATAAAATCTCAGTTACTCAGTCTGAGCCTTTCATTTATGTCACCAGGAAGAGCACAGGTTTCCCTTTAAGCGTCTTGATATGAAAAGTGGCAATGTGCTATATATTTATAATATATTGATAATATATAGTCCATATATTATATATTGTATTGCACAGTCTAGTATACAACATAGCAATACACAACCCCAATTCCAAAAAAGTTGGGACAAAGTACAAATTGCAAATAAAAATGGAATGCAATGATGTGGAAGTTTCAAAATTCTATATTTTATTCAGAATAGAACATAGATGACATATCAAATGTTTAAACTGAGAAAATGTATCATTTAAAGAGAAAAATTAGGTGATTTTAAATTTCATGACAACAACACATCTCAAAATAGTTGGGACAAGGCCATGTTTCCCACTGTGAGACATCCCCTTTTCTCTTTACAACAGTCTGTAAACGTCTGGGGACTGAGGAGACAAGTTGCTCAAGTTTAGGGATAGGAATGTTAACCCATTCTTGTCTAATGTAGGATTCTAGTTGCTCAACTGTCTTAGGTCTTTTTTGTCGTATCTTCCGTTTTATGATGCACCAAATGTTTTCTATGGGTGAAAGATCTGGACTGCAGGCTGGCCAGTTCAGTACCCGGACCCTTCTTCTATGCAGCCATGATGCTGTCATTGATGCAGTATGTGGTTTGGCATTGTCATGTTGGAAAATGCAAGGTCTTCCCTGAAAGAAATGTCGTCTGGATGGGAGCATATGTTGCTCTAGAACCTGGATATACCTTTCAGCATTGATGGTGTCTTTCCAGATGTGTAAGCTGCCCATGCCACACGCACTAATGCAACCCCATACCAGCAGAGATGCAGGCTTCTGAACTGAGCACTGATAACAACTTGGGTCGTCCTTCTCCTCTTTAGTCCAAATGACACGGCGTCCCTGATTTCCATAAAGAACTTCAAATTTTGATTCATCTGACCACAGAACAGTTTTCCACTTTGCCACAGTCCATTTTAAAGAGCCTTGGCCCAGAGAAGACGTCTGCGCTTCTGGATCGTGTTTAGATACGGCTTCATATTTGAACTATAGAGTTTTAGCTGGCAACGGCGGATGGCACGGTGAATTGTGTTCACAGATAATGTTCTCTGGAAATATTCCTGAGCCCATTTTGTGATTTCCAATACAGAAGCATGCCTGTATGTGATGCAGTGTCGTCTAAGGGCCCGAAGATCACGGGCACCCAGTATGGTTTTCCGGCCTTGACCCTTACGCACAGAGATTCTTTCAGATTCTCTGAATCTTTTGATGATATTATGCACTGTAGATGATGATATGTTCAAACTCTTTGCAATTTTACACTGTCGAACTCCTTTCTGATATTGCTCCACTATTTGTGGGCGCAGAATTAGGGGGATTGGTGATCCTCTTCCCATCTTTACTTCTGAGAGCCGCTGCCACTCCAAGATGCTCTTTTTATACCCAGTCATGTTAATGACCTATTGCCAATTGACCTAATGAGTTGCAATTTGGTCCTCCAGCTGTTCCTTTTTTGTACCTTTAACTTTTCCAGCCTCTTATTGCCCCTGTCCCAACTTTTTTGAGATGTGTTGTTGTCATGAAATTTAAAATGAGCCAATATTTGGCATGAAATTTCAAAATGTCTCACTTTCGATATCTGATATGTTGTCTATGTTTTATTGTGAATACAATATCAGTTTTTGAGGTTTGTAAATTATTGCATTCCGTTTTTATTTATAATTTGTACTTTGTCCCAACTTTTTTGGAATCGGGGTTGTACCTCCAGATGTTTTCTTTGTCCTTTCCCACTCTGGACTTTGGATTATTGATAAAGGGTTGAGAATCTTTCTTTCTGTAAATGCTATAAATAAAACCATGTGACTGCCATCTGTCCTGGTTCCCCGTTGGAATGGCCTTCCCATTGAGGTCGAAACTGCCGACTCCCTGATCACCTTCAAATGCAGACTGAAGACTCACCTTTTCAGGCTGCACCTCTCCCCTTCTTCCCTGCCCACTGTGTAACTGTGCATCAGTCTACACCAATGCAGGCTGTGTACAGTCTCGCCTGGGGTTAGCCGTTTTGAGTTCTCCATTTAGTTGTACTTTATATGGTTGGTTTGTTTCCTTGGCTGTTTGAGTATTGGTACTTCAACAGCATATTACACTTGGTATTGCTGTCACTTGTTCAGTTGGCACTCGAACTTTCTTGTCTAGAAGTTCAGCACTTTGTGGACCTGACTTTTGCACTTGTTGTCCATCACTCTGCATAAGAGCATCTGCTAAATGCCAGGTAATGTAATGTAATGTGTAATTGAGCACCATGATAGACTGGCAACCTGTCCAGGGTGAGCCCCGCCTCTTGCCCGATGTCAGCTGGGATTGACTCCAGCTCACCCACGCCCACAATAGATAAACACCATAGAAAATGAAGGAATGAATAAAGGTGTGAAACTGTTGATATGGTGAAGATGTTGATTTAACATTAATGGAAGGAGTCTCCAGTGTCAGTGCTTTGTAAAAGTCAGAGGTAAAGCTGTAACTTTTTTCTCTTCTGACATCTTCATCACAGAGGAGTTTGCACTTTGTGGTTTCTCAGTTACATAATATAACATAACAAAACAAACAGCATTTTTATGTCTTATTAAGCCCAAGATAGACAAAAACAAATCCTGGTGAGAAACTGGCTGACTGTTTATCTTTACTATAACATGTGTAAACAGGAAATTACTTATTCTGCAAACGTTCTACAACATTAAATGCAATTACAAATGGATTAAAAATTGTGTGCTTTTCTTTAACAAAAACCTCATGTCTGTCGTTTTTAACCTTTCAGCATTGAGGTTACAGGTTTTCGATCTTCTCCACTGTGCATGTCTCTTTCCAAACTTTTTTTTTTAAGTATGTTTACAAAGTTCTGGAGAAAGCAGACTTCTTTGAAACAAGAGCAAAATAATCTGATCAAAAATGTGTCTTTCTATTTAGAATATTTTCACACAGTATCCCCCTTTGGTGAATGAGACTCGCCTGTCCCTGGAACAGTCGTTTTTAGTCTCAACTTCGACCCCATGACAACTAATTCCAAAGACTTTCTGTAATGTATAATATGTGATGTAAAATATGCAGCGAGAACCTTGGGACTTGTGCTTCTTTTCTGGCAGATCCAAGCAGGCTGCAGATCATCCTGGGGCTTGGCTGAGGGCATGAGAGAAACTTCCTTGGGCTTCGCCACAGGGCGAACAGCGCTCACAAGAAGTGGGCTCCGCTTCAAATGGCAGGAGGTGACTTATGAATTCGGTTTGTCCAGCCTTTGTGTGCGAGGCTTCAGAGAAACCCAGGAGAAAGTGCAAGGAGCCGTTCGGAATCTAAAATGGAATGCTGTGTCCAGTTCCTACAAGCAACCACGACTTCAAATGCCATCATTTAATATGGAGGAAAGAAACAAAACAGTTCACGACACACCAGCAAGATGCTGCGGAATGTATATTCGTATTTTTTTTCTATCTCTCCAGCACTCAAGAGAAATTCACAGATCTATGGTTTAATATGTGTGAACGTGCCCCTCAGGCCACTCTTCACTTCTTCTCTCGCTTGTTTACTTTCATTCCAGGAGCATGTGTCTTTTGGCTGCAAGGCTCCTTTGCTCAGTGGGATTCAATCTGCATGATGTGTGTGTGTGTGTGTGTGTAGTCGTGGTGGGTAGACGAACATGACAGATAGTGGGAGAGCTCTTCATTGTCTATGCTCCTCATTTATGCTCATATCACAAGCGCTGTGTGGACAGCCAGTGTGAAAACAGCAAATTAAGCTGCTTAATGTTTCTCCAGTCGCATACAAATGGTTTTGTTCAGAAAAAAAACAAGGTTTGGAGTCAATAGCTTAGATTTGAACGGATTACTGAGATTGTCTTTCAGGATGTTTTGCATATTTGTGTGGTGTCATTAGTTTTATTAAGCTCTCCTCTCTCTCTCTCTCTCTCTCTCTCTCTCAGAGAACCCTTAAAGGAAGATTCCACTCTTAAACACATTAAACATGTTTATACAGTAAGATGCATGATATGTGTAATTATTCTTGTACTAAGCTGTTGCCTGCTGCTGGATTTTATTGTATGTTGTTCCCCTGAGAGGTCAGCGGTTGTTTGCTGTGCCGATGTCCCATGGGGACGATGTTATTGTTATTGCTAGCACAGATACAGTGGTGTTTAATAGGAGAGAAAACAACCAACAGCCTCAAACATAATTGATGATGGTCAGGATTTTTGCAGTTCGCTGAGTCTAAAGCACAAAACAAAAATGCTTCTTTATTCACTCACCATTTTCCAGCAACATTATAGTGCAGGCTATTAATTATATATCTCAGTTATTTTTCTCATTTTTGTTACCTAGATTTGGCAGTCAATAAAAATGTTCTTAGTCAGGTATACACATAGATTTAAAAAAAATATTTTTCCCCAGGCAAGATTGGATAGGATTGGATAGGATGGGTTGATGATGCACAAAAACCTGGTGCTTTGTGAAGACTTAATATTGGTGTAGGGACTGAATAACAAAACATGCACATATTAAAACATTTATAATAACTGAATATAACTTTGCAGAGGCTTTTTTTCCTTTTCTTTCTTTTTTTTACTGCAAAGCTTCAAGTGAAGCTTGAAGTGGCTTGGCAACAATCTCAGAGACAGGATGCAATTTGAAGAAAGTCGCTAAGCCAAGTACAGTAATTTGTAAGATATTAAGCGATATTTAGGACATGATCACTATCACGGTCTCACTTTGAACCTTTCGAGTATGATTAATCAGTTCTCAGTGCCAATATGTTGACGATATCTTGGCATTGGCATCATATCTGTTTTCCAGGATGAACTTGTCATATTTAGAGGAGGATTGTCTGTGTTTTGGCAAAACATTGATGTTCTTTAATATCCTCTTTGCTCAGGTTCTCGGCTTATCACGGGCGTTCTCAGAAATAGCCGCATGTCAGCGCGCCTTGGCTTTTTATGATATTCCCTCATTTCCCAGCTGGAACATTTCGATAATATATTCATTCTGGCTCTCAGTTAGTATGTAGCATGAATGTGTAGGTGGATGCTACATCTGTCTTTGTGTGTGTGTGTGTGTGTGTGTGTGTGTGTGTGTGTGTGTGTGTGTGCATGCATGAATGTGAGCAACCTGCTATATCTATTTTTATATCTGGGTGGATTCATGCATACAAAAAGGAAGACAATTATTTTTATAAACCTTTAGATCTCCAAAATCTGATAGGATAATACCATTTAAAAATATATATATACCACAGTTAAATATATCAAGAGTTGTGTATAAAATGAAGGTTTTAAGCCATTTCCATGAACATTCTTCTACTTCCCATGAACTACCTTCTACTGTACAGAATGCAGAAGCATTGACATAATTCTAAAAACAAATGGTTGAGGTCATCTTTTCCATCACGAAAGCAAAACCTGATTCGGGACTGTGCTATTTTTTTTTTACAATTACTGCAGTTAAATGCTTATAAACAACAATAAAGAATGTGTCAACCTGCACTTCAGTTAGCAGCCATACACACGCTCTACAGTTTAAATTTTACATGATTTAAGGAGGGCGGCACGGTGGTGTAGCGGTTAGCGCTGTTGCCTCACAGCAAGAAGGTCCGGGTTTGAGCCCCGGGGCCGGCGAGGGCCTTTCTGTGTGGAGTTTGCATGTTCTCCCCGTGTCCGCGTGGGTTTCCTCCGGGTGCTCCGGTTTCCCCCACAGTCCAAAGACATGCAGGTTAGGATAATTGGTGGCTCTAAATTGAGCGTAGGTGTGAATGGTTGTTTGTCTCAGTGTCAGTGCTGCAATGACCTGGCAACTTGTCCAGGGTGTACCCCGCCTCTCGCCCATAGTCAGCTGGGATAGGATCCAGCCCACTTGTGACCCTGCACAGGATAAACAATTACAAATAATAGATGAATGGATTTAAGGAAGTAGCAATTCTTGAAATGGACATGTGTGGACACTGTGGTGAAATAGTCAATTATGGAACTGAAAACATGCAGCATGAAAGCTCATGTCCTTATAGCTCCATGATCAGCCTTCCTTGGATGAGGGGTATGATGTCTGCAAAAATGTCTTGGAGTTTTTTCCACAAAAACCTCTCCTCATCTCTGGCCTCAGTCATGTCTGAAAATGAGCCCAAATCATCCTCATTGGGCAGGCCTGCACTGTTGACCCAACTCTAATCTCACTGAATGGGATTGGATAGTGACATGCATCCTGCAGCTCTTTTACACAACACTGGTCATGACATATTACTCTGGCAAAGTGCAAGGAGTTTATTTAAGTTTTATTTAGCTTTATACAACAGTTAGTTCCAGTCCACTAATTTGATTGGTCGAGCAGCATTCCAATAGTGCAGATAATTTGCAATAACAGCACTGGGGCATTTCAGTGTGTGTATCACTCCACTCGTCCACATAAAATCCACTTCCTAGTTTGAAACGATTACTTTGGTAGCGTTAACAACATCATCAGCAGACATGCGAAATGATACTTTTCAGGAATGCAACTTTTGACTTCAAATATAAAAGCTTGTCAAATGAAGATGGAAGCACCTTGAACAGGAATGTACAAATCAGTGAGAGTTAGCAAGCCAGCTAGCCAACATGCTATAAAATAAGTGTGGCTTCTTCAGGATCTGTTTCTACATATTGTGTCCAAAACGTCACTTACTTGCTGTTTAATTTGTTGTTTATAGAACTGTTGTACAACCCCATTCAAAAAATAAATAAAAATATTGGGACACTGTTTAAACTGTCAATAAAACCAAGGTGATAATTTGCAAATCATGGAAACTCAATAGTGCATTCAGAACAGTACAAAAACATATCAGAAGTTGAAACTAGGAACTTATGTTTTTGAAAAATATATGCTCATTTTGAATTTAGTGCCAGCAACAAGTTTCAAAAGGTTGGGACAGGGGCAACAAAAGACAGGAAAAAGGTGTGTAATATTAGAGAGAGAGAGAGAGAGAGAGAGAGAGAGACCAATTCAGTTAATTAGCAACAGGTCAGCAAGACAACACCAAACTGCATTCTGCACATATTAAAACTGCATGGCACTGTATTAAAAGAGTCCAGGTGCTAAACTGGCCTGCCTGCAGTCCAGACCTGTCTCCTATTGAAAAAATTTGGCACATTATGAAGCGCAAAATACAAAAAAGGAGACCTGGGAATGTTGAGCAAATTAAATTGTCTATTAGAGAAGAATGGGGCAACATTTCACTTTCAAAACTACAGCAACTGGTCGCCTCAGCTCCCAAATGTTTACAGAGTGTTGTTAAAAGTAGAGGTGATGCAACACAGTGGTAAAACACGCCCCTGTCCCAACTTTTTTGAAATGTGCTGCTGACATTTTTCAAAAAGCAACAACATTTCTCACTTTCAACATTTGATATGCTGTCTTTGTACTATTTTCAATGAAAGTGAGGGTCTCCATGATTTACAAATCTTCACATTCTGCTTCTATTTACATTTTACACAGTGTCCCAACATTTTTGGAAACAGGGTTGTAGTTGTATAAAATGACTATTACATTATCACATTTTTGCTTAATTGAATTAATTGTATGAATTAATATTGCTTAATCAAATACCCAAAAACTGCAAGAGGTTGGATTTTAAAAAAAGTCACACAAACACCTCTGCACTGATATGCAAAATTATATTAAAAAGTGATAACAGGCCATTAAAGGAAAAGTAATAGTAATAGTAAAAATAATAAATCTTAAACAAGACTTTTCCCAACATCGTCTTGTGCTGTTGACTGTCAAATTGGTTTCATCCGATCTGAAATACTTTGAGACTAACAAAGTACATTTAGCTTTCTTTAACACCCGCCTCATTAAGAATGTTATACGATGTTGGCAGAACAAATTACGGAATCCTTCAACAGGAAAATACCAGTTTGACATACCAACCAAAAATATGCTGTTGATTGCAAATATTTAACATGTTGCAGTAGAATTATGTTTACATGAGATAAGAACATCATTCCTTCAATGAATTCAGAACAATTTGGTCAAAGACACTTCGTTTCATCCACTTTTTGGAAGATATGACCGACTCTACCTGTAATGACATCACAGATCCAAAGCAAATCACAGGAAGACAACTTTAACAGTATATTGAATTTCAGATGTTTTATAAGCACTTAATTAAATACAGAAAAATCTAATTGTTGAAAGTTTACCTATCTGTACCTACCAACATTTGTGTATTACCCATCTGAAAGTGATTCTCTGACTATTAAAGATGAAGCAACACAAAGTGTCTGACAATGACTTTGGTTTCCACAGAGATACAGTAGGCATTCAAAGTCCTTATTTTTTTCTCCACCACTCTGACTAGTTGACGAGCAAATGTATTAGACAACTAGTCTATGCAACCCCAACTAAACAAGAGTAAAGGTTGCACAGGCAGTTCTTTTTATTGATAGACTGTATTTTCTGTATCCGTCACATAAACATTCTCCTCCAGGACAACATTTTAGACATCTCTTACAGCCTTATCCATGTTTATGCCTCAGAGAATGGAGATACATAGCTTATGTGGCACAGCCATTTCTTCTGTCACCCATGCATGTCATCTTCATCGCCTGTGTTCTCCCACATTTAATGTGCCATGTATATATTTTCCACACTGTCTGCATTTAGTCATTACTGCCGGCGGAACGTCTGGAATTGAAAATATTATTGTACCTGCATTTCAAAATGTTACAAACTGCATGAATGAGCAAATTTAACATCTTGTTTCTTCAGGGCATGGGTGTGTAATTTTGTTTCCGCAGCATCGCATTAACAGTCCTGACACTTCAACAGGTGAGCTTATGGATGCCCAAAACTATGCCAATTATTTTCCAAACTGCTAGTAGAAGTCTGGCTGGTACGCCAGGCTTAAAATAAGCATTCATTACAGTCCAGGATTCTTAAAGAGTTGTACTAAACCCTGAGATTCCCATCAAGAGCTGTTAAATGACACCCAGGATTTTCCCCCCTGTAGTTACTGCTTCTATGGAGCTTTGCATCATTTATACATTGAAACAAACAAAAAAAAAGTTTTTGTTTAAAATAAATATTGACCCCAGACGAACACTTCAAATAGGCTAGTTTGTATGTATAGCTAATTAATGTTAGCTCAGCAGCCTAGATAGCTACAAACACAAAACTATTAAGGACCCTTATCATTTGAATGAATGATGAAAGTGGTGCAGCTTGCAGATATTTTCAATAAATCAAAGACAGCTGGAACCCAACTGGTGCATCTAGAGAGAAGTTTCAAAAGGACAAGAATGGAGTTACATGCTGATGACATCTAGAGTGATGCCAGTAACTTGGTGAAATCATAAATGATTCTCATAATGGCTGTTTACTCATCTCAGTTCTAAGCCAGCTGAAATTTCCTCTGTTTTTTGATCGATGTTAGCTAAGCCATCCAAAACGCTAGGAAAACACTGGGTACGTTTCAGTTCCTACATAAAAACAACAAAACATTATTGATTCTGGAAAACATTACAGATGAAGAGGACCTCTGATCATCTTATTGCTTTTCTAGAGTGCTGAACTCAGTCATACAAGGAAAACACAGCTCTTTGGGAGGTCTGAAGTGTTTAAGCGTCTTAAGGATCTTCATAGTTTAAATGTCTTACCTTTCAAATCAAAAACCTGTCTAATGGAGGATCACAGGAGATCACAAGTTTGGAGGGATGGCACTACCTTGTCCCCTGTCAATCAGATCAATGCTAGCCAGTCGTGGACACCTGTAAGCTCATGCTAGAGTCAGTTAACGCTTTCGTCCAAGTGTTCAGCTGCTCTACACTGTTATAAATAGGGATACAGTAGGAGTCCCTCAAGGTACAATCTACACTAATGTACCCCCTCGGGCTCATTATTGGACCTCAAGGTCTAATAACTATGCATACTTTATGGCCAAAAATGTACATATACAGACATATATGTTCCCAAGCAGGATATGAAGGGTACACATAGGTACCTTATAGGGTACCAATGTACCAATGACAAGCCAGCATACCCCTAAAGGTAGTCAAGTCAAGTCAAGTTTATTTGTATAGTGCTTTTAACAATAAACATTATCGCAAAGCAGCTTTACAGAATTTGAACAACTTAAAATATGAGCTAATTTTATCCCTAATCTATCCCCAACAAGCACGCCTATGGCGATGGTGGCAAGGAAAAACTCCCTCAGACGACATGAGGAAGAAACCTTGAGAGGAACCAGACTCAAAAGGGAACCCATCCCCATCCGGGCAACAACAGACAACATGACTATAACATTAACAGTCCCAACAAAGTCAGCTTCGTTGATGTTATAAACCCCCCACCGACGGAAACCCGAGTGCAAAACCATTCACAACAACCACAGTCCCAAAGTCAGCAAGTCAACTGCAGTCCCAAAGTTAGCAAGTCAACTGCAGTCCCCAGCCACAAAAGCACCACTGCAAGAGTCCAGAGCATCCTCCAGGTGCGACTCCCAACTGTCCACATGGGGCTGCTCTCCACAGGAGTGATGTGATGAGACTCCAACCAGACACAGGGCACCAGGATGGATCAGGCAGGTCTGAGGAGCAGAAAAGGTTAGCATCTCGATCCCAGGACCAACATGTAACTCAGAGGGACAGATTTGGGGGGGGGAGAAGAGAGAGAAAACACAGGTTGTTAGGTATACCCAATGTCACCTGAATAAGTAGGAACAGTATACATATTGCACTGAGTACAAGCAGGGACTCCAGGGTGCTAATTTTACCAGGGTGCTAATTTTTTGTCTGACCATTTTCTTTTTAAGAGGAGCTACATTATCTAAGGTATGGCAGAATGTTGACTCTAAGCATTCAGTTGCCTGATCAAGTTCTGCAGGGGCTGACAGTGACCCAATCAAAGTTGATAACTCTGGGAGATCATTTATAAAGCTCTGTGCAGTAGTTGATGTGAATGTACATTTAATACAGTAGCGTAGTAGTAATAAAGTACAATAATGTACTTTATTTCTGAGAGTGCATGACATACCATAGTATGAGCAGTAGATGTAGCTGTCATATGTTATGGAAGCACTAGCTAGTAGGAATTGGCAAAATGACCAAATTGGGAGGAAATTGGACGTAAACATCCATCCATTATCTGTAGCCGCTTATCCTGTTCTACAGGGTCACAAGCAAGCTGGAGCCTATCCCAGCTGACTATGGGTGAGAGGCAGGGTACACCCTGGACAAGTCACCAGGTCATCGCAGGGCTGACACGTAGATGCAAACAATCATTCACACCTACAGTCAATTTATAGCCACCAATTATCCTAACCTGCATATCTTTGGACTGTGGGAGAAACCGGAGCACCCAGAAGAAACCCACACAGACATGGGAAGAACATGCAAATTCCACACAGAAAGGCCCTCATCGGCTGCTGGGCTCGAACCCAGAACCTTCTTGCTGTGAGGCGACAGCGCTAACCACTACACCACCGTGCTGCCCTGAATGTAAACAATAATAAAAACAGAAAGAAAACTTCTGATATGGAAACATCTCTTGTAGGGCTCAACACAGCACCTTTAATGGTTGTATGTGATAAACCAAAGAACCATTAACCAAGACATCATGGACACATCTAGCCGATGTGTATAGTACACAGATGTGTGTACAATTTAGGCTAAGGTTCTTTAGTTTGCCACATACACATATAACTGAAAGTTATTATTATTATCTGCAATTTTCTCCCAATTTCGGGGGCGGTACGGTGGTGTAGTGGTTAGCGCTGTCGCCTCACAGCAAGAAGGTCCTGGGTTCGAGCCCCGTGGCCGGCAAGGGCCTTTCTGTGCGGAGTTTGCATGTTCTCCCCGTGTCCGCGCGGGTTTCCTCCGGGTGCTCCGGTTTCCCCCACAGTCCAAAGACATGCAGGTTAGGTTAACTGGTGACTCTAAATTGAGTGTAGGTGTGAATGTGAGTGTGAATGGTTGTCTGTGTTTATGTGTCAGCCCTGTGATGACCTGGCGACTTGTCCAGGGTGTACCCCGCCTTTCGCCCGTAGTCAGCTGGGATAGGATCCAGCTCGCCTGCGACCCTGTAGAAGGATAAAGCGGCTACAGATAATGAGATGAGATGAGATTTTCTCCCAATTTCTTCATTTCACTAATTCCCTCCTAATTCTACATCTTTTGCTCATGCTGTGTTCCATTGCGGCTGGAGGAAAGTGAAGTAGTTTTACTTACTGTGGTTGAGCTGTTAATTCCACATTGGAGATGTTTCCAGATTAATGTTTAGTGAGGTATGCAAGCAAAATAGACTGAGTGGATGGGCTGCAATGGTAGATTTCAGCCAAATGTACTCAATATTTCAAGATTTAAAAAAAAAAAAAGAATTTCATTTAATTCCAGAAGATGACTGGCACATCCTTGGAAAATTAGGAGTTGAACATTGGTGACATCAGATACAATGTGTGAGGATGCAGGCACTTACAGATGTATGCGTGGAGGAAGACAGATTGCTGAAGGTAAACAAAGCCGAATCGAAGGAAGAAAATTGGAGTCGGAAAACTGCCAAGGGTCAGGTGATCGGCGAACAACGTAATGAGGGAAAGACAAAGGGCGAGAAACAAGAAGATAGTAGCAAGGGTCAGAAATGTAGTAGACAGTCAGAAAAGATACAAGGCTTGGTATGAACTGAGAGCAAAACAATACTTCGCAAAGGTGTATTTGTGAATGGGGCTTACCGTATATGGAGGGACAGGTGATTGAGGAAATGGAAGCCAGCTGTGATTCAGTAGGCAGGAGACAGAGGGTGCTGTGTGTTCTGGGAATTGTAGTTTGGAGGGTCCATGTTTGTAGTTTGTTGATTTTTAGCCGGTTTACTGTCAGAGGCCCCCCGAGGAGCTACGTTTTAGTTATGCTGTCATAGTTAGTTGCCGGAGTCCCTGCTTGTACTCAGTGCAATATGTACAGTATACTGTTCCTACTTATTCAGGTGGCATTGGGCATACCTAACAACCTGTGTTTTCTCTCCCCCTCTCTCTCCCCCTCCCCCCCCAAATCTGTCCCTCTGAATTACATGTCGGTCCTGGGATCGAGATGCTGAACCTCTTCTGCTCCTCGGACCTGCCTGATCCATCCTGGTGCCCTGTGTCTGGTTGGAGTCTCATCGCATCACTCCCGTGGAGGACGGCCCCATGAGGACAGTTGAAAGTCACACTTGGAGGACGCTCTGGACTCTTACAGTAATGCTTTTATGGCTGAGGACTACAGTTGACTTGCTAACTTTAGGACTGCAGTTGTCATGAACAGTTTTGCACTCAAGTTCCCATCAATGAAGAGTTTATAACATCAAAGAAACTGACTTCTTGTTAAAACTGTTAATATTATAGTCATGCTGTCTGTTGTTGCCCAAATGAGGATGGGTTCCCTTTTGAGTCTGGTTCCTCTCGAGGTTTCTTCCTCATGTCGTCTGAGGGAGTTTTTCCTTGCCACCATCGCCACAGGCTTGCTCACTGGGGATAGATTAGGGATAAAATTAGCTCATGTTTTAAGTCGTTCAAATTGTGTAAAGCTGCTTTGCGACAATGTTTATTGTTAAAAGCGCTATACAAATAAACTTGACTTGACTTGACTACCTCCGGGAGCTACAATCTTTCTGGGGCGACCCCTACCTCTGGGTGCTGGTTTACTAGGATGCAGGGCATGGAACTTTTGTTTCAGAAGGGGGTCCAGGATGTCTTTGGACTTGACCTAGCTCTGTTCTTCTGGCCCATACCCTTCCCAGTCTACCAGGTACTCGACTTGGCCTCCTCTTCATCTTGAATTGAGGATTCTGCTGACCTGGTAGATGGGCTCACCCTCAAAGTTGAGAGAAGGGTGTTCTTGGGCTGGTATGTTGCTGGCAAGGGGTCCCGGGATGGCAGGTTTAAGGTGTGAGACCTGGAATGTGGGTGATACTTGGCTGTGAGGAGGGAGTTTGAGACTATATGATACTTCACTGATGCAATGCAAGACTTTAAATGACCCAATGTATCGAGGCTGGAGCTTTCTACAGGTGTTGGCCCCCCTTAGATTCTTAGTGGCCACCCAAACTCTGTCACCAGGGAGGAAATCAGGAGTCTCTCCTCTATGCTTATCTGCATATAGACCCCTTTCACTGACATCACCCGAAACCGGAAGTAAACAGACCCTGCGCCATTTTGGAAGACCAACAAACTCGTGATAAGGGGATAATAACAGCAGCGGTATGTGAACCCATGAAAATAAAGTGGAGTGGCAAACGACTTAAACAAACAAATCTGAGCTGTTTTATTTATGATTTATTGGCCCAACAGTAGACTTGAAAGAAACCTGTGTGAGACTTGGCAAAAAAATGTGGATATAATGGATAAGTCTGTGCATGATCTGCGGACACTTTGAGGTAAGCAAACGCAAGAAATTCAGATTTAAAACATGTTAAAGTGGCCCCAAGTTGATAACTGTATGAGGAGCAAGCCTCCCAGACTTTACAATTTAATAATAATAATAATTTAGGATGGTTTGGGGCTTGCTCGCTGCTGCCAGGTTGGTTGTTGAGTAGCCTGACTGTTTTTTTTTTTCTTGCGTGTGGTGTCATTGTTGATGCGAGGTTGTTTTTGAACATGCCAATGTGGACACGATTTCCCCTGATGAGTTATGACTTCAGACGCGATGCGTGTGTGGAGGTGTGGAGTCCACGTGATATGTGCGTAAGATAGGCTTCTCATGTGTTTGGAGATCCGTGCTCCGAGACAAGTGCAAGCACACACACACCCAAGGGAAAAAAAGGGGCCCCCCAAAAATATCGGCATAGTTCGAACACTGAGTGTAGGCACTGGGTGTAAACAACAAATAGTTTACAATGTCTGGGTAGCAAACAGATGGCAGAATTGGTGTCCGGTCCTCCTTATGTTTCCATTCTCCCTTGCCCCGAGTCTTATCATATGGGTCAAACCCATCAATCACAGCCAGTTTCTCCACATACCGTGCCCTTTCTGCAGCTGGTAATGTACTCACATAACCAGAATTATCATCCATCGTGTCACTTTACTCTCGCTCGTACTTTGTTTTATATTGTGAGTGCATGTACTTGGTCTTCCAATATGGCGCCTAACAAAATCTCGCGGCGCGGTGACGTCATGTGAAAGGGGTCTATACCTTGTATTTTGTGCAGACTGATTCTAGTCATTGGTGAACTTCCTCCCAGATGGTCTGACTGCACTTGAACCAGTCATTGACAGCTTGTACCTGGCTGGGTGCATCATCCCAGGGGAACAAAGGTGGTTGATAGCAGAGTATGCACTGAAACGGTGTCAACTGGGTGGCAGAGTGTTTCACCGTGTTTTGTGCATACTTGGCCCAGGGCAGGAAGCATGCCCAGTCCCCCTGATTGTACATGCAATAAAGCCTAAGAAAGCAGCTGATATCCTGATTAGTTCTCTCTACTTGACCATTGGACTGAGGGTGGTAGCTAGACGTGAGGCTCACAGATACTCCCAACCACTACATGAAACTTGTCCAAAACCTTGAAATGAATTGGGGTCCCCGGTCGCTAACTATGTCTTCGGGGATGCCATAGTACCAGAAGATCTGCTGGAACAAGAGCTCCGCAGTTTGCGAGGCTGTGGGGATACCTGGCAATGGAATCAGTTTCAAGGCTTTTGAAAAGCTGTCTGTGGTGACCATTATCATAGTGTTGTCTTGAAAGGGAGGGAGATCCATAATAAAGATGATTGCCAGGTGTGACCACGGCCTTTGGAGAATAGGTAGTGGGCATAGTTTGCCAGTGGGGGGGGGGCTCTCGGAACCTTTGCTTGGGCACATTTGGAGCAGGAGGCGATTAACTGGTTGGTCTCTGACAGCATGTTCTCCCACCAGTAACTGTTTCTTAACATCTGGTACATATGCTGGCTGCTCGAATGTCCCATGGCAGGAGATGCATGTGCCCAGGTGCTGGATTGCACGAAACACTGTGGCAGGACAATGGGATGTGAGCCTGTTTCATGGTGGGATGGCCCGAATGCCCTGGATAAAGCATCTGCCTTGATATTTTTGGAACCTGGACGGAATTAAATGGTGAAGTCAAAGCGTGTGAAGAATAGTGCCCACCTGGCTTGATGTGGATTCAATCTCGGCCTTTCTGGGGTATTATAGGTTTTTATGATCGATAAGAATTACTAAGGGGTGAGTGGCTCCCTCTAACCAATGCCACTATTCTTCAAGAGTTAGTTTTATAGCAAGCAGTTCTCTATTTCCTATGTCATAATTCCTCTCTGCTGAAGTTAGTTTCTTAGAAAAGAAGGCTCCTGGGTGTAACTTCTGTTTCTCCCTGAAACATTGGGACAAGATGGCCCCTACTTGAGTGTCAGGAGCATCAACCTCCATGATGAACGGTCTTGCAGGATCCGGATACTGGAGTATTGGGGCTGAAGTGAAGGCTTGCTTTAGCCAGTTGAAGGCTTCCTCTGCCTCTGGGTTCCAATGTAGGCTCTTGGGACCTTTCTTCAGCAGAGTGGTTGGAGGGACTGCCAGAGTGCTGAAGTTTTGGATGAACTGGCAGTAAAAATTTGCAAAGCCTAAGAAACATTGAAGATCTTTGATAGATCTGGGTGTTGGCCAGGATGTCACAGCTGAGACCTTGGATGAGTCCATGCTTACTCCTTTGGCACTGATGATATAGCCCAGGAAAGAGATCCTGCTTTGGTGGAACTCACACATCTCAGTCTTCACGTAGATGTTGTTATCGAGTAGTCGCCTGAGGACTGCTCTGACATGTTCCTGGTGACAATGGGCATCTGAGGAGTATATCAGGATGCCATCAATGTACGCGATATTTGCCCAGCATGTCCCATAGCATGTCATTGACGAAACATTGGAACACACTGGGTGCCAAAGAAAGGCCATAAGACATGACCCGGTATTCAAAGTGTCCAGCAGTAGTGCTGAAAGCGGTTTTCCACTCATCACCTCTCTTGATCCGGATCAGATTGTATGCACTGCGTAGGTCAAGTTTGGAGAAGATTCTCACGGAGTGAAGTTGTTCCAAGGCTGCAGGAACCAGGGGAAGAGGATAAGGATACGTGACAGTGACCTGGTTCAAACCTCTGTAATCTATGCAGGACCTCAGTCTGCCCCTGCATTTCTCCACGAAAAAGAAACCAGCCGATGCAGGAGATTTGGACGGGTGAATATATCCCTGCTTGAGGGCCTCCTGAATGTACTCCTCCATGGCAGCGTGTTCCTTTTGGGACAGGGGATAAATGCGACCTCGGGGTGGAGACATACCTGGTAGTAAGTCAATGGTGCAGTCATAAGGTCTGTATGGTGGTAGCCTGCAGGCCTTCCCCTTACTGAAGACTTCGTAGAGGTCCCAATAGCAGTCAGGAACGTTGTCCATGGAGTCAAGTTGAGGACTTTCTACAGTGGTAGAGGATACCAGGACCTGAAGACGAGAAAGACCACTCTGGAAACATGTGGGTGACCACTGGAGAATTTCCTTGTTTTGCCAAGAAATGAGAGGATTGTGAAGTTGTAGCCAGGGATATCCAAGAATAATATAATGGTTAACAGTTATCGTCATGTAGAGAGAGATGAGCTCCTTATGTAATGCTCCTACTTGGATCTGTACAGGTTGGGTGCGTGAGGTGACCAGCCCGTTGCCTATGGGTCCTCCATTGATGGTCCAAATGCTGAGTGTGCTGTGCAGTGGGGTAATAGGCAGGTTGAGCTTCTGCATGATGGTTTTATTGATAAAGTTCCCCTCTGCCCCTGAATCAATAAAAGCAGATAGGACATTAATCGAGGATGCCACCTTTAGTAACACTGGTAACTGGAAGGACTTTGAGGAGAGCTTTCTCACTGGACTTGTAGATCGTACAGGCTTCTCGGCTGCGTTCTCATGGGCTGGTTGCATCAGACAGTTCTGGATGTTATGTTCGGAGCTCCCGCAGTAGAAACACAACCCCTCCCTGCGTCATCTGGCGTGCTCCACTTGGGTTAACCAAGTGCGGGAGACCTCCATGGGTGTGCTGTCCTCCAATGGCTGAGCAGTCCTGGCACAATCATGAATGGAGGGTCGGTGTTTTAATAATTGGTTGAGATGGATGGCTAAATCTATGAGGGAGTCGAGAGAGAGGTTTTCATCTCTACAGGCCAGTTCACTGATGAGCTCAAGATGGAGACCTTGGCGAAAGACTGCTTTCAGGGCTGGGTTGTTCGATCCACTGGCAGCTGATAGCGTCCTGAAGTCCAGGGCATATTCGGCAACACTACGATTACCTTGAGAACTGGTGAGTAGGCTCTGTCCAACCTCAATCCCCTCAGGTTCATGGTCAAATACTAAGAGAGAGAGGAACCGTTCGTAAGATTTAGTTTGCTCCCCACCTCTGTTCCAGATGGCAGTAGCCCAGCGGAGTGCTTTGCCAGTGAGAAAAGACAGAAATTTAGCAATTTTTATGCTCATCTGACAGGTTTGGCATGGTGGCGAAATACATAGAACATTGCAATAAGAAGCCTTTACATGCGATGACATCTCCAGCGAACTTCTCCGGAGTGGGGAGTTGCAATGTCGGACTAGGAGGAGACTCGGGGCATGCTAGGAGGGCCTGTGACATCACAGTTGCGAGCTGTGTCATCCGGGTGTTGAGATTGGCGAGCATCTGCTGATGTTCTCCTAGCAAATGCCCCTGCGCGTTCAAAGCAGTCTGTTTGGAATCCTCCACTACATCCATGATGGCGAAGTATCCTGTGAGGATGAAGGCACTTACAGATGTATGCGTGGAGGAAGACAGATTGCTGAAAGTAAACAAAGCCAAATCGAAGAACGAGAATTGGAGACGGAAAACCAGCGAGGGTTGGGCAATCGGCGAACAATGTAATAAGGGAAAGACAAAGGGCAAGAAATGAGAAGATAGTAACAAGGGTCAGAAATGTAATAGACAGTCAGAAAAGATACAAGGCTTGGTATTAACTGAGAGCAGAACAATACTTCACAAAGGTGTGTTTGTGAATGGGGCTTATACAGGCATGGGGCTTATATGGAAATGGAAGCCAGGTGTGATTCAGTAGGTGGGAGACAGAGGGTGCTGTGTGTTCTGGGGATTGTAGTTCGGAGGGTCCATGTTTGTATTTTGTTGATTCTTAGCAGGTTTCCTGACACAATGTTGTTGTTGTTGTTTTTTCCAGGATCTACTTGAAGAGCTCACCTTCATCATCGAGAGCTGCCTTCTTTTCATTTCTAAGAGTGATCTTCAAAGAGATAGAAGACGAAAATATGATTAACCACAGTCTGATGAAGGAAAAAAGAATAGAGGTCAAAAAATATCCAGCATTACGAGTAAGGTGCTGTGAAGAGAGCAGCAGGAGGAAAAGGAGGAAAGAAGAAAACGCGTGATGCTTTGATGTAATGCATTCTGTGTTTATATGAGCTCTCCATGCTTTGATGTTGTAATGTGTCGACAGTGGAGCGCTGTGTCATGCCGTTTTGTATGGCTGAAGGCATCAATACTACCTGCCTACGCTGCAGCTTCATCCGTACACTACTGTTGGAGAAATCTCACGTTTGGAGGCTAAAAATTTTACCTTGAAATGTTCTCCCACCTCACTTCAGCCTTGGGTTCAAAACAGCTTCATTGTGTGATGCAGTACAATCATTAATTAACTCACTGTGGATTTAAACTGTCTGTCATTTCAATTAAGTTTCATTTACAGGTGTTTCACTCTTTTTTTCACTAACTACAGCTTGGCACCGGCAATATTAATTCTCTCACAACATGAACTCACAACTTGAAGAAGTGCAAATAGGATTAGAATAATTCCAGAAATATTCATTTGTGCTTTTTTTGTGACTATTTTTGAATTTCCCCAGTAAGTCTTGAGGATGGGGGCGGCACGGTGGTGTAGTGGTTAGCGCTGTCGCCTCACAGCAAGAAGGTCCGGGTTTGAGCCCCGTGGCCGGCGAGGGCCTTTCTGTGCGGAGTTTGCATGTTCTCCCCGTGTCTGCGTGGGTTTCCTCCGGGTGCTCCGGTTTCCCCCACAGTCCAAAGACATGCAGGTTAGGTTAACTGGTGACTCTAAATTGAGCGTAGGTGTGAATGGGAGTGTGAATGGTTGTCTGTGTCTATGTGTCAGCCCTGTGATGACCTGGCGACTTGTCCAGGGTGTACCCCGCCTTTCGCCCGTAGTCAGCTGGGATAGGCTCCAGCTTGCCTGCGACCCTGTGGAACAGGATAAAGCGGCTAGAGATAATGAGATGAGATCTTCCTTTCTTTCAGCAATAAATGTTCCAGCTTATGGTGCAGATGTGCTGATCCAACCCCCCCCACACACACACCCGTAGCTCCAGGCACTGCAACGTGAAGCATCTGAGGAAAAGTGCTTTTATAAAGACGTAGCGCTGAACTCCTCAAACCACAAATAGATAATTATTCTGATGCCTGGATGCTAAAAGGGCGATTCCGTCAGGGTTGAAAGGTCGGTTTGGAGATCAGCCAAACCCTGACATTTAAAGTGATGCCGGTAATGTCGAGAGCAGATAACAAAAGCAGTGATGAGCCCGTGGCCTACATTTACCATCGATATAATCCCTTGACAACAGATGCAATTACGCACCAAATATGAGCTCAAAATAACCTTTGTGCTTTCCATTTTAATTAAACCACACCTGACTTGTACCGGAAGAGAAAGGAAAGCTCACTTCAGATCCTTTAATTTGGTGCACTGTAAGATTTCACACTCTTTCTCTTCAGTGATTTCTCCATTTATACAGAACATGCAGGATCAATGTCAGTCTCAAGAGCTTCATCCATTACCACGTCTCGCAATGTTTTCAGTCGTCCAGATCGTTCTGAAATGGCTACGAGTCAATCAAGGCAACTTAAAATGTTTTGCTTTCTTACTTTTTTATTAATTGATCCAGTTCAGGCAAAATGTTGCAAAGCATCTCAGGCAGAACAATAAAAACATTCTGGAACAGCCTGAACCTCTCGGCCAGTAAATCAGTCAAGCTCTTCAAAAATTACATGAGGGCAGGAAAGTTCATGTCTTCATGGTCTGCTTGTGTTCATGTGTTTCAGTTATTGATTTTGAATATCTTTGAATGTCATATTTATATTTTTTATTTAAATATTCATAAATAAGATTTCCACTCCTTTAGTTTTTGCATTAGATTGAAGTTGTGATTTGTCATTTTTTATTTATTATGTCGTGTTGATTTGACCATATCTTATGTATGTTGTGTTGATTAAGAGTGGCACGGTGGTGTAATGGTTAGCACTGTTGCCTCACAGCAAGAAGGTTCTGGGTTTGAGCCCGGTGGCCGGCGAGGGCCTTTCTGTGCGGAGTTTGCATCTTCTCCCCGTGTCCGCGTGGGTTTCCTCCGGGTGCTCCGGTTTCCCCCACAGTCCAAAGACATGCAGGTTAGGTTAACTGGTGGCACTAAATTGACCATAGGTGTGAATGTGAGTGTGAATGGTTGTTTGTCTCTGTGTGTCAGCACTGTGATGATCTGGTGACTTGTCCAGGGTGAACCCCGCCTCTCACCCATAGTCAGCTGGGATAGGCTCTAGCCTGCCTGTGACCCCGAACAGGATAAGCGGTTATGGATAATGGATGGATGAATGTGTTGATTAAATTTCCATCATAATAAAATTTATTTTGGGTTTTCTGAAATCAGTACTGAGTCACAAACATACACCCACTTAGATTATAAATTCAGTGGTGCTGAAAGTTCCAAAATGTCTTAACTTGCCAAGACCAAGACTTCTTGTCCTCCTGTTAGCGATCATGATTGACTGCAGCTGGTAGCTTTTTTGTGTACAACATAAAAAGGGTTTGTTTGACAAGTACATGTTATTGGTAGGTGTATCCACTTTGCCAAGATCTTGAGGAAGACCCAAACTGTCACTCTCAGCTGAGAGGAGATTGGTTCAGATGGTCAGGAGTTTTACATCACCATGGATTGAGAGGCTGCCTTCCAAAAAAAAAAAGAAACCCCTGATCCGAAATCAGCACCTTCAAGCTCGAATAAAGTTTACAGCTGACCACATGGACACACAAAGGGGATGGAATAATGAAGGAGGAGGACTACCTCATATACTGAATTCTTCAGTATAATCTCAGACTATCAGCTAGATGGTTGAAATTTGGACATAGTTGGGTGGTCCAACAGGACAGTGACCTCAAATGCATCAAAGGTGGTTGTGGAGGATAAAGTAGGCTAACATTAAGCTTTAGGAATGCCCTTCCCAAAGTCCTGACCTCAACCCGATCAAAGATATGTGTACTGTGCTTACAAAGCAAGTCTGTACCATAAAACCAACTAATTGAAGTAAACTTAACCAATTCTGCCAAGAGAAGTGATCAAATATCCAACCAGAATTCAGCCAGAAGCTTGTTGAGGGCGACCAAAAAGCATGTGGTGAAGCTGAAACTTGTTAAGGGACATTTAACCAAATAATAGGAGGCTGTATGTATAATTTTGACCCTAAAGCCAAAATAAATTAACACGTGTGCACCAAATAATTTTTTTTTTTTTTTATTAAAGATGTGTTGTTCAATTCAAAGAAATCACTGAAAGGCCAAAATTACCATCACATGATGAATGTATGTAAACTTCTGAGCACAACTGTATGTTGGAGAGGTTTTGCACAAATAGTTGATATTCAGAATCAGTAATATGACACAGTTATGCAACAATAACTGCAATAAAATTTCAAATATTAACCAGCTTCACATCCTCCAGCCCCAGGACTATAGCACTTAGCAGAAGAAGGACATTTGTCTGATACATCCTGTTTCTCTGGAAACCTTATGTCCAATGCTCAACTTTTCAATTTGCATCTGCTCTGACCTTATAGAGGGTCAAAACTTTATGGCTCATTATCCTTCTCATTACTATTCCAGGGCGGCACGGTGGTGTAGTGGTTAGCGCTGTTGCCTCACAGCAAGAAGGTCCTGGGTTCGAGACCCATTGCCAGCGAGGGCCTTTCTGTGCGGAGTTTGCATGTTCTCCCCGTGTCCGCGTGGGTTTCCTCCGGGTGCTCCGGTTTCCCCCACAGTCCAAAGACATGCAGGTTAGGTTAACTGGTGACTCTAAATTGAGCGTAGGTGTGAATGTGAGTGTGAATGGTTGTCTGTGTCTATGTGTCAGCCCTGTGATGACCTGGCGACTTGTCCAGGGTGTACCCCGCCTTTCGCCCGTAGTCAGCTGGGATAGGATCCAGCTTGCCTGCGACCCTGTAGAACAGGATAAAGCGGCTACAGATAATGAGATGAGATGAGATTACTATTCCAATACTTGAAACTTGGAACCTGTATTTGAAGAAATGCTTTTAACATTATACAGAAGCAGACGCTCAACTGGATCCACTGCCTGAGGTTTTTGCCTCGTTCGACAGATATCATGAGTTCAAATCCTGTTGATACCACAGTGATCCATGACTGGGAGTCCAGCAGAGTGGAAATGGACCAGCTTTCAGGATGTGTACCTCCTCAGTCACTTTATCTTATGTAAAGCTAATTTTCCATGTCTTGATGGTAACAAACCCTACCTGGGCATATAGTGTATACCCTTTGAATTATAAGGTGCTATGATGAAGTATACGGCATGTTTCAGTTGTTCCATGGTCCCTTATTTCTTGAGGATCATATTTTCTTCTCGTGAGCCTGATTGTGGCATGCATGGTTAAATGACCAAATGGTATATCTGGTGAAAAAGGGCTTCATGTCTCCAAGTTCTCGACAGTTTCTTGTTTCTTGTAACAGCATTGTTTGAGTATATGTTTCTGAACTGACCAGTGTGAATGAGGAGACACTGTGGCTCTCAAGTGGTGTGCAAAATATCATTGACTCTGACCTGCTGAAGCAGAGGACAGTCCTTACGGAAAGAAAAAAAAAACATTTTACATGTAACATCACAAGTGAAAAACATTTTATGATCTTGAAATTGAAGGGCTTGTTTTCAAAACCCATTAACTCATTAAAAAATGCACTGAAGCATTAAATGAACCAAAAATCTTCTTGTCCATCCTAATAAAAAAGCATCACAATCAAAACCTCCAGTCTAACATTAGAAGCCTATGTAAATTTATTTTGTTTCTAAATTCTGTTAAATCCAAGCAGCTGTCAGGTTCAAAACTCGCCAAGTCCTTCAGGCAAAAGATTCTTTTCTAGCGAATCATGTGCATATGCCACTGCATGGATTATATATTTTTAAAAAAATGGTAATATCGAGTATGGAGATTAAAATACTTGAATCAGTGTGTCATTAATGTGTCTTACAAAACATCTTATATTCTTTTATATATATATATATATATATATATATATATTTTTTTTTTTTCACAAAAAACCCAGCTATTATTATTATTAATATTACACATTCCTTTCGGGTGTTCAACGCGTCTTTCTCTTTCAAAATTCTCTTAGAATCTTCCATCTTTAATGAAGCAAACCTGGTGGCTATGTTTGTTTACAAATTGTCACAGTCATTAGCACGGAAGTTTTACATCTCAGATGTGTGATATCATGTTGTCTTGACAACCATACAATATCGTAAACCATATTCAACGCTCATTCTCCATTGGGTAGAGTGATGTAATACATGTAGGATAAGCGATATGCTAACAATATTGCATGCTGTCGAATCAAATAAATGAAACCTGCTAGGGAATAGAACACATGTTTTTATTCCATTGAAAAAGTGTTCTGTACGTATAATAACCACTGATATTGACCATCACTGCACTGTTATACACGAGTAAACATACTTTGAGGAAACATATTTGCACACTGCAAAACATTTTCTCACTCAGCATTTTGTAAATGTCTCTGGATATTTCAGTTTAGTTTTAGGAATATCAGATCCACATTCACACAAATATTCGAACTGTAACTGATTGGCTGAAATTAAGATTTTTTTAAATACTAATTGTATAAAAATGGAAATTTGCCCTTTATGTTAAAAAAACCCTTCCTTAATAATAAATAAATAAATAAATAAATAAATAAATTCACTCATATTAACAATTAACATCTGAAAATAAATCAACCATTTGCAAGATTAAAAAAAATAATAATAAAATAAATAAATACATTACAGGGCGGCACGGTGGTGTAGTGGTTAGCGCTGTCGCCTCACAGCAAGAAGGTCCGGGTTCGAGCCCCGTGGCCGGCGAGGGCCTTTCTGTGCGGAGTTTGCATGTTCTCCCCGTGTCCGCGTGGGTTTCCTCCGGGTGCTCCGGTTTCCCCCACAGTCCAAAGACATGCAGGTTAGGTTAACTGGTGACTCTAAATTGAGCGTAGGTGTGAATGTGAGTGTGAATGGTTGTCTGTGTCTATGTGTCAGCCCTGTGATGACCTGGCGACTTGTCCAGGGTGAACCCCGCCTTTCACCCCTAGTCAGCTGGGATAGGATCCAGCTCGCCTGCGACCCTGTAGAACAGGATAAAGCGGCTACAGATAATGAGATGAGATGAGAATTACATTGCAGTTAAAATAAAGTCAAATGTGAAACCGCACGTGTAAATAAAATCGCTCATGAAAATAAATGAAAAGTGTAAAAAAAATTAGCTGTTTATTTTAAAAATCTTCTGAATGTAAATGAACTGTGTAAAGAAATCACAAATAATATGAACATGTGTAGAATGAATGAATGAATGAATGAATATATCAACAAATAAATAAAGTTTGTGCATTCGATGTGAAAAAACTACCACCTGATGCATGTGGCTTGCCCAAAACCAATATTATTTCTGTAAGGGGAGTGTGGGAGCAGCTCGAGGTGTACACTCATGACTTACAACATTGTTTTTTCCACCCAGCTAACAGTACCCAAGTGGACCACTTACCTGAACGCTCCGCAGCTTCGGAGCTCTTACCTGCTCACACAATGGGGTCAATGCACCTAAATACAAAGTGTGAAACCATAAAAAGTACCAACACTTTGACTTCAACTGCCACATAATTGGCTCCATTTTAACGTACAGTAGCAACAAGAGACTAACCTCAATCAGAACAGTGTTCCAGTTCTGCTGTTCCGCGCTCATCTGCTTTGTGTGTGTTCAGTACACTGTGACGGGCTGGTGGAGGTGGGAGAGAGTGATGGGGGGGAAAAAAGAAGGAAACACTGAGTGAGAAACTGACAAGAGTGTGAGGACTTAATGGGCCAGTGATAAAAAAGAAATGTAGGGCAGACAAATAAACCCACTGCCCCGCCAAATCATTTTAATCTAATTTGAATATTTGACATCATGTCGAAGAAAAAAGGGTCAGGAACTCGCAAGGCCTGTTGCTTGGTTACCTTTTCAGTGCACTTTATATGTTGAAAAAAACGGCATGCACAAAATGAGCAAATCACTTGAGCTGATTTGTGATATTAATTTAATCCATGTCAAGCTTGATTCAGCCATGAAAAGGTCACAGTCGTCTTCTGCATTTCAGCACGGATGCCACTTCTCTGTACCTGCAAATAAAGATTTTTCTGAGTGACGGTGCTGTTATTATTCCACATAAATATTTTGCGTTCTGCTCATAGCAGCATAGAATGTCAGACAATGACCCCTGTATGTACAATACTCTGAGTGAAAGTCAACATGTAGCCACATGACGTTCTTTATTACAGAGTGTAATTAGCCCGACTTGAGGGGTTCTTTCTTTCAGGGGCAGGTGCTCTGCTGAAAAAAAAAAGGGCATCTGTCGTACAGTCTGGAATAATAAAGCACAGTCGTGTTGCTGGTGTGGATGTGATCTTTATTGGAGAGATTTTATTTTATGGGTACATCACGAAATATGTTTTTCCCTCCTCGTATTATAAATGTGAAGACGGCTCACCATGCACCATCTGTCTCCGTCTGTCTCTCACCTCTCTTCATCAGGTAGACACAGATGCTCTCTCCTTAGTGGCTTTCTTACTTGCATTTTCTTTTAACCCTTAAATGTACGTGTGTTCTACAAACTTTTAGACGTGTCTTGGGTGATTAGAGAAGCAGCTCATGTATCTAAAACAATACTGTAGGGTGTAAAACTCTCGACAGCAGATATGCTAGTTATGACTGGCACTAAATTATATCAAACACACTTGGTGTCAGGCTGTGAGAGAAAATAAGTTTGGAGTGATGAAGCGGAGTCACTGTTACCACCCTGAAGCGGTAAAAATGACTTTTAATTTCATTAATATGAAAGTGCGGGGGGCGGCACGGTGGTGTAGTGGTTAGCGCTGTCGCCTCACAGCAAGAAGGTCCTGGGTTCGAGCCCCGGGGCCGGCGAGGGCCTTTCTGTGTGGAGTTTGCATGTTCTCCCCGTGTCCGTGTGGGTTTCCTCCGGGTGCTCCGGTTTCCCCCACAGTCCAAAGACATGCAGGTTAGGTTAACTGGTGACTCTAAATTGAGCGTAGGTGTGAATGTGAGTGTGAATGGTTGTCTGTGTCTATGTGTCAGCCCTGTGATGACCTGGCGACTTGTCCAGGGTGTACCCCGCCTTTCGCCCGTAGTCAGCTGGGATAGGCTCCAGCTTGCCTGCGACCCTGTAGAAGGATAAAGCGGCTAGAGATAATGAGAATGAGATGAGATGAAAGTGCGGTGCTGCTTGATGTGTATAGCATCCAAGTAACCTCTTGGTGAGGGTGGCGGTGGTTTAAACTACATTATGGCTATTTTAAGTTCGTTTCTTAAGACAAGGATTTTTTAAGATGTTACCTTGTTGACAGTTTCGGCGAGAATCTTCCGCCTTCTTCAAAACAGTCTGTTTTGAAACATGTGACTGGACTGTTTTGAAGAAGGTGGAAGATTCTCGCCGAAACTGTCAACAAGGTAACATCTTAAAAAATCCTTGTCTTAAGAAACGAACTTAAAATAGCTTTAATAGTTAGACATAATGAACTTCCACTACATACTATACATTACTAGCTTGTTTATGAACCAAAATATTGCAGATAGGTACAAAAAGTGCTTGAGTGAGTAACTCTCTGTATCTGTCTATAGCTGATTGGATTGGATTGGATCCAGATGATGGATTTTGCAGAACATTCCTCTTCTTTGCCTGAAAAATCACCAGGGAAAGATTTCATGTCATCCACCACAGTTGTTTTCTGTGGTCTTCTGGACTTTTTGATGTTCCTGAGCTCACCAAAGCATTCTGTCTTTTGAAGATTTGGTCACACCTAATGTTTTTGTGATTTCTCTGATGGGTTTGTTTTGAAATTTTCAGCCTAATGACAATGATGGCTTGCTTCACTGGCAGTGACAGCTCTTTGGACCTCATGTTGAGTGCAAACAGCAACAGATTCCAAATGCAAATACCATGCTTGAAATCAACTGTAGACCTTTTACCTGTTATTCTGAGGGAATATCACACACCTAGCCATGGAACAGATGATCAACCAGTTGTCTAAACACTTTTGCTTTCTGAAAAAGGGGGACCACATGCAAAATGTGCTCAAATCCCTACACCGTTCACCCAATTTGGATGTAAACACCTTCAAATTTATGCTGAAAGTCTGCACTTTTAGCTTGTATTAATTGTTTCGTTTCTTCTTGTCAGTGTCCAAATATTTATGGTACTGATGGTATTTGATGAAGAGCTCAGATGTTTGCTGTAGCTCTGACTGGGTAAAGTTATTCCTCGCCTCTAGTAGGCACTGTACTCGGCTAGACTCATCCTAAAGACGAGAATTTGCTTGTTTTCCATATTTATAAAGCCATATTTTTTCATTACAATTCAGTTTAAGCATTATTAATCACACTGAAAAGGACACGTGATGAATTTGGAGGAAAAGGCCTGTCACAAAGCATGCAGAAAACTATCACACATCTGGCAAGCAGACATTCCTACAGCCACTAAAATCAGTTTCTTCCAAGCCTGTGTAGAGCATCGTTCTCTCTGGAGCAGAATCATGGACCATCAACAAAAAACTGGAAAAACATCTTGAAGGCACTTACACCAAGCTATCGATGAGGGTACGGAACCTTTCTTGGAAAGACCATGCCACCAAATCTCAAATCTATGGAGAAATCCCTCAGATCTCCTCCACCTTGGCACAAAGAAGAGCGTGGTTCACTGGCCACTGCTTCAGAGTGAAAAATCAAGTAATCTCCAGCACCGTTCTCTGGAGACTGCTTTGCCTGAACCGAGGAGCCAGCATGCTCACCTGTCCAGATACCTTAGTGAGGGATATTGGCCTACTCTTTGGCAAAATGGGTAGCGCAATGATGGATAAGACCAAGTGGCTAAAGATTGTGTCAAGGATCGTCATCGGCTGTCCATCAATAGCAGTGATGACTGCTTCATTAGGATGCTCAGAAATGCAGATGGGCTGCGAGGCCCACACCAGAGAACAGAGTCGCCCGCAGCGGCTGCACGAACGGCCCGGCCGAGCCGCCATGGAATGTCTGGCCTCATGTGCTCTTGCATACTATTCTCCTCTCCTAACGAAGCGCCTTGCATGGTAAGGTAAGACAAATGATGTTGTGCCCCCATTGTGTTGTCTCTCTGGACCTCCAGACATGATGCCAAGTGGTGCATAAAAGTGCCACAGACCTGATGGGTATGGAAGCTGCCCTGCAGTGACAACTGACTTACTGAGTGAGTGATGCCATCCGTTGGCCATTTGAGTGGCTCTTCCGCATGCCATCTGGTGGTTTGCCATTGACCCTGTTGGGTTCATCTGCCACATTGCACCGAAAAGCGCCCTGCTGCCAGCGCCTTATTGGTGATGTGCTATTTAACCCACAGCTGGAACCCAGGCAGGTGCTACCACTCTGGGTCAGAGTGGACCTGGGAGCAATGGTGATTAAGGGGTAACTCCACTTTCCCCAAAACTTAAGTCCTCCTGGACCTGAGACTCACCACTCGTTGCAGTTTAAAGTCAAACTCAGGACTATGACCGATGATGATGATGAAGCAACACAGTTTTTTCAAATGCCTGACTCATCGTCTGAGGAAATGTAAGACATCACTTTCAAGATGGAAAGTTTAAAGAAGAAAATGATGAAGCATGAACACGTTGGCCATCAGGAATATCAGATTGTCTGGAGTTCAGGTTCAGGAAAATCGCATTATCAATTTGTCACGACTTTCACGCTCTTGCAACATTCAGTGCTTGCCTCTGCCGTCTGACTGCTGTCTGTGTGGCTCTCTGTCTCCGCCCCTGTCTTGTGATTGGTGTACATGCCAATCACACTCACCTGTTCTCTGTTTCACCTTTGATTAGTTTGTCTGTTTTAGTCCTGATGAGTATTTGTGTAGTTGCTGCGAAGTCTTACCATGCTTCCTGTTCATGTCTAGTGATGCCTTCACTCAGGTTTCCAGTGTCTTGATGATGGATTACTTTTATTTAATCTCATGGACATCAACAATGGTTTTTGGATTAAACTTAATAAAACATCACACTCTACACTTTTTGTACACTTATTCCTTGCCTGAAGTCTCTGTACATTTAATCATTTTTGCCAACCTGCTGCACTCAAATGGAGTGTGTTCGATGGAGTCGAAGCAGTCACCTCCTTTCAAACACATACCATTTACCATCATTCCAACCATATACATTAAATATCACCAGGCGATTCCAGGCCTCCAGAGATGAGACCCAACTGAACGAAGCACAAATAATATAACAATGTGGGGAAAAGGAATAATGACAAGTGCACCAAACATGACCAGGTCAGATTAAGGAGAAATCAGTCTCATTAAGTGTGCGGAGATGAGCAGACTGTTTAAATTACACGGGACACTAAATGACTGCCAGGAGCAGATCAGAGCTGTGGCATGGAGAATTTATGGGTAACCACTGCATGGCAAAACGACGGTTCTGAGGACAGCGCAAAAGTTTATCGTTTAATGTTGTAGAACACACACACACACACACACACACACACACAAAGTTACAGCCACCTACCTTCTCCAGCACTTCCATTAAACGATAGTGCTGATTAGTCAAAAGGTGTTGATTTATTCTCTATAACAGCAGCACTGACAGTCGTGCAGCTACAAATCACAGGTTTATATTAATACGCTGATATGGTGAAGGAGATATTTATTAAACATTCATGGAAGGAGTCTCCAGTGTCAGTGCTTTGAAACACTCAGAGTTAAAGCTGTAACTTTACGTTTTCTGACATCTTCAGGACAGAGGAGTTTACACTTTCTCTGTAAAAAGCGAACAACTGTTTATCCACAACTTTCCCACACTCTAACCTTTCCCATGAGTCATTGCTGCGTCATAGCAGAACCTGGGATCTTTCTTCTGCTCCACTGTGTTGATGTTTGTAGCTAATGCTAACTGCTAGGTAGCTAAACTCAAAGATGACTAAAATATGGTTACACAGGTCTGATTTTCTGACGTGCTATGGGAATAATATGGTCAGAGTGCCCCATCCATCTACCCTCACGGAACGGATAGACGACATGAAGTTGTGGCCCGATGTCAGCTATGTTGACATTGGCAATTATTTTATTCTTAGTGAGGGCGTTGATGGTGAGGAGCGAAGGAACTACAAAGGCATGGAGGCATACAATTATCGACACAGTAATAAAATTGGAAAAATTATGTGTAAAAGAACGAAAGGGCGAGTTTGTTTGCTTAAAGTCTGAGGTTGAGCTGAGCCAGAGCAAAAAAAAAAGGGAAATAAATCCTGCATTCATGCAGCAGCTACCATCTGGAAGGTCGGCTCTGTCAGAGTAGAGTGATTGCATTATTGTATTGGTTTATGAATAATGTAGTGTTTATAGATTGTAAGTCGCTTTGGACAAAGGTGTCTGCCAAATACCATACAGGCTCAATATGTATATGTATCGGCTCAAGAAGCGAGAGCTAGTAAGTACAGGCTAACCATTTTAACGCAAATACTATCAAACTTTGGAAACAATAAACACACCATAGTTAAATAATTCCTTGTCAATGTATTTGTCCAAACTTCTTCAGTCCCCTGATCATTCCAGGTATTGGATGGTATTTGTAGGTTATTTGTTTACACTCGTACTTCAGCACTGCTCGCTCTTGGATTCTCTCGGATACATGCACTTATTGTTAGAATAAAAACATCAGCTAAATGACTGTAATGTAGTGTAATGTTTGAATAATGTGCAATATCTAATTGATTGAGGTCCAAAATGCAGTGGTCCGTGGAAAGACAGGAGTCGTATGCACAGATGAGCAGCGTATGGTGCTGGACAACACGTCTTGTGAGTCCATTTGTGCTCAAAACAGATTCCATTTGTAAAACCTTTAACCCTCCTGATGGCTTTGTTTTCTGTATACACCCCTCTGGGTCAAAAATGACCCGTCCTCACTAAAGATCTGAAATAAACCAATTTAATTTCATTTTAAGTGCCAAATCTATTTTGCAGGAAGAAACAACTTGTGGCGGCACGGTGGTGTAGTGGTTAGCGCTGTCGCCTCACAGCAAGAAGGTCCTGGGTTTGAGCCCCGGGGCCGGCGAGGGCCTTTCTGTGCGGAGTTTGCATGTTCTCCCCGTGTCCGCGTGGGTTTCCTCCGGGTGCTCCGGTTTCTCCCACAGTCCAAAGACATGCAGGTTAGGTTAACTGGTGACTCTAAATTGAGCGTAGGTGTAAATGTGAGTGTGAATGGTTGTCTGTGTCTATGTGTCAGCCCTGTGATGACCTGGCGACTTGTCCAGGGTGTACCCCGCCTTTCGCCCGTAGTCAGCTGGGATAGGATCCAGCTTGCCTGCGACCCTGTAGAACAGGATAAAGCGGCTAGAGATAATGAGATGAGAAACAACTTGTCATTCATCAGAAACTGTGTGAATATCAGAGTTTTCCCTTTTTACAGTGCAGAAACACTGCATTCATTCAGTGGACAGCACTCGTTTTTATCACAACACAGCTGTAATATATGTTTTCTTTACTAAAGCAGATTTTTATTATTATTATTTTTATTTCTTAAGGTACTGCAAAGGTGGTAAACAATTTTTTTTATCAAGATATAGTACTTATATCGCCGAAGAAAGTATCACAAATGCGCAGAAAGTAGTTTTGAATGCAATCATTCCAACACATGACCAACACAGGAGAACAAGCGAATAACAGATCACTCCCTAAACACGTCCCCTATGAAACACACGCACAATCTCAATATCTTGCAGTGACAAGTCAATCAGTGAGCACATATCGGGCAGTAAGCAACTGTGTGTGCATGGACTTTGCAGATATATTTCTCACATTGGCAGCACACAGTCTGAGAAAATCAGCTCGAAGGCCTGTTCAGCGCTGTAACATGCACTCATGGCTTCATCACAGAGAGAACTGAGGGTCCTGTTATCTGCAGCACATTTAGAGACTCTGAATGTAGAAGTATTGCTCAACAATGCCTTGATGGTTGTGTCTGAAATCGTCTGAACTTTGATCTTTGAAAGTTGTGTATGGGGTCGTGGAAAGGTGGTGGTGCACCTGCACGAGAAAGTTCTAGTTCTGTCTAAGATCAATCAGCAGTGTGTGTGTGTGTGTGTGTGTGTGTGTGTGTTTTGTTGCCTGTAACTGACTCTGTGACTGTGTTTTAGGTGCCGGGTCAAAAATGACCCGAAGGCAATCTTTGTACCTAAGGCAGCTGGGCCATAGAAGGTTCACGCTGCACGCTGCATGCTGCACGCTACACGCTACACGTTCACGTGAAGAACCGGACCCTGGGCCATTAAACTTCATGCTTGGATGTTCACGTGTTGCGTCTGTTCTACTTTGACCGAGTAACCAACAATATGGACTCTTCGGATGACGACGATTGCCTCATTCTGCTTTTACTGAGACAGAGGAAGAGAAAAAGGAACAGAATTTGGAGCCGAGAACACTTCCTTCTGAGAGAAACCCGTGGTGAATTTCACCGAACATTCTATAATCTGCTTGACAATCCCGATGAAGAACTATTTTTCAATTATACCATTCAATTATATTTTTTCTGAAGTTTTCCCCTGAAAGCATAGAGTTATCTCCCTAGACCCGTTCTGATTGGCTGGCGCGGCGGTGACCGCATGCATTGACTGGAATTTCCATCTTCACGCCTAGAAAAAAGTGTGCATGTTCATTTCTCGCTTCACACGTGAAGTGTGCAGCGTGCAACGTGAACGCCGTTCTATGGTCCAGAGCAAGTCATGCTACGTTTGTCCACTTTTCTTTACACGCGTGTAGCGTGCAGCATGCAGCGTGCAGCGTGAACCTTCTATGGCCCAGCTGCCTAAGTTGTGTACAGCCTCTATGGAAATATGAATAAACAAAATATTTCCCTTTTTCTAATATTAGGGTCATTTTAGGAAAAGTCATAAAATTTCAAGTTGAAAAAATAACATTAAAGGGGTTTTCTCTGCTGTTAAACACAGTTTCGGGTCATTTTTGACCCGAAGACATCAGGAGGGTTAAAGAGGCATTCCACCACTGGATGTATTCTTTGGCATAAAATACAATATACTTTTATGACAACATGACTAGACAGAGAAATCTTTTAGCTTCAAAATGATATATCAAACATAATTTTTTGACAACGACAAGTATATTAATTTTGCGACCAAAGTCACCTACCCTTTTAATTTCCGCGCGGTAGTGAAACGTGATGTCATCGGCAGGTGCCCCTTCTTGTGTACCACGTGTCGGTGTTCTGTAAAGTTATCCCACCTCTTGGATTTGTCCTACCAAGCCTACTGCGCATGCGCGAAGCCTACTGCGCATGCACAGAACACATGACGCCATTACAATTAGCAAGTTCTCATGCAGACCGTTTTATTATTCACAACAAGTCATTACAAATTATTTGACTCGGCCAAAGACTCGACCAATACGCACAAAACATAAAAATCGGCAAATGCGTGAAATACTCACCAATTTTCTATCAGCCCAGCTGATCGGTAGGACAAAACTACTGTTTAGTGATGTGTCGGTCGCGAACGATCTGGTTCACAGAGCCGGCTCTTTGAAGTGAACGATGGGAGCCGGCTCTTTGGTGGGAGCCAAGTTGGGGAGCCGAATTAGTTTTTTGTCCTTAGGTGCCTCAGAGAGAGAGAGACAGAGACTTTCACAAAAAAAGTTGCTGTCCGATTGTGTCTTTGTGTTGTCTATTACCATTCAAAGGAGCCCCTGTTACAGTGAAATGCAGACCCACTAAGCTGGTGGGAGACCAAGGCTGCACTCTATCCACGGCTTACACACGTGATGGCACGGAGGATGTGTATAGTGGCAGCATCTGTCCCCTCAGAGAGGATATTTTCAAAAGCAGGACAGATTATAACTGAGAATTAACTAGTTAATTGCAGCAATTAAATCAAAAATAAAATCTCAGGAGCCGTTTGGGAGCCGAAAGAGCCGGCTCCTTATAGTAAGAAGAGCCAAAAGAGCCGGCTCCCGAAAAAGAGCCGAAATTCCCATCACTCCTACTGTTGAATTTTCCTACCCACCTGGATTTCGCGCATGCACAGTAGGCTTGGTAGGACAAATCCGAGAGGCAGGATACGTCACGTGGTACACAAGAAGACATCACGTTTCACTACCGTGCGGAAATTAAAAGGGTAGGTGACTTTGGTCGCAAAATTAATATACTTGTCGTTGTCAAAAAATTATGTTTGATATATCATTTTGAAGCTAAAAGATTTCTCTGTCTAGTCATGTTGTCATAAAAGTATATTGTATTTTATGCCAAAGAATACATCCAATGGTGGAATGGCACTTTAAGCTTTTGCGAGTTGTTTGTGCACCCGACGATGGCACACGCTGAACCAGAGAAAGACATCATTTAAAAAGACGGTATCCTCTGACTAAAACACAGTTGTTGGCTCCTTCAGCCATAGCTGTTTGGATAAACTGGAAATCAGAGACTGGCATCTGGGAGAGGCAGGCGTCATGGCGACCTCCACTGCCTCTCGCAGGAAAGCTGTGGATAGCTGCGATAACAAAAATGTGGAACTAATATGTTTTGTGGATGTTGTGGAACATTAAATGCAGCTAGAAATAGAAAGAAATGTACAAATTGTTATTTTTTGAATAAAACAAAATGCATTGTTGGCGAATTGCTGTGGTACAAGAAGAGTATAACCTATCCTCTGCCTCATCACACCACCTTGTAATTGATTACTTATCAATATAAGCACAACACACTGTGTTTTATTCTTGACGTTCCACATCAGCGAGCCTGTGAAGAACCGGAGGCGATGTGAAGTAGATACTGTGTTTACAGTCAAGATTTGAGGTGAGATGTATTCTATAAATTATTAGCTATATTAGCTTCATAACTCTACTGTGATCCTGAAGACGCAAACGTCAAGTCGGATCAACAGAGTGAAGCTGGCGTTACAGTGATATAATGTACATTCTCTATATTATTCATTCTGTTTTAGTTGCGAGTGTGTCGAGTATGATCAACCAGTGAAATCATTTATTTATTTTGACCAGAGAAGAAAATTCAATATCAGAGCATAGTATGTACTCATAAATAAATCAAATCGTTTTGATCGATCTTGATAAGCAGTTATTTTGCAAAAATGCTGAAATACTGGGGAATAAAAAGAGTGGGTCTGTTTGAGTCTTTGCAAATGGAGGGAGTGGATAAGTAATGAAATAGAGAGAGAGAGAGAGAGAGAGGTTCACTTGCTTTCTCTCATTCCATTTAAGACGAGTCCTGTCAGGCGAATCTTGCTGCTCTTTCAAGCCTGCCTCCCGTCTCCATGGCAACACAGCAACCCCACCACCACTGGCGTCTTCCAGACTCCCTGTCCGTGTGAGTGAGAGTGCAAGAATGATGCCGTTCAGAAGAAGTAAAGACACACACACACACACACACGACTCTTCTAATATGTATATAAAAATCATACATGAACAATAATTATTTGTCTATAAAAATCAAGTGAAAATCAAAACACGTGCGCTCACAGATAAAATGTCAACTTTGTTTACACACACACACACACACACACTGCACACCCTTCACCTTTTCTCACTCTTCTGGAGCACATGCTAATCTCTACCATATGTCACTGACGCCCTCTGAAAGCTGGGATTAGCTGCATTACTTTTAAGAGAAGACAAACTCCTCGTGGGCAGTATGTATCTAGCCACGCAGATCTAGCTAATGGCTTTACGCGTAGATAGAATCGGCCCTGCGAGGACGGATCACATGGAGAGAGAGAGCTGATCGCATGCCTGTCCCTGCGAGGCATAACGCTATTTTCCACGGATGAGCTGGACTGTCGCTGTGCTTTTGGTTGGGGGGCAGGAGGGGGGGATGGAGAAGAAAGAAGGACACACTCGGTGTGACAGTCTACCACCTTGTGTAGCAGGAGAGCATACTGAGTACGCTGTGAACTGCCACATCCTGTCCATTCCTGAGCAAACTGCACAGAGAGTGTGAAAATCTGTGACACAGGAGCAAAAAAATCAGTCCTTGTTGAAAAGAGAGTGAGCAACAGTGTGTGTGTTTCTTCTTCTGAGATGAGAGATGGTGCCTGTGATTCAGTTCCACTTCCGGTGTCAGGAGTAAAATGAGGTCGCTGAGGTCTTCGTCATGCTGCCTGTTCCTTCCTTTGCTTCATGGAGCGCTCTCTGTCTTCTCTTTCCCACACACACACAGGTCCTGCACCGCATCGCACCACCGTGCTGAAGATTAAAATGATGTGTGCTCGTTAAATTAACAGTCCCCAGCATGGGCTAATTAGCACATAATAGGACACCGAATACTGAATGCAGTGCAGGAGGCCTGTTATTTAAGGATAAAGCTCATCTCTCATTTGAATGCATTTTTCATAAGCTGGGCTAATTATGTTTCATTAGCATTATTAATTAAACATGAAAAGTTCCTTATGCCCTGGCTATGATTATGCTGGCATCGAGGCCAAAGCTGAGTGGCAGCTCTCCGTTGGGCTCAAAACGGACTCTTTTGTCCTGACACCCAGAATTCGATCTAATCTGGACTTCTCATGATCAGGAGATACTGGGTGGGGGGAGAAAAATATTTTAGCTATTTCTGTTTCTTTTAAATACTTGATAACAATTTTTGGGGTTTTGTTTTCGAGTAGAGTTTTTATTTCAGTCCTCGGTTGGTTCATACAGAAGCCGCGAGAGGCCCTTCATATAATCATTTTTTATTCACCTTGTTATCCCGAGATAACGACATAATTAATTCAGGATCTTGAGAAAACAACACAACTAATTCAAGATCTCGAGAAAACAAAACCGTTATTTCGAGATCTTGAGAAAACAAAACAATTATTCCGTGATCTCGAGAAAACAAAACAATTGTTTCATGATCTCAGCTGGATCACTGTATCTCCGTCGGTAGAGACGAAGCCGGGCCAGTCTTCTGCGGAGGTGCCGCGGACTCATTTTGAAATTATCCCTTATTAAAAGACTTAATGCAATCTCTCCCTGTGTCAACCCCTGATCAAAATATCGCCTTATTAGGTGATCGATTATTCCAGACATTCTAATGACCAAAGTTGCGTCTATACAGAATGAGAAATAGCCCCAAAGTCAGCATATCACAAGTCTCTTGGCGCACCTGAATGAACCATTTCTCAGCTGTTTACTCGAGATCACGGAATAATTGTTTTGTTTTCTCGAGATCTCGAAATAACGGTTTTGTTTTCTCGAGATCTTGGATTAGTTGTGTTGTTTTCTCGAGATCCTGAATTAATTATGTCGTTATCTCGGGATAACAAGGTGAATAAAAAAAAAGGATTATATGAAGGGCCTCTCTCGGCTTCCGTAGGTTCAGCAACACGCTCCACCATTTTGTTTTTCTCTACTCGCGGTATATGAGCTGATATCCTAGTAGTAGAATAGCCACTCAGAGCATGCAATTGCTCATATTCAGTAATTGTGGATAGAATAACATCAAAATATTGCAGGCAAGTTTGAAAACATAATGACTGCACATATGGGATTTTAAAAAAAAAACAATCCTGCATACATCTACAGTGGTGCTTGAAAGTTTGTGAACCCTTTAGAATTTTCTATATTTCTACATAAATATGACCTAAAACATCATCAGATTTTCACACAAGTCCTAAAAGTAGATAAAGAGAACCCAGTTAAACAAATGAGACAAAAATATTATACTTGGTCATTTATTTATTGAGGAAAATGATCCAATATTACATATCTGTGAGTGGCAAAAGTATGTGAACCTTTGCTTTCAGTATCTGGTGTGACCCCCTTGTGCAGCAATAACTGCAACTAAACGTTTGCGGTAACTGTTGATCAGTCCTGCACACCGGCTTGGAGGAATTTTAGCCCATTCCTCCGGACAGAACAGTTTCAACTCTGGGATGTTGGTGGGTTTCCTCTCATGAACTGCTCGCTTCAGGTCCTTCCACAACATTTCCATTGGATTAAGGTCAGGACTTTGACTTGGCCATTCCAAAACATTCACTTTATTCTTCTTTAACCATTCTTTGGTAGAACGACTTGTGTGCTTAGGGTCGTTGTCTTGCTGCATGACCCACCTTCTCTTGAGATTCAGTTCATGGACAGATGTCCTGACATTGTCCTTTAGAATTTGCTGGTATAATTCAGAATTCATTGTTCAATTAATGATGGGACACCGTCCTGGCCCAGATGCAGCAAAACAGGCCCAAACCATGATACTACCACCACCATGTTTCACAGATGGGATAAGGTTCTTATGCTGGAATGCAGCATTGTCCTTTCTCCAAACATAACGCTTCTCATTTAAACCAAAAAGTTCTATTTTGGTCTCATCCGTCCACGAAACATTTTTCCAATAGCCTTCTGGCTTGTCCACGTGATCTTTAGCAAACTGCAGATGAGAAACAATGTTCTTTTTGGAGAGCAGTGGCTTTCTCCTTGCAATCCTGCCATGCACACCATTGTTGTTCAGTGTTCTCCTGATGGTGGACTCATGAGCATTAACATTAGCCAATGTGAGAGAGGCCTTCAGTTGCTTAGAAGTTACCCTGGCGTCCTTTGTGACCTCGCTGACTATTACACGCCTTGCTCTTGGAGTGATCTTTGTTGGTCGACCACTCCTGGGGAGGGTAACAGTGGTCTTGAATTTCCTCCATTTGTACACAATCTGTCTGACTGTGGATTGATGGAGTCCAAACTCTTTAGAGATGGTTTTGTAACCTTTTCCAGCCTGATGAGCATCAACAACGCTTTTTCTGAGGTCCTCAGAAATCTCCTTTGTTCGTGCCATGATACACTTCCACAAACATGTGTTGTGAAGATCAGACTTTGATAGATCCCTGTTCTTTAAATAAAACAGGGTGCCCACTCACACCTGATTGTCACCCAATTGATTGAAAACACCTGACTCTAATTTCACCTTCAAATTAACTGCTAATCCTAGAGGTTCACATACTTTTGCCACTCACAGATATGTAATATTGGATCATTTTCCTCAATAAATAAATGACCAAGTATAATATTTTGTCTCATTTGTTTAACTGGGTTCTCTTTATCTACTTTTAGGACTTGTGTGAAAATCTGATGATGTTTTAGGTCATATTTATGCAGAAATATAGAAAATTCTAAAGGGTTCACAAACTTTCAAGCACCACTGTATATTTGAGAAACTGGAGTGATGTAGCTGAGGTTGAGGAACTGTCAGAACCAGAATTCACATGCCATGCTGACACTGCTGACATTTTTATGTATTTCTGGGTTTTCCAGGAATATAGTGATGGTGAGTTCATATCTAATAATCATTTTAAAAATTTTGTTTTAGGCCTGGATCATTTCAGCTTTACATCCAAATATGGTCACAGATAGTGCCTTTGAATTACACGCCGATCCCAAAGACTCTGCAAAGCAACCGTGACTTAAAATAGTGAGGAAAAAGAAAAAAAAAAGTTCAGTGTCCTTATAGCCTCCGCTGAGGAAAAGCCGTAACAGGCTTTTCTGGGATTCATATGGTGGATTACTAGAAAGTGTCAGTCAAAAGGGAGCATGTTTTATCAGCTCAGGCTTTATTGAGGACAGGCCTGACACACACAATAACTCACTCTCAATCAAACATGCCGCTGCCATCATCTATGTTCATTCTCAATAAAAAGCCTCTCACCGGTCCTGCAGTGCCCAGCTGCTGCTTTAAAAAATAATATCCATGATTGGAGGATCCAAACCATCCAGAGAAGGTTTTCTCATTTTGATTGAGTTCTTGAATTGGATTGGTTCGCTTCAGGAGGCTTCGAGCCAGATCGCAGGTTTATATCCAATCAAATACATCACCGTTTCTATAGCAACAGCTCATTCACAGGGACTTGTGCAGAAAGTGTGCCACATAAAATGACTAAAAAAAGTGTAATTGTCAACAATTGGATATGGTGATGTTTTTGCTGTAAGGAGACGTTTGTTTCACATTTCTGGAAGTTTCCAGTTTCTGTGCTTTGTAACAGTTTCTGTAATTAGCTAGCTAGCAATCCAAGTATTTCAGTCACATGGGTTGTTGTTGTTGTTGCTGTTGTTTCCAGCTTTGAAATCTGGGACCAATTTTCTGGCATCACTGCATAACATAAACGTGACTACAGGTGAACACTGGCTAAAATTACTCACCTTGTTTTTTAAGAGAATATGGCATCGTGAGAAAGCCAGTAAAATAGAGTTTGGACCAAACCATTATCCAATTTCTGTTCTCCTGATGTATTTATATATACTTACCTTATTATTGTCACATAAAAGACCAAAAACGGTGAGCCTTCCACATCTGGGTGAATAAAGGATCCGAGGGAGAAATGTTTTTGTCATTATAGAGATTGTAAGTTGACAACTAGCTTTTGGTTTTGCTAGCTACTGAGATAGCACGACAGGGAGGAGCCACTGCATCCATCGTACAATGAAGCTCTAGGATGAGTTCTTGTGGTTACTCCGGTAGTATTTAGCAAGCTAGGTTAGCATTATCTCAGATGTGGCATAGTCTGTGAAACTCGTAGAAGTAAAGTTAATTACTGAGCATTTCCCATTCTGAAATCCTGGTGAATTTGTTCTTAAATGGAAACTTTTCTCGAAGACTTGTCCTGCTCAGTGATGCTAGTCTGTTCTTTAAACTCATGGTATTGGGAAACAGCCCAGAGTTAATAGCCTGAGCATAAAGACACTCTATCAGCTCTGGGATTTGAACTCAAAGCCTTTTTACTCATGAGCATTCGACATAAAGCGAGTTTCCCGTTAGGAGTCCTGCAATGCCTCCTCTCAAGCTCTACAACATGTCTCACCCGCCTTGCTTGACTCTGTGAAGTGAAACAAAATCAATTCTGTATCTCAGGTGTCTAAGTGTCCTCGTAGAACCCAGTGCTCTCCCAGCACACACACACACACACACACACACACACACACACACACACACACACACACCCCTACCCTAACTCAACCTCCCAACATGTGCGGCTTGGCCTCATGCTCAGGCAGGATTACAAAGGGTCTCCAGCTAGGACGTGGTGTGTGGTTTGGAGCGGATCCAAAGCACTCACGTGTAATAGAACCTACAGAACATTATACAGCGTATTGATGGCCTTTAATGGCATGACAGCTCGGATAAACTTTCATCATAGCACAGATACAGAAGCTGCTCACAGCTCTGTTTTTATCCTCATTTTAGAAAATTGGAACACAAGCACAAAACCAGCTCACACTTGCTGAGCCTCCCAGCTACACACACACACACACACATAACACATATACATACATACATATATATATATATATATATATATATATATATATATATATATATATATATATATATATATGCACAACTCGTCGCAGCAGAAGCATACAGGTGCCTCCACATTATTGTCAGGTCCACGAGGAGAAGAAATCCCTCGCCTCCTGCACTAAAAATAATCCCAGAGGTGAGCTGACTCTAATTAAAAAATCGGAGGCCAGATGTTTTGCCTTTGCTGAGTCTTTTCCCCAATGTCTCTTTTTGGCAGCCAGTTCTTTCTCTCTTCTCACTTTCCCTCAGCACAACACAGGCTTGGATGTACAATAAAGCAAAATTACCTGCTTTCATGTCCAGCCAGACTGATTAGGGTTGTTCTGTTGCTGATAGTGTCACACTTTCTAACTACCCCTCCATCCCCCCCTTCCTAAGCCCTGCAACATAAGTTGAGTTTGACCATTTTATCATTTTAATGTAGGTTATTTTTGGCGACCGTCCAAAGTGTGGAGCGGCTCTGCCTCCAATCGCGTAAATGAGTCCTCTCTGAGCCAATCTCTCCATAAATAAGGTGATTTAATTAAACCTGAGGCAAGGGAAACCAGCAGCTGAGAAAGAGAAGGACATTTTTTTCAACAACAGTGAAAAAAAAATAGCTCTAATAGTTCTGTCCTATACCCCAGATACAATAACTCACTGCTCTACCTAAGTTGCCTCATACCAATAAACAGCGCTATGAATTTCTGCAGGCACTTTTCTGAAAAGTGACTGTATTGCTGCGGGAAAAAATATTTTGATGTCTCTGGGGATGGCAGGTTCTGGAGAGATAGAGCAGTGGAAAAAGATTTTTTCCTAAATGCACTGGAATTGTGCTCAAGCACTTGTGTTCTCTGCATGTTGGTGATGATGAGCTCCATCAAAGAGACGCATCTGATTGGGACATGAGAGAGGGAGAAAGAACGGAACTAGCCCAGAGGGGGGAACTGGGAAGGCTTTGTGTGCTCAGAATTGGAGATTGAGCTGTCTGGATGCTGATTTGTGAGTCACAGTCTTAATCAACCAGCTGAATCGTATTGCTCTCGGCGTGCATTCCCTCTCCGATTTCACCTCCGAACATCGTCTCTGGATTCTCCTAGGTGTCGCTTTGACAAACGATCAGTGTTTCTGGACTAAACAGCTTTACACGGCTCTCCTAGCGGGCCTCGCTCCCGAGGCTCAGCGTTTTTTTTTGCCTTGCTTCTGTGATCAACCGTTCTGGTGTGTGCACAAAAAACATGTCACCAACAAGGAAACATGAGCTTGAAAGTCATTAAATGGTGCACAGCAGCACTTCCTGAGTTCTTTGAGAACCCTGAAGCCAGAGGCTCGCTTGGTGTGCCATACTCATTCTTCATCGCTTGTCACCTTCGTTCTTTGCTCTTCTTGTTCGGAAAGTGCCAAACACGATCAACATGATGGTGCTCCCTGGGTTTCGGCATGTTGCCATGACATCCTGAGAAGTGCTGAAGTGGCCTGGAATTGAACTCTGAACGCATACACTCTCATACAAATCTCGACCCACCCACCCACACACACACACACACACACGCGCACTCTACACTTGCCTGCTGATAAAGGAATATTTATGTCCACCTCCACATCTGCGCCTTAGGCCTTGGTTCTCGGAGCAGTTGCCTTCCATTGATGAGGTTACCAAAGTCTGTTGGACCCTAACTTTCTGAGCTTGAGAAGGAATATGAGAACAATGTTCTGATGAAGACTCAGCTACAAGCTGTGTTTTTTTTTCTTTTCTGCATTGGAAAACTTCACAATGTAATCCTTCAAAATCACAAAATCTGAAAAACTCAGTTGTGTTTATAAAATTTGAACAACCTCACCACTGAAAATAATTACGCTCATACATTATAGTGTAATTGGTCCAGTGATTATACTCATTTTTTAAGCTTTCTGGCAAAGTTGAGTTTATCCTTTGATAATTAGCATCTCTGCAAGAAGCTTAAAAATAAACAGAGGTGTTAGTAATGTGTGAAGAAATAATTCCATGCTTTGATAACAACAGGACACCCTCAAGCAGAGAAACAGCAGCACTCTGCAGCTAATTAAAGGAGGATTTGGCTGGAAAGCAAGGCTATCATTCCACATTATGCACAGATTTATTTATGATGGTAACTCCGTTCGGAGTATTGGGCCGAAAACGGTTTGGGGAGTGTAGCGTGCAGAGTGCCTCATTATTGTAACAAAGTGGTAATGTGCTTCAAAAAAAAAAAAAAATCCCCATAATAGCCTGGTTTCACTGTAGTGCTGGTACAGAGATCAGCATGAGCATTGCTGTCTTGTTGGTGTTGCTTCGATGGCTGCCATCAGTCACAGATTAGCTCTCCTTTAGCTTCACTAAATTGTTCACCAAATCTCATTTTTGCTGGGTGACATAGCAAAACTCCAGTAAATGAAGGATTGTATCACTTCTCTGAGCCAATATCGTTCAACACCCCCCACGAAATAAACCTGGTCGTAATGCATAAACATCATTAACGTGCTCAATCATCTACCTCCCACGTAACAAAACACTTTAAAACAATCACTGTCTTATGCTGAGAGCTTACCACGCCCACAACCTGCTGGTATTACTTTACAAAATGTGGCGCTGATAGCTCCAGTGCTAAATTTCTCAGCAGGGAAAAAGAAGTAGTGCGATGATTTAGGCAGCTGCTTTAATGCCGCTGCACGTTTCTTCATAACCATAAACAAGAACATGCCTGCTCCCAGAGAGACACTCCATAATCAGGTGCTCTACTCCAGCAGAACAGAGACTCGAGTGCCTATCCGCAGAGGCTTCCCTCTTTCCATCTCTCTCTCATTCTCTCACTAGCTTAATTTTACTTCAGCACTGAGCCGTTTTGCAGATCTGGCTGGGTTGTTGCTCTTGTGTGGGCACCGCGACTGAGCATTAATCATGGCCTGCATCCTTCACACTCTCCACAGGGAGCGTGGCAAATAATGAATGTGCTTATCAAACCTAAAATGAATTAAATAAAAGGAGCTGCAGAACCTTTTTTTGTAGATAAAAAAACCACAAATGTGGCTTAGTTTTTAAAAAAATGCATTCACAAAGCTTCTTTAAATTAATAAGTTAAAGATTTAGCGAGTGTGTACCATGTGCACATTAGAACCACAGCACAGTGGACACTGCGATGGTCTGATAGGAAAGCAGTGGGCTAGAACATCTCATTATATTCAATGATGAAGTTCTCAAGTGAATATGGCTCACTGTGCTCATCGGAGCTCATCGGGGATCGGAGAAATATACAGGAGGTTGAAAAATTGGAAAAAAATCTGAATATTCAATTCATACTTGGACCTATGCATTGTCTCTCAGAAAAATTAATCATGGTGTGATAGTTTTTCTCAGACCAACCACGCCTAGTTCACATACAGGTTTACCTTTTTGAAGGCGCCATGATGGTGTGTGCAATTTTTAATCTGAACGATATTGCGGTATACTCATAAAAACACAGTGGCATCTGTTTTCTCTGAAAGGAGCTATATGTAAGAATTTTAGTTGAAAATATTCAAAAATTACCAGAAATTTTCACTTGAATATCAATAAATTACCATTTTCACCTTATGGTAAAGATACCTATGTATCCTGTTGCAGAGATATCAACTGAAATGAGCATGCTAACCAGTTAGCCCTGGCCCCTCCTGTCTGGTAATACCACTTTATACCTCAGGAGGTGATAGTGAGTCACTGTAGTGTCCCATCTGCCCTCGGTCCAACATCAGAGGAAGTATAGTGCAACAATTGTCAAACCTATTGGAGGTACTGCCCCTGGTTATTAAGGACAGGCCGTCAACGAGTGGAACAGTGAACGCAATGATGGCTGAAGCTCTGAATCACAGTCAGCACAAAAGAAAAAAGTGACGGAATTCAAAGCAAAACAAGAGTTAACATAGTCATTGAGTTTCACCACTGTCGGCAGCTCCTGGCAAATAAAGGGATGAAGTTTGATGCTGATCTTAGAATGTTTCTTTTATGCTGGTAAGTGAACTGCTGTTAATGCTAACTTTGCCAATTTAGCAATGGCTTATATACTTCCATCCATCCATGCATTCATTATCTCTACCCCTTATCCATCAGGGTATAGTGTTTTTTTTTTTAGTTTATTTAACAGGGGCCATGTACAGAACAAGTCCCATACCAGAGTTAGCTATACAGCTAATTTTCATCTGTGGTCCCTGGGCAGGGGGCTTAAAACAAACAAGCAAACAATATGGACAATACATACACTACTATTGCCACGACGACCAAATATACACTAAGGTGGGGTTTACATTAGACCGTATCAGCGGATCATCAGATTAATGTTTTTAAAAACGATTCGCGTGCACACAGCAAAGCCAATACACGGATACGCTAATCACATGACTAATTCGGCACGTAAGTTGAGAAATGTGTCAGTGCGGCTCATCGCTTCCTCCTCAGCGGCTGCGCTCCAAATCACTCCGCCCTGAACAGCGAGTGCCCTCTGGAGGGTGCGCACTCCGGCCCTGCGCAGCTCACAGAGCGCGCGAGTGAAGCGCACGAGCAGTGATTCGGGACTGAGCCGCTGTGCGCAAGTCACTTACCACTTGCAAGTGGAAGGATGGCAAGCCTAAAGACAATCATAACTACACAATGGGCAGTATTTGCATCAGTATTTGCAGTATTTTCATACTTTTATACTCTTTAATGAAAGGTGATACAAGGTGGAAGTCCGCGCCGTTTTTCAGCAGTCGCGTCACATGACCAACGCCAGCGAATCAGGAAGGTGGATGTCACAGTGACGTTGTCCAATGACGACGCCAGCTAGAGCTCAGCACAGCGTATCCGCGTATCTCAATGTTTACACAGCACCGGATCAGACACGATCTGGATTGAATACGTGGACCCTGGCGGATTCCCGTTTCCCGGCGTTTCCAGGCGTTTTAATGTAAACGGACAGTGCATCCGCGAAGAAAACGAGACAGATACGGTCTAATGTAAACTTGGCCTTAGAGTCACCAGTTCACCTAACTGCATGTCTTTGGACTGTAGGGGGAAACTGGAGCATGCAGAGGAAACCCACGCAGACACGGGGAGAACATGCAAACTCCACACAGAAAGGCCCCCATCAGCCATGAAGTTTGAACCTGGACTCTTCTTGCTGTGAGGCAACAGTGATAAGTCTAGCTAATTTTAGGCATATTAGGCACTAATTGCCCTTACCTGCTGCTAAACTGTTTTTACATTCTATGATTTTTTCACATCTATCTTACTGCTCTACAAGTTGGTCCCAGGCAGGGGTGACTATCTTACAACCTTTAGCCACCCTCTACAAACAGGCTATAAAAGTTCTTGATAAAAAAAACAAGACATTACCATCATTGTGCCATCATAACAAAACACAACTTACTAACCTTTGAGAGTTTTATCTGTTTTGCTGATATGTGCTTGATGTATAAACTCATCCATGATCTTGCACCGCCACCTCTCAAGCAATACATATCACTTTGCAGAGATAAATTAAGGGTCTCTAGGGCTTCAGTGAGAGGTGATTGTTATGGGAGTTTCAGGAAGACTTCATTTGGACGATCAGCTTTCTCTATCAGTGCAGTAGAAAAATGGAACTCAGTTCCAGCTCATATTAGAGACTGTACAAGTTTCAGCCAATTAAAAAAATCCTTGAAGATATGGCTGAAGGCTTATCAAAGATGTGATCGTTAATTTATTATTTTGTGATGTGTGCTGCCTTATGTGTTGTCATGTGTGTATTGATGGGAGTGTTCTGTGCAGGTGTGTTGTTCTTGTGTCATTGTTACATGTTGTGACGTTGTGTTGTCCTGGTATGATGTTGCTGTTTTTAGGCGAAGTTTACATTAGACCGTATCTGTCTCGTTTTCTTCGCGGATGCACTGTCCGTTTACATTAAAACGCCTGGAAACGCCGGGAAACGGGAATCCGCCAGGGTCCACGTATTCAATCCAGATCGTGTCTGATCCGGTGCTGTGTAAACATTGAGAATACGCGGATACGCTGTGCTGAGCTCTAGCTGGCGTCTCATTGGACAACGTCACTGTGACATCCACCTTCCTGATTCGCTGGCGTTGGTCATGTGACGCGACTGCTGAAAAACGGCGTGGACTTCCGCCTTGTATCACCTTTCATTAGAGTATAAAAGTATGAAAATACTGCAAATACTGATGCAAATACTGCCCATTGTGTAGTTATGATTGTCTTTAGGCTTGCCATCCTTCCACTTGCAAGTGGTAAGTGACTTGCGCACAGCAGCTCAGTCCCGAATCATTGCTCGTGCACTTCACTCGCGTGCTCTGTGAGCTGCGCAGGGCCAGAGTGCGCACCCTCCAGAGGGCACTCGCTGTTCAGGGCGGAGTGATTTGGAGCGCAGCCGCTGAGGAGGAAGCAATGAGCCGCACTGACACATTTCTCAACTTACGTGCCGAATTAGTCATGTGATTAGCGTATCCGTGTATTGGCTTTGCTGTGTGCACGCAAATCGTGTATTGGCGTTGCTGTGTGCACGCTAATCGTTTTTAAAAACGTTAATCTGATGATCCGCTGATACGGTCTAATGTAAACCCCACCTAAATTGTCCATTTATCAAGCTTGGAGAGGGAAGGGTTCTGCCAAATTTAAATGCCCTAGACACACCAATGATGGACTGTTAAGATGTCATCAGCGGTGCTCCTATGGCCCTTGCAGGCTATGGGAAAGAAGAAGAAGATCCATCTATTATCTATACCCCTTATCCATCAGTGTGCAGGGGTTTTCATTGTCACCTCGCAGCAAGAAGGTTCCAAGTTTGAACCTCACAGCCTTTCTGTGTGGAGTCTGCATGTTCTCCCCGTGTCTGTGTGGGTTTCCTCTGGGTGCTCTGGTTTCCTCCTACAGTCCAAAGACATGCAAATTCACTAAAAATACCCAGCCACTGGGGTTACACAAGCCGGTGCATACTTAGTGCCAGTCCCAAGCCCAGATAGACTGGGGAGGATTGTGTCAGGAAGGGTATCCGGTATAAAACCTATGCCAAATCAAAATATGCAGAACAGATCCGCTGTGATGAACCCGAATGTACTGGAGCCAGAAGAAGACTCTCCTATTTGCTGTTTGATTTCAAACGCATTAAGAAGGCAAGAAACTTGTCCACTAATTATCTTTTGATGAGACACATCTGTTAATTGAAAATCATTCCAGGTGGAATGATTTTCATGGAGCTCATGATTTTCATTTTTCATGGAGCTGGTTAAGATAATGCCAATAGCGTACAAAGCGTCATCAAGGTAAACGCTGGATATGCTGAAGAATCTAAAATATCAAACTTGTTTTGTTTTTTGTTCACCACATAATTCCATATATGACCCTTCATTACAAAACCAGTCAGAAGTCACAAGTCACGATTTTGAGATACGTTGGGAAATACACTGTGTGGGTTTAAATAGTCAAATTTTAGATTTTTTGATAATATCACTTTCATATTTGAATGAGTTTTGCAGAAATTCATACTTTCTGACCTTTAAAACATGCTTTTATTGAGATGAGGTATTCAAATCCTGGGAGAAATTCCTAAAAAAAAAAAAAAAAAGAGCAGAAAGTGCTCTTCAGGCTTTGTATTTCTGAGCAAAACCCTTCATATCTGGTATCAAAATATAGTAGAGATTTCACACTCACTAGATTCAGTATTCATTTTCACATCATTTTAACAAGTCGGTAATAAAATGGTATAAAACCAACACTGTGTAAATAAAATTTCTATTTTGGGATTTAATCTCCTTGTTGCAATGTATGATTTTATAAGAAGGCTTCTGATTGGCTGCACTGCTCCTTCACGTGTGCAATTTGTAACACACAGCCCGTTTCCTGTCTGGACCGCGACGGGAGAAATCGCACAGCTCTTAAACTTAAATCACAGTGATAGTTAGCGATAAAGGTTGAGCGATATAGTTGTGGATTTCTTCGCACAATCCTAGGAAGAGGAGATGATCACTGATATCATTAATGACGAAGATGAATTCGAGGATGACTTTGACCCAAAAAAACTCTGATCACTTTAAAGGTGCAAATTGTTGTTTTATTGTGACACAAACAATAATTAAGATGAAAAAACAGAAATCTGGAGTGTGCATAAGTATTCACCTCCTTTTGTACAGTATGAAACCCCTAAATAAGAGCTGGTCCAACCAATTCACTTCATAAGTCACATAATTAGTTGATTAACATCCACCCATGTGTAATCAGTGTCACATGATCTGTCAAATGATGTCTGTATAAATCAACCTGTTCTGGAAGCACCCTGACTCTGCAGCGCTACTAAGCAAGCAACATGAAAACCAAGGAGCCATGTGTGGTGCAAACCCAACACCCTGAGAACACTGTTCCTACAGTGAAGCATGGTGGTGGCAGCATCATGCTGTGGGGATGTTTTTCATCTGCAGGGACAGGAAAGCTGGTCAGGACTGAAGGAAAGATGGATGGCACTAAATACAGGGCAATTCTGGAGGAAAACCTGTTTGAGTCGGCCAGAGGTTTGAGACTGGGACGAAGGTTCACGTTCCAGCAGGACAATGACCCTAAACATACTGCTAAAGCTACACTGGAGTGGTTTAAAGGGAAACATTTAAATGTCTTGGAATGGCCTAATCAAAGCCCAGACCTCAATCCAGTTGAGAATCTGTGGCATAACTTGAAGATTGCTGTCCACCAATGCAACTCAGCTAACTTGAAGGAGTTGGAGCAGTTTTGCCTTGAGGAATGGGAAAAAATCCCAGTGGCTAGATGTGCTAAGCTAATAGAGACACACCCCAAGAGACTTGCAGCTGTAATTGCAGCAGAAGTTGGCTCTAGAAAGTATTGACTTGGGGGGGATACTTATGCACACTCCAGATTTCTGTTTTTTTTTTAATCTTTATTGTTTGTGTCACAATAAAACAACAATGTTCACCTTTAAAGTGGTCGGCATGTTGTGTAAATCAAATGGTGCTAACCCTCCAAAAATCCATTTTAATTCCAGCTTGTAATGCGACAAAACAGGACAAACACCAAGGGGGATGAATACTTTTGCAAGACACTTATGTTAATAACATGTTCCTAAAAAGGTGCAGTGGAAAAAAAAAACTGGTGTGTACGTCTGTGAAACCTAATAAATATGTGCCTCAAATTTCATTTTAATATCTTTTTCTTGTGTATTGCTAAGGAGTTTATATCTTAAATTTTACAAGCAGATTTCTCCCTTTCTAGCTTTTTAAATGCCCTTTCATGAAAACACAATAACCCGACTTTGAAAATTTGACCCATGCGACTGGTTTTGCAACGGCGGGTCGCTGCATGTTCCAGATGTTATTTCATAGTTTTGATGTCTTCAGTATTGTTCTAGAATGTAGAAAGTAGTCAAAATATATAAAAACCTATGACTGAGTCACGTATGTACTGTATATACAAACTTTTGACTGGTACGGTATTTTATATTCACCCACGCTTATCTAATTATCTTACGTGGAGTGTTTGCTACACAAATTAGTACGTGTTGTATCAAGTTGGCTAAAGTGAGAAAAATATCTCTTTTGTAACATGTCCAGACACCTGTGAGCAAATTTGTTAAAGCAGCATCATAAATATAGAGCAGTAATACTTTCAGGAAGACATTTGTACAAACAAATGGTGATCTCATTCAAAATTTGCATACAGCTTGAGCATTAGCAAGTCTAAGTAGTTACCCATTGACAAGTTGGGTGAAAAACTGAATCAACTGGCTAACAGTTGCTGAGACTCGCCTTATTTCCTTATTTTATTTTCAGTGTGTGTGTGTGTGTGTGTGTGTGTGTAAATAAATCAGCTCTGGTTTTCAATAGAGGATGCTTTTACAATACAGAGAAAATAGGTTTCACTACACAGTATATCTGTTTACTACATCAATTTTTACCACAATAACACAGTCTGGCCTTGATTTTCTAAGCTCTCCATAAACAAGCCAACGTGGACGTGCATTCTGATTAATTTACAAAGAATAAATGTGTAAGTGATGACACTGTGTGTACTGAAGGGACGTCGCTGACACTTCCAGGAGAGTTAAACTAGAACCTGGTACACGTATACACCCCCTCACCCTCGTCCTCACCCCAACACCTCCCTTTTCTCCATGCTTTAGTCACCTGTTAATTCCCCCTTCTAGCCTGCTCTCCTCTATCACATGACAGCTGGGCCGGGTGAAGGATAGTGCGTGCTTCTTCTGAGGCGCATGAGGCCAACTACTGCATCTGTTTAAACTACAGCTCAGGCATCACAGGAACACCTTCAGAGCAAAGAAAGCATGATCGACCCTCTTCTGCAGACCCAAGCTCACAGTGAGCCATGACTGGAGTGATTGGAATGTCACTGTGATTGACAGAAAAGACCAAGTATGCCCCTCCCACCCAGAAACCATGGCCAGATTTTGCTCTTTAAAGCGAGATAGCTTTTCAATTTCATAAAATTGGTGAAATTTAGTTTTCTCTGAAATGTGCTCATTGTGATATCTGTTTATTTCTGTAATATCTCACAAAATATCAGGCCATTCTGTGGCTGGGAAGTTATTTAATTTGAGGGGATTAAAGCAAATAATGTGCATGAAATCGCTCGCTTGGCGCAGTCAAGCAGACAGAGGAAGTCCGTGTGTGCATGCGCAGGTTTACCTTCTTCTTCTTTTGGGTTTTACGGCAGCTGGCATCCACAGTGTTGCATTACTGCCATCTACAGGTTTCCCTTTGAGCGTGCACTGACAGTTCCATCATTCTGTCGCTAAACGAACAGCTGATCACACCGAGGTGCTCACTGAGCGCCAATATTTATTAGTTTGGTCCTGCGTTTCCTTTCCTTCGTATAGACCATAACGTCTTTTCTTCTCGCTTTCTTTCCGTTACTGTAGTCGCTCTTTCACGTTTCATTCGCACTCACGTCCTCCATTTTTCTCTCCTGTTTCAAATTTGTATCCCACAATGCCTTGCGTGAACGGGGAAACCCCACCACGTGATGCATGACGTAGTATCTTGAATTGGGTCATGGTGAAGCAGGAAAAAATAGCGGAGAATTTAGAGCCAAGTGGCCTTAAATTCATTAATTGTTTTATTTTTAAAAAATGAATAAAATTGGCAGTCTGTGATTTGAATTCAGTAGCTTTAGGTCACTAAACAAAAATAATTCAGTGTCAGGGAAAATTCTTTTTATGACCTGAACTTCAAAGATCTGAAAGGCAGTACAGCTTTAAGACTCCCAGGTTTGGGTGGTGTGGCATCGTCAGGATTCTCACGTTTTTTGTTTTGTCTTCAAATAACAGAAAAACAAATTCTGCAAGTTTAATACCTGCTCTTATTCATGGAGACATGCAGGAGTCGTTCAGGAAATTATTTTTCAACTTCAGTAAATCACCAAGAGGGAGTGAAATTTCTATATTTACATCAACTCCGCGCATTCGTTTTTCAATTTTAAGTAGAAACGCTGTGAATTTCATATTTATTTAGATAAAAGCGCAAACAGATACAGTATATTATTTTGATGACGTGAAAGAAACAGCCTTCTTGAGAGTCTTTCTTTCTTTCTTTCTTTCTTTCTTTCTTTCTTTCTTTCTTTCTTTCTTTCTTTCTTTCTTTCTTTCTTTCTTTCATCCTCTCTGGGTTTGTTTTTTTGTTTTGCTTTTATCCCTAATGTTTTCAGCTAATAATAGCTCACAGTTTGGTCTATAGAGGAAAGATTATACGTTTATAGATCCATTCTATAAGATGCAATTTATCTCAGAGGATAAATTATCATTGTCGTCGTTGGCGTAGGTTGGGGTCGAGTATCCTTTCCAAGATCAAGGCGCAGGGTGCTTGAAATGGAGATGACTTGAGAGTCCAAGATGTGAGTGAAACAGCTGGGGACCATGAGGGCAGGGGGTAGTAGGAGGCGGTCCAGTGCTGGCTGCTCTCTGTTTTTCTCAGAGCTTTCAGCGGTGGCGTTTTTCATCAGCATGATGTTTCTTATCGTTTTCAGCCTTGATGAACCCAGAAAGATAGGATGTTCTCCAAAGCCTTTGGTTTTCTGTGACTGCTTCTTCCCAGTTCTTTGGGTTGATGTTAAACATGATCAGAGATCTTTTGATGCAGTCCTTGAAGTGCTTTTTGGGTGCCTCTCTCTTTCTGTGGCCTTCAGTCAGTTGAGAGTCAAGAACTTGGAGAGTCATTCATTTGGCTTCCTTTGGACATGGCCAAGACAGCACAGTTGGTGGTGTTTGATCATCGTCTCGATGGAGAGAAGTCCAGCTCTTTTGAGGACTTCTGTGTTCGGGACATCATACATTATGCAATTATACAATTATTCATTGTATGAGAAATATTTAACAAAATATTATATACTATATATATTTCCTTTTCATGCAAAATTAAATGAAAAATCTTTTTGCAGTGAATTCTGGCTTTTTGTTTTTCATCCTTTAAGCCATAATGATCAAATCTTCAGCTCAAGATCATAACAGTGCTTGTTTCTGCTGTGAACCCCAACACACACAATTTCACTTTGATGCTACACATGCTTTTCAGAACATCTTAAAGGACATCAGTGACTCCAGAAAAGAAACAAACCTACTGATAGCGCTGCATTATAAGTGAACAAAACAGCTTTAATTAGAGCCTTTTGCACTGAAGTAAGGAAACACAATACATACAAATGATATCAAATCAGCAGGCTTTCGTACCAAGCTGATAATCAATCGACGCTGTCAGTTTGGCCACCAAATGCCTCTCCTCTCACACCAGGAAGTGCTGATTCAGCATGAAGCCGACACGCTCCCAGAGAACATGATGGAAATATTAGCTGATTTAATGTAATCCTGACTGTTCACAAACAGGCCACAGGGAAACAGTGAACAGTTTACAAACCTTATATTCTCTTCCCAATTGGCTCAAAAGTGAAAATGTGCATGTGTCAGATTATATCTTCACTGCTGAGAAAAATCCAGAACAGTGGCTGAGAGCAGCAGCGACGATAAAAACCGTGTGTCGAGGGATGCAATCATGGATTCAGGATCAGGTCTGAAATGTTCGACATGTATGTAATTATGATAATCAGCCAATAATCACATGATTCACATGTGATACTTACAATTCATATGTTTATTTGTTTGTTTGTTTAATGTGATTTTTCCCTCTGTAATTAATTTATTTTCACATTTAATATTTGGGAATTTTCTAAATGATTCATCCATTTTTAAATGTGATTTTTTTTTACATCATTAATTTCTTTCCACACAATATCTTCATTCACATGTGTGATTGATATTTTTCGACACATAAATTATTTGCGTGTCGTTTCCCCTAAAAAATGATTAATTTCACATTTGACTTTTTCCTACAAGTTATTTATTTTCATGTCATTTTTTCTTGGTGATTTATTTACTTTTATTTGTTGTTGCTTCTCATGAAATTAACTGACATATTTTTGTTTCACTTTTTAATTATGTTTTATTTATGTATTTATTTTTACAAATGATTCATTTCTTTACACATTTTTTTTTCATTTTCCAAATTCACTGCATATTTTCCTACATGGAATCACAGATTGCTCACATAATAATAATAATAATAATAATAATAATAATAATAATAAATAAATAAATAAATTGTGATCACATGTGAAATGTGTGTGATTTTTCCATAAAGATCAAATCTCTGTTTTGAAGAAAGATGAAGATATCTTATCTCTTTATCTGTAGCCGCTTTATCCTGTTTCACAGGGTCGCAGGCGAGCTGGAGCCTATCCCAGCTGACTACGGGCGAAAGGCGGGGTTCACCCTGGACAAGTCGCCAGGTCATCACAGGGCTGACACATAGACACAGACAACCATTCACACTCACATTCACACCTACGCTCAATTTAGAGTCACCAGTTAACCTAACCTGCATGTCTTTGGACTGTGGGGGAAACCGGAGCACCCGGAGGAAACCCACGCGGACACGGGGAGAACATGCAAACTCCGCACAGAAAAGCCCTCGCCGGCCACGGGGCTCGAACCCGGACCTTCTTGCTGTGAGGCGACAGCGCTAACCACTACACCACCGTGCCGCCCCTTCACTGAGGTCATATGCACAAATTTCTGCCATGAGATTTTCATTTACACCACCGTGCCGCCCTGATGAATATATCAGTCTCCCCAAATGCATTTGAGATGTGTTCCTAAAAACAAGAAAGAAAGAAAGAAAGAACCCACTCTGGCAGAGAACTCAGGCCTGCCATACTGCCATGCTGGGTCTCCTGGGACAAAGCCCCCGCTGGTTTATCCGCGTTACAGTTTCAGTGCTGAATAATGAACGAAGTCCATAAAGCGTTCTCCAGCAGTGGGTCAAGCACCTGGTCAAAACCACATGACTCATGCACACAGTAAACGATATGACACCACTCCAGCGCTCAGATGAACGATCCACACCTCTCACCAACACCACCACGGGATGCTGCTTGTTTTTTTGTTTTTTTTTTCCTGAAAATGTTGCAAGATTTCTGGATCCCAAGGGAAAATGAATTTCTCGCTCAATCCATCACACTTGGCAGCTTTGTGAGATGGTCCAGGCTGAAAAATGAATTAGATCTGCAACGTGGCCTGACATCGTAAAATGAGCATCGGGACCAAGCTCTGCATTTCCTGTCAATATTCATGATTTCCATGTCACGAGGCTCTCATTTCCAAAATGAGAGACAGAAACGCTCCCGATCTCTCGCGAGCGTAATACAGGCTCTGCTGAAATGGATGGGTTTTTGTTACGGCGAGACATTAAAAGCCCGTATTATGGATGAAGTGCATCTGCTGAAATGAATAGGCTCACTTAGAGGAAGAATGCGCTTTATAACATCGGTGTGGCACTCCGGAGGGCTGTAAAACACACCATTAAAGCCACACTGACCACAAAGGCCATTCTGCTGCATTACTAAACAAATTAATCTCCTTTAAAACATTTGGGACGAGGAGCTATTAGCTGTTGACAATGCATGGGAACAAATTGTTAATTTAATTTTTCCCATGCAAACGCTGTGTAATTGATTCAAAAGCAAGTGTGTGGGGGAGTGTTGGGATGGCGTGAAGGGAATACACTTCATGTCATGTCACATGTTTGGCGTGATAATACAGGAGTAAACTTGAGCAAAAAAAAAAAGTATAAATGGTCTAAAATATGCAAAAGATTGGTGCAATGGGTTCCTTTTTGAGTCTGGTTCTTCTCAACGTTTCTTCTTCACATCATCAATGAAAAGTCTATGGGATGGAGTCAGACCTGATCCGGCTCCTCCTCCTCCTCCTATGACAGGGCTGGGCAGAATTAAACCAAAAGTCCTGGGTGTGGATGAGTATGTTTTATGTCGGTTAGGATGAGGCTTACAGGAGGAGTTGGATCAGATCCAGGTCCACCCCTTGGGCTTTGGTTCTGTACCAATGATTATTTCTGTTTGTTATGGATTGAACTGTACACCAACATTTCTGTTAACTTGCTTTGTGATGATGTTCTTCTTCTTCCGGCTGCTCCTGTTAGGGCTTTCCACAGCAGATCTGTTCTGCATTTTTTGATTTGGTATAGGTTTTACACCAGATGCCCTTCCTGACGCAACCCTCCCCAATCTATCCGGACTTGGGCCCGACACTAAGTACACACTGGCTTGTATAACCCTGGTGACTGGGTATTTTACCAAACCTGCATGTCTTTGGACTATGGGGGAACCTGGAGCACCCAGAGGACATGGGGAGAACATGCAAACTCCACACAGAAAGATCCCCCCGTCAGCTGTGAGGTTCAAACCCGGAACCTTCTTGCTGTGAGATGACAGTGCTAACCACTACACTACCGACCAAATCTGCAGAAGCCCACATCATCTCTGAGCTCGCTCACCTTCCTTATTTACTCGAGACGCAGACCGTAAGATGGAATTTAACACTGACATCACATTGAGAATGTGGGAAAAGTGGGAAATGGTGTGATTTTAATCTTGACTTCACTTCCATTGGAGTATTGCACATCTATGAAGTACTAAGCAAATAATTGAACCCTAATTGTGATGTTAGCCTGATAATAAATAAACAACATCGCAAAACTGAACAGGTTTTTCATCCCTCGAGAGGTTTTCTCATGTCAGTGATGTTTCACTTGAATGAAAAGCAAGTGGTGGAAAGCATTTGACACAATAGCACTAAAATAAAAACACACACATAAATAGATTATCACACTGAGACCAAAAACAAATCCATTGTTCCTTTTAGAGTCACTGTGTGTTCTCGCTGTGTGCTACTGCCGAGATTTGACTTCGTTTAGATTGCTTGAGAGATTATTCACTTGTGTTAAGGGCTATAGAACAAAATTACACAACTTATGCATACATGTCAACCTATACGGAATGTCCGTATTTTATACGGATTTGATTCAATAAACGTAGTATACGGGCGTATAAATAAAGTTATACGGATTCTTTGAAAAAACTTCAATATTTATTTAGAGCTATAATCAATTCCCACAATGATAAAAGAGCGCATAACATTTACAAACGTACTGTACACCACAGACAGCCAGTAAAGAGTCTTATGAAATCGCGCGTTATCTTGTGGTAGCGAGACTTCGTTCCACTTTTGATCATGCGCACACCGCATTGCGAGAATCCTGCCAACCGGGAAGTCATAGACAAACATAGACGCCGCCTTCTGCGTAGAATCATACGTCATCCTCACCGCCATATTGGATGGGGCAAAGCGGAGACTAAAGATGCCTCATTCATGTGCTGCATTTAACTGTACCAACAGGTTTGCCATCCAAATGAGATCACATGGGATTACCTTTCACAGGTGAGACTGGAAAAATACTTTTCATTGTATTTGGTCATTATAACGTAATTTTACGAACAGATTTTTCTGACTTTGTGGCTAATATGAAGTCTAGCGCATAATAGCTGCTCGGTGAAACCTGTCTCCAAACAACGAAGTATTTCCTTCGTAACTACGCTGATAACACTTTGTGTTTTTGTCAAACATTGGAGCTTTGTATTCATTCTGACGGTTTATTGTTATTAATATTGAATAAAAAGTAACTGGGATATATCATTGTTAATTATCATTCAAATTTTAGGTAAATTATTTTAATTTGCATCTTATACGGATTTTATAAGGGAAATACGGATTTTGGAGGTTGGTTATACAGGTTTGATTGACCAAAGGTTGACATGTACGCTTATGCTTTATTTAGGCCAACCCAAGAATTTAATCAGCATGGGACAAAAGACAAGTAAGTGACATTAAATCACCAGGAAGATCAATCCTTAGTCAGAATTCAAGAAAACAGATGAGAGTCAAAACCAGGAAGTACAAAGGTATGGCTTGGACTTAAAGAAATGATAACTGCATGGTAAGACTTCGCAAAACTACCGACACAACAGGGTATGAACTCAGCGGTGAAGACAGTATGACAACAAACCAGAGACAGGACAGGGACTGAGACATGACAAAACAAAGAAGCATAGGTACGTGGAAATAGCACAGAAGACACACACGATATAAACCCAAAACAACAAGATGATAGCACTGGGCGCACGGGGAACCTCAGTGAAATTGCTAAGATGGAGAAATCTGTGACAACTGGTCGAAATGAAAACATTATGAGTTTTCAGTATTAGTGTTTTCATCCTCAGTGATTTCTGTGCAATCTGAAACATTCAAGCTTTACGATTGCACCGAATGGATCGTCCAGCTCAGGTTGAGGAAAGACAATATCATCCAATCGTTTGTTTTATCAAAGGACCGGAGGATAGCTGAGGATGATATTTCAGCACCTAAAATTGTCGCAGTATTTATCCTCTGATCAGATATCGATATATTCAAGTGAGGCAGAATCCAATCCTGGGCTTTAGCTGAGCAGTTCATGCTTAAAGCTCAAGCAGAACTGGAACAGTTGAGCTAGCGCTGTGGTTATTTGTGTTTCAAGTTTAAAGTTTAAACACCCAAAATTTGCCTGAATCAAGATGCAGTTTGAGGCGTTTCTACCTGTGTGAGAGATGGGATCGGTGTTCAAAGGACGTTTTTTTTTTTTTTTTACAGGAAATCGAAAGTGCATCAAAGGAACTTCTTTTTGTGTTTGTGTAATTTGATGTTTGTTTTTTTTGTTTGAGTGTTTTGTCTGCCGGTTGTGGTGTAGCTCCAGACCCAGTTTTGGGCATTGGTTTCCTTCAGGCCTTGGTGTGCCATGGGTGATGCCTGTGCTCCTTGCTATGGAATGCAGTCAGCTCGTTGCTCTTTAACATCCAGGTTGTCCAGTGTTCTGTGCAGCAGTGCTTCTGTGCTCAGTTTGTGGATCCATGGCGTGGTGTTCTGAGCAATGTTACCCTGTGGCATTGCAGAGGCTGTGCAGGCGGTGTGGGATTTATCTTCATGCACCTTTTGGTGGGACTGTGGGTAGCTACACCATTGGAATTACATCCTGACCCTCTTTTTGTGGACTCTCTTGTTCCCCCCCCCAACTGTAAATTGACCTTGGGTGTGTGAAAGGCGTTATATCAATTGAAATAATAATACAACCCCGATTCCAAAAAAATTGGGACAAAGTACAAATTGTAAATAAAAACGGAATGCAATGATGTGGAAGTTTCAAAATTCCATATTTTATTCAGAATAGAACATAGATGACATATCAAATGTTTAAACTGAGAAAATGTATCATTTAAAGAGAAAAATTAGGTGATTTTAAATTTCATGACAACAACACATCTCAAAAAAGTTGGGACAAGGCCATGTTTCCCACTGTGAGACATCCCCTTTTCTCTTTACAACAGTCTGTAAACGTCTGGGGACTGAGGAGACAAGTTGCTCAAGTTTAGGGATAGGAATGTTAACCCATTCTTGTCTAATGTAGGATTCTAGTTGCTCAACTGTCTTAGGTCTTTTTTGCCGTATCTTCCGTTTTATGATGCGCCAAATGTTTTCTATGGGTGAAAGATCTGGACTGCAGGCTGGCCAGTTCAGTACCCGGACCCTTCTTCTACGCAGCCATGATGCTGTAATTGATGCAGTATGTGGTTTGGCATTGTCATGCTGGAAAATGCAAGGTCTTCCCTGAAAGAGACGTCATCTGGATGGGAGCATATGTTGCTCTAGAACCTGGATATACCTTTCAGCATTGATGGTGTCTTTCCAGATGTGTAAGCTGCCCATGCTGCACACACTAATGCAACCCCATACCATCAGAGATGCAGGCTTCTGAACTGAGCGCTGATAACAACTTGGGTCGTCCTTCTCCTCTTTAGTCCGAATGACACGGCGTCCCTGATTTCCATAAAGAACTTCACATTTTGATTCGTCTGACCACAGAACAGTTTTCCACTTTGCCACAGTTCATTTTAAATGAGCCTTGGCCCAGAGAAGACGTCTGCGCTTCTGGATTGTGTTTAGATACGGCTTCTTCTTTGAACTATAGAGTTTTAGCTGGCAACGGCGGATGGCACGGTGAATTGTGTTCACAGGTAATGTTCTCTGGAAATATTCCTGAGCCCATTTTGTGATTTCCAATACAGAAGCATGCCTGTATGTGATGCAGTGCCGTCTAAGGGCCCGAAGATCATGGGCACCCAGTATGGTTTTCCGGCCTTGACCCTTACGCACAGAGATTCTTCCAGATTCTCTGAATCTTTTGATGATATTATGCACTGTAGATGATGATATGTTCAAATTCTTTGCAATTTTACACTGTCAAACTCCTTTCTGATATTGCTCCACTATTTGTCGGCGCAGAATTAGGGGGATTGGTGATCCTCTTCCCATCTTTACTTCTGAGAGCCGCTGCCACTCCAAGATGCTCTTTTTATACCCAGTCATGTTAATGACCTATTGCCAATTGACCTAATGAGTTGCAATTTGGTCCTCCAGCTGTTCCTTTGTTGTACCTTTAACTTTTCCAGCTTCTTATTGCTCCTGTCCCAACTTTTTTGAGATGTTGCTGTCATGAAATTTCAAATGAGCCAATATTTGGCATGAAATTTCAAAATGTCTCACTTTCGATATTTGATATGTTGTCTATGTTCTATTGTGAATACAATATCAGTTTTTGAGATTTGTAAATTATTGCATTCCGTTTTTATTTACAATTTGTACTTTGTCCCAACTTTTTTGGAATCGGCGTTGTAATAATAATAATCATAATCATAATAATAATATTATAAAACTGTGGTATTGTTTTATTAATTTGGGAATGAAATAGAAATTATCTTACATGTTAAGATTTCATGACCTCCATTGAATATCTTGTGGTTGATGTGTAAGTTGTGCACATGCATGACTGTAGTTTTATACATCTAAACTGAAGCACAAACTGCTGAAAGAGTTAAAGCTAACACCCTTCTGTTCGGTTTGTGCTGCAGGAGCTCTTCTGTGGGATTGGACCATATGGGGTAGCCTTTGTGCCCCATGCGAATCAATGAGCCTTCGACACCCATGACTCTGTCGTCAGTTAATTTATTATGAACTGAATTAGTATGACTGAAGGGCAGGAATTAAATTTGCGTAAGTACATTTCTGTGTGTTTTATAAACAAAATAAAATCATACAGTTGAATCACGTTTATCAAACTTATGTCTGAGTATTGTTATAGTTCCCTGACTAATACAACACAATCACAGCTTTGGTAATTTTGCATTGTGCTTCGCTATATTTCAGTTTCATTCTTTCTGGAGTCTCGTTGAAAGCTTGTCCAAACTCATCACGCAAAAATCCTTCAATTATACTTTGTTTTGAACACGATGTCTTTCGTGCAATTATTCTTTGTTCGTTACCTAAAACAAGCCCATTAACTGCACATTGTAATTGATCAAATTGATGCAAATTATCCTCTTTATTCTGGATCTGAGAAACTCAGAGTCTATGTGTTCAAGAACAAAAGATAAAAAAAAAAGATTGAATTGATTTGCAGAGTTTACTGTGTTACTTTTGAGTCCAAGCTGCTTCAGTTCATTCTGTAGGAAAAAAAGAGAAAGAAAGATATAGGATTTTGAAAAAAAGATTAAAGCATTGAAGAGATCTCTTCTGATCTAATATGCTTCTCAAGATAAATTTTCAGTTTTGAATCTCAGAAGGATCTCATATCCCTCATTTTTGATTAATGCTATTTCTCCGAAGGAATTTTAGCAATAAAAATTGTACGCATCTTAAGCAATAAAACGTTCCTTTTGGGACGGGGGAGAGGGATGAGAAGGATCAATTCAGTCGACGTTTGTCAAGAAGTAGGACACATAAATCAAGTTGGGCTTGATTGCCCCCTTCAGCTGGGGCTGGAGTCCAGCACCGCGTGGCTCAGTGTAGGTTTATTTCACCATAATTATGCAGCTGGTGACTCTCCTCTCCTGGGCACAGCTTTGAAGGATGTGTGTTCGCTTCGTGTGTGCAAGGCTGGCCTCAGGCTCTCACACACACTGCAGGCGGAGGAGGCGAGCGTGGGTGTGAATGTGTATCAATTTTTATTTCAGTGTGTGTGTGCTTCCTGGTGCGCCGTATTTGAACTAACTCACATTCCTCTCTCAAAACCTCCATCTTCCTCCTGTCTCTCAGAGCTGAACTACATGGATTTGTGTGAAGAGCTGTGTGTGTGTGTGTGTGGGTGGTTGGTTGGAGGTTAGCGATAACTGCAGCCACATGGCTTGTAATTAGCTGCTTTCTCAGATGGCCTCTTGAATTGCCATCCAAACACTGGCCCAACTCCTGCGTTTAAGTGATCTCTGTGTTAATTATGCAGTTGACAAAACATTTAGCATAGAGGTGGAGGCTTTGTGGCAGGCTTGGTCCAAAAACACTGCTCAGTCAAGAAACTGTAGCTCCTCGGCACAGCAAGCAGTGTACCGGTAATCTGCTGCTGAAATGAAATGTCAAAGGTTTTTGGTTTGCCTTAAGGATGTAACTGAAGATGAAGATATTTTTCAGAATGAATAGATAATGTGGACAAATGCAGATATGAATAGGAGGAGCACTATCCATCCATCCATCCATCCATCCATCCATTATCTTTCCTGCTTATCCGTCAGGGTTGTGGAAGAAACTGGAGCCAATCCCAGCTGATTCTGGGTGAGAGGCGGGGTTTACACTGGGGACCAACAATCATCACACTCACACCTCTGGGGGATTTAGAGAAACCAGTTGACTGTATCTTTAGGACTGCAGTTGACTTGCTGACTTTGGGACTGCGGTTGTCGTGAATGGTTTTGCGCTCGGGTTTCTGTCGGTGGGGGGTTTATAGCATCAACGAGGCTCACTTTATGTTAGGACTGTTAATGTTATAATCATGCTGTCTGTTGTTGCCCGGATGGGGATGGGTTCCCTTTTGAGTCTGGTTCCTCTCGAGGTTTCTTTCTCGTATCGTCTGAAGGAGTTTTTCCTTCCCACCGTCACCACAGGCTTGTTCATTAGGAATAGATTAGGGATAAAATGAGCTCATATTTTAAGTCGTTCAAATTCTGTAAAGCTGCTTTGCAACAATGTTTATTGTTAAAAGCACTATACAAATAAACTTGACTTGATTTGACTGTATCTACACTACCATTCAAAAGTTTGGGGTCATTTTGAAATGTCCTTATTTTTGAAAGAAAAGCACTGTTCTTTTCAATGAAGATCATGTTAAACTAATCCAAAATACACTGTATACATTGCTAATGTGGTAAATGACTATTCTAGCTGCAAATGTCTGGTTTTTGGTGCAATATCTACAACCCCGATTCCAAAAAAGTTGGGACAAAGTACAAATTGTAAATAAAAATGGAATGCAATAATTTACAGGGCGGCACGGTGGTGTAGTGGTTAGCGCTGTCGCCTCACAGCAAGAAGGTCCTGGGTTCGAGCCCCGGGGCCGGCGAGGGCCTTTCTGTGTGGAGTTTGCATGTTCTCCCCGTGTCCGCGTGGGTTTCCTCCGGGTGCTCCGGTTTCCCCCACAGTCCAAAGACATGCAGGTTAGGTTAACTGGTGACTCTAAATTGAGCGTAGGTGTGAATGTGAGTGTGAATGGTTGTCTGTGTCTATGTGTCAGCCCTGTGATGACCTGGCGACTTGTCCAGGGTGTACCCCGCCTTTCGCCCGTAGTCAGCTGGGATAGGCTCCAGCTTGCCTGCGACCCTGTAGAAGGATAAAGCGGCTAGAGATAATGAGATGAGATGAGATAATTTACAAATCTCAAAAACTGATATTGTATTCACAATAGAACATAGACAACATATCAAATGTCGAAAGTGAGACATTTTGAAATTTCATGCCAAATATTGGCTCATTTGAAATTTCATGACAGCAACACATCTCAAAAAAGTTGGGACAGGGGCAATAAGAGGCTGGAAAAGTTAAAGGTACAAAAAAGGAACAGCTGGAGGACCAAACTGCAACTCATTAGGTCAATTGGCAATAGGTCATTAACATGACTGGGTATAAAAAGAGCATCTTGGAGTGGCAGCGGCTCTCAGAAGTAAAGATGGGAAGAGGATCACCAATCCCCCTAATTCTGCGCCAACAAATAGTGGAGCAATATCAGAAAGGAGTTCGACAGTGTAAAATTGCAAAGAGTTTGAACATATCATCATCTACAGTGCATAATATCATCAAAAGATTCAGAGAATCTGGAAGAATCTCTGTGCGTAAGGGTCAAGGCCGGAAAACCATACTGGGTGCCCGTGATCTTCGGGCCCTTAGACGGCACTGCATCACATACAGGCACGCTTCTGTATTGGAAATCACAAAATGGGCTCAGGAATATTTCCAGAGAACATTATCTGTGAACACAATTCACCGTGCCATCCGCCGTTGCCAGCTAAAACTCTATAGTTCAAAGAAGTCGTCGTATCTAAACACGATCCAGAAGTGCAGACGTCTTCTCTGGGCCAAGGCTCATTTAAAATGGACTGTGGCAAAGTGGAAAACTGTTCTGTGGTCAGACGAATCAAAATTTGAAGTTCTTTATGGAAATCAGGGACGCCGTGTCATTCGGACTAAAGAGGAGAAGGACGACCCAAGTTGTTATCAGCGCTCAGTTCAGAAGCCTGCATCTCTGATGGTATGGGGTTGCATTAGTGCGTGTGGCATGGGCAGCTTACACATCTGGAAAGACACCATCAATGCTGAAAGGTATATCCAGGTTCTAGAGCAACATATGCTCCCATCCAGACGACGTCTCTTTCAGGGAAGACCTTGCATTTTCCAACATGACAATGCCAAACCACATACTGCATCAATTACAGCATCATGGCTGCGTAGAAGAAGGGTCCGGGTACTGAACTGGCCAGCCTGCAGTCCAGATCTTTCACCCATAGAACACATTTGGCGCATCATAAAACGGAAGATACGACAAAAAAGACCTAAGACAGTTGAGCAGCTAGAATCCTACATTAGACAAGAATGGGTTAACATTCCTATCCCTAAACTTGAGCAACTTGTCTCCTCAGTCCCCAGACGTTTACAGACTGTTGTAAAGAGAAAAGGGGATGTCTCAGAGTGGGAAACATGGCCTTGTCCCAACTTTTTTGAGATGTGTTGTTGTCATGAAATTTAAAATCACCTAATTTTTCTCTTTAAATGATACATTTTCTCAGTTTAAACATTTGATATGTCATCTATGTTCTATTCTGAATAAAATATGGAATTTTGAAACTTCCACATCATTGCATTCCGTTTTTATTTACAATTTGTACTTTGTCCCAACTTTTTTGGAATCGGGGTTGTACATAGGTGTATAGAGGCCCATTTCCAGCAACTCTCACTCCAGTGTTCTAATGGTACAATGTGTTTGCTCATTGCCTCAGAAGGCTAATGGATGATTAGAAAACCCTTGTACAATCATGTTAGCACAGCTGAAAACAGTTGAGCTCTTTAGAGAAGCTATAAAACTGACCTTCCTTTGAGCAGATTGAGTTTCTGGAGCATCACATTTGTGGGGTCGATTAAATGCTCAAAATGGCCAGAAAAATGTCTTGACTATATTTTCTATTCATTTTACAACTTATGGTGGGAAATAAAAGTGTGACTTTTCATGGAAAACACAAAATTGTCTGGGTGACCCCAAACTTTTGAACGGTAGTGTACATGTCTTTGGACTGTCAGAGGAAACCAGAGAACCAGGAGGGAACCCACGCAGACATGAGGAGAACATGCAAACTAAGAAGAGCACTTTTATTTACAAAATAAAAGCATAAAAGCTGTGCACTTGGCAGCATCTCAAAAAAGAAATTGCTATTAATTCAAATAATTGCTTGATGTACTTTAAATGCTTTATCCTCCTGAGCACGGCCACAATGGATCTGAAGCCGAGGGTCATGTCAGCTCCAGATCTGGTGCAAATTCCAATTTACAGAGCCACGAACTCTGAGATATTCGAGTTATTTAGAGAAGCCTGTGCTGCTGGGACACTAGAGCAGATACATGGCGGTAAGGATAGAATACGGAATGGCTTGAAAACCCATGGATCAGATCTTTCCTCTGGATTCCAGATAAATGAAGTATTTTAATCGCTCAAAGTCAACTCTTTTACACTTTTGGGGGAAAATGTATGAACTAGGGATTTTCAGGTAATGCTTTTAAGTCAATGGGACTTTTGTGCTTTTAGTCTGAGGAACATAATAGAAAATAAATATGAATTAAACCAGATAACTGGACCTTCAGGATGACAGTGATACCTTTGACGCGACCTTTATATTGTGAAAAAATATTCCTGTATTGAATCATTTTTCTGTCTATAAGCAGCACAAGGAAATCAGCATAAACTGTGAACAAGATGATCAAAATGTATTCAGACTCACCGCCCTCAGCTCAAGCGCAGCACATTTTGTCTTTTTTTTTAAATAAACGTTAAACAAACTTTGAACAAATACAGTGGTGCTTGAAAGTTTGTGAACCCTTTAGAATTTTCTATATTTCTGCATAAATATGACCTAAAACATCATCAGATTTTCACACAAGTCCTAAAAGTAGATAAAGAGAACCCAGTTAAACAAATGAGACAAAAATATTATACTTGGTCATTTATTTATTGAGGAAAATCATCCAATATTACATATCTATGAGTTTCAAAAGTATGTGAACCTTTGCTTTCAGTATCTGGTGTGACCCCCTTGTGCAGCAATAACTGCAACTAAACGTTTGCGGTAACTGTTGATCAGACCTGCACACCGGCTTGGAGGAATTTTAGCCCGTTCCTCCATACAGAACAGCTTCAACTCTGGGATGTTGGTGGGTTTCCTCACATGAACTGCTCACTTCAGGTCCTTCCACAACATTTCCATTGGATTAAGGTCAGGACTTTGACTTGGCCATTCCAAAACATTCACTTTATTCTTCTTTAACCATTCTTTGGTAGAACGACTTGTGTGCTTAGGGTCGTTGTCTTTCTGCATGACCCACCTTCTCTTGAGATTCAGTTCATGGACAGATGTCCTGACATTTTCCTTTAGAATTCACTGGTATAATTCACAATTCATTGTTCCATCAACGATGGCAAGCCGTCCTGGCCCAGATGCAGCAAAACAGGCTCAAACCATGATACTACCACCACCATGTTTCACAGATGGGATAAGGTTCTTATGCTGAAATGCAGTGTTTTCCTTTCTCCAAATACAACCCCGATTCCAAAAAAGTTGGGACAAAGTACAAATTGTAAATAAAAATAGAATGCAATGATGTGGAAGTTTCAAAATTCCATATTTTATTCAGAATAGAACATAGATGACACATCAAATGTTTAAACTGAGAAAATGTATCATTTAAAGAGAAAAATTAGGTGATTTTAAATTTCATGACAACAACACATCTCAAAAAAGTTGGGACAAGGCCATGTTTCCCACTGTGAGACATCCCCTTTTCTCTTTACAACAGTCTGTAAACGTCTGGGGACTGAGGAGACAAGTTGCTCAAGTTTAGGGATAGGAATGTTAACCCATTCTTGTCTAATGTAGGATTCTAGTTGCTCAACTGTCTTAGGTCTTTTTTGTCATATCTTCCATTTTATGATGCGCCAAATGTTTTCTATGGGTGAAAGATCTGGACTGCAGGCTGGCCAGTTCAGTACCCGGACCCTTCTTCTACGCAGCCATGATGCTGTAATTGATGCAGTATGTGGTTTGGCATTGTCATGTTGGAAAATGCAAGGTCTTCCCTGAAAGAGACGTCGTCTGGATGGGAGCATATGTTGCTCTAGAACCTGGATATACCTTTCAGCATTGATGGTGTCTTTCCAGATGTGTAAGCTGCCCATGCCGCACACACTAATGCAACCCCATACCATCAGAGATGCAGGCTTCTGAACTGAGCGCCGATAACAACTTGGGTCATCCTTCTCCTCTTTAGTCCGAATGACACGGCGTCCCTGATTTCCATAAAGAACTTCAAATTTTGATTCGTCTGACCACAGAACAGTTTTCCACTTTGCCACAGTCCATTTTAAATGAGCCTTGGCCCAGAGAAGACATCTGCACTTCTGGATCGTGTTTAGATACGGCTTCTTCTTTGAACTATAGAGTTTTAGCTGGCAATGGCGGATGGCACGGTGAATTGTGTTCACAGATAATGTTCTCTGGAAATATTCCTGAGCCCATTTTGTGATTTCCAATACAGAAGCATGCCTGTATGTGATGCAGTGCCATCTAAGGGCCCGAAGATCACGGGCACCCAGTATGGTTTTCCGGCCTTGACCCTTACGCACAGAGATTCTTCCAGATTCTCTGAATCTTTTGATGATATTATGCACTGTAGATGAAGATATGTTCAAACTCTTTGCAATTTTACACTGTTGAACTCCTTTCTGATATTGCTCCACTATTTGTGGGCGCAGACTTAGGGGGATTGGTGATCCTCTTCCCATCTTTACTTCTGAGAGCCGCTGCCACTCCAAAATGCTCTTTTTAGACCCAGTCATGTTAATGACCTATTGCCAATTGACCTAATGAGTTGCAATTTGGTCCTCCAGCTGTTCCTTTGTTGTACCTTTAACTTTTCCAGCCTCTTTTGCCCCTGTCCCAACTTTTTTGAGTTGTGTTGCTGTCATGAAATTTCAAATGAGCCAATATTTGGCATGAAATTTCAAAATGTCTCACTTTCGACATTTGATATGTTGTCTATGTTCTATTGTGAATACAATATCAGTTTTTGATATTTGTAAATTATTGCATTCTGTTTTTATTTACAATTTGTACTTTGTCCCAACTTTTTTGGAATCGGGGTTGTATAATGCTTCTCATTTAAACCAAAAAGTTCTATTTTGGTCTCATCTGTCCACAAAACATTTTTCCAATAGCCTTCTGGCTTGTCCACGTGGTCTTTAGCAAACTGCAGACGAGCAGCAATGTTCTTTTTGGAGAGCAGTGGCTTTCTCCTTGCAACCCTGCCATGCACACCATTGTTGTTCAGTATTCTCTTGATGGTGGACTCATGAACATTAACATTAGCTAACATGAGAGAGGCCTTCAGTTGCTTATAAGTTACCCTGGGGTCCTTTCTGACCTCGCCGACTATTACACACCTTGCTCTTGGAGTGATCTTTGTTGGTCGGCCACTCCTGGGGAGGGTAACAATGGTCTTGAATTTCCTCCATTTGTACACAATCTGTCTGACTGTGGATTGGTGGCATCCAAACTCTTTAGAGATGGTTTTGTAACCTTTTCCAGCCTGATGAGCATCAACAACGCTTTTTCTGAGGTCCTCAGAAATCTCCTTTGTTCGTGCCATGATACACTTCCACAAATGTTTTGTGAAGATCAGACTTTGATAGATCCCTGTTCTTTAAATAAAACAGGGTGCCCACTCACACCTGATTGTCATCCTATTGATTGAAAACACGTGACTCTAATTTCACCTTCAAATTAACTGCTAGTCCTAGAGGTTCACATACTTTTGCCACTCACAGATATGTAATATTGGATCATTTTCCTCAATAAATAAATGACCAAATATAATATTTTTGTCTCATTTGTTTAACTGGGTTCTCTTTATCTACTTTAGGATTTGTGTGAAAATTTGATGATGTTTTGGGTCATATTTATGCAGAAATATAGACAATTCTAAAGGGTTCACAAACTTTCAAGCACCACTGTATATGTGTTTTTTTTTTATTCTCATTGCCACGTATTGTTGGAGATGGATGCAACTGTGGAGTATTTTTTTTCAAAGTGAAAAACACACGTGAACAAAGACTGGGACAATATAACGGGAACATAATTGTACACTGATGGTTGATGAAGGCCTGCATTGCTAACCTGACCTTCATAGGATTTTATTCCACATGACATTTGATATAAAATGTGTAATGGTGTATGATATGTTCTTCATGAAACCAAAACAAATAAAACTTACATGAAAAATTTCCAAAGATGTTTAAAGGAAAAAGGATGTCTTCAGAGTGAAATAAATGCTTTCACAATCTGTAGGTAAGAGAGGCCTGTCTGTATGTCATGTATGTTCCAATAGTGTAGATGCCACATTCCCACCAAAGGGCACATGAAGATAAACTCCACATCGCCTGCACAACTGCCGCGATGCTGCCAGGCAACATCACTCAGAACACTGCACCAAGCACTAAAGCACCGCCATACAGAGTGCTGGACAACCATCATGTTAAAAGAGCAATGAGCTCACTGCAGTCCATAGTGAGGAACACAGGCATCACCCACGGCACACCAAGGTCTGAAGGAAACCGACACCCAAAACTGGGTCTGGAGCTATACCACAACTAGCAGACAAAACACTCAAACAAAAAAACAAACATCAAACTACACAAACACAAAGAGGAAAAACAAAAGGGAAAATAAAATAAAATAAAAAGCTCCGGTGAGAAGCGGCAGCCAGAATGCGCACAGCGTTCTCTCAACCAGAAACGGAAACGGTAAAATGTTACTCCACAGATTCATCATAATGCTTTTAATGATGTCTATTTTGTTATGTCCTCTAACAATAATTTTCAATCCCCCACAAATTTCTGGTGTTATTTTAACAACAGTCATGTAGATAAGTGACAGTGATGCTTCGACAAGCCTTTAATGTCACTGGATCTTGGTTTCAGGTTTTTTTTTCTGATTTGTTTTGCTCTTTTGCAGTGGAAATGTGTGGAATATTATCAACCCACTCCAAAACCATCATCGCTACCAGAAAAGTGGGGGAAAAAAAATGCACAATTCAGAGCCAGAGCTGGGAACCACTGGGCTAGAAACGCACATCAGCACCATGGACAGCGGCCGAGAATTCAGGAAGTGGACTTTCTTTCTGTGTGTTTTGTTGGACTCATGAATTTTTGCCACTGAATTGAAATTACATAAATATTGGGGGGGGAAATAGAGCCTTATTTTTATTATATATAAATAGAACATGGGTGGCACGGTGGTGTAGTGGTTAGCGCTGTCGCCTCACAGCAAGAAGGTCCGGGTTCGAGCCCCGTGGCCGGCGAGGGCCTTTCTGTGTGGAGTTTGCATGTTCTCCCCGTGTCCACGTGGGTTTCCTCCGGGTGCTCCGGTTTCCCCCACAGTCCAAAGACATGCAGGTTAGGTTAACTGGTGACTCTAAATTGAGCGTAGGTGTGAATGTGAGTGTGAATGGTTGTCTGTGTCTATGTGTCAGCCCTGTGATGACCTGGCGACTTGTCCAGGGTGTACCCCGCCTTTCGCCCGTAGTCAGCTGGGATAGGATCCAGCTTGCCTGCGACCCTGTAGAACAGGATAAAGCAGCTAGAGATAATGAGATGAGATGAGATGAGATGAGATAGAACATGCTGTGAAGCGTAATGGAACTTTTAATAGAGTGTGTTTCCAACAGCTTTATGATTGTGGCTTTGGCTTTTTTTTATGTTTTTTTTAATTGTATATATATATATATATATATATATATATATATATATATATATATATATATATATACTGTAGCCCTGTCAACTTTCCCTTGCCAGGTGTCCTTGGTTAAATCCTGATGTGATTTGTTGTGTTATTTTATTAGTTGAGTGAGGTCTGGTGCACCTCCTGTCTTCAGTTGTCCTTCTCTGGGAATCCTTAAAAGTTCTGTGTAGATTCCCTTTCTGAACATGTTTAGGATATATAACGGTGTAATCACCCTTTCTTATCCAATGAACCTCCAAAGGAACCTCAAAGAATCCTTTTTTTGGTGAGTGCTTATGTATGTCTGCACCACTATGGACAGGAAAGCAACTTTCTCAAAAAAAAAAAACAATCAAATTTGTTTGTTTTCACATTTATGATGAAATTGTTCATAAAAGTTAACTGGAGCAAGATGATTCATTTTCCGAAACAAAATATATAGACCAATTGTTCATTTGCACAACTTTTAAATTTTGTTTTAATTGGCTAATTAATCTGGCTAATTAGCTTGCTAGCCAGTTAACAAGCTGACATGACTGCATAGTTAAGAGGAAAACAAATTATCAAGAAAATCACTTTAACATCATTTACGCTGCTAATCCCAGCCTTTGAAATCTCAACTCACCATTAATTGACACATAAATTAAGGGTCTCTTCAAGGGTTTCTTATTTTGGATGGTTAAGGGTTCTAGCTTCCTAAAAGGGTTCTACTTTGAACCTTTTATGGAATGTCTTGGGGTTCGATCAAAATTAATCTTTAAAGAATTCCTCAGAGAGACCAACTGAAGAATATATGAACATACTGCACACTTGATAGACCATTCCTTTCAAGATTGTTGGCAGGAGCGATTCTAGCATCTGATCTTTGGGGGTGCTTAGCTCCCAGAGCTGACAGAGGCACCTGGCTTGAACGACAGTGTTTCCACGTTTATTCCGCATTTAGACTAGACTTAACTAGACAAGGAGACTAGACTAGACAAGACTAGACTTATGCAATGTTTTAACAGAAGCTGACCCAATAAACTATGATATCTACACATTTACAATATTTACGTTATATTTTAACTAAACAAGACCTAATACTGCATTTGTAATGTTGGAGCTATTCATTTTGAACAGTGGTAATTGTTAATTACTTAACTCCAGTCTGTACCTTCACATCTCGCTATGCCAGTAATACTCAGGTGCTACTTCGAGTTCCTCATCGGCGTGGAATCCAGTTTAAAAAAAACACCCTGTCATAGCAAGCACTCGCGCGGACAGGCAACCCAATCAGAGGGGACGCAAGGAGGAGAGGTATTTTACTGCTCATAGAGCTATCACGTAACAGGTGAATTCAAGAACACACACACGCCCGCGCACACATTCATTGCGCAGTGCGCAAGGGCACTTATTTCTGAAAATTACGTCCAAAAGCAGTGTTTTTGAGGGTGCTGAGCTAGGGGGTGCTGAGCTCGTTTTTGGGGGTGCTTGAGCACCCCCAAAAATAGGCTAAACACACCCCTGATTGTTGGTGTTGTGCACAAGGGACAGTCAACACGGGCATGTCAAAAGCAGTTTCAACACAGAAGAAAGGTTCCATCTAAAAAGGGGTTTCTCTATAAACAAGTTTCCCTTAGAGAAAAACAGAAAAACCCTCCAAGGTTCGAGATGGAACCTTTCTTCTAGGAATGTAAGTGTTAAGCACTTTTGACTCACAAGGGACAGTCAACACTAATGCATCAAAAGTCTCAGAACCCAAGAAAGGTTCAATCAAGCTTCTTCAAAGGGGTTCTACATAACACCTTTCATGGTTCCTTCAGAAGTACAAATCGTCCATGGTGCTAGATAGAACATTTCTTTCTAGGATTGTACGTGTTATACACAGTGGATAGTCAACAAGGGTGCAGGAAAGTGGTATTTAAACACTACAATGGTTCCATTTAACTTCCTTAAAATGTTGTATTTGGAGAATTTTTCTGGAAGGTTCTTGTGTTCTGAAGAAAACCTCCTAGATGGTATCATAAGGTTTAGGTGTTAAGCATGAGGATAAAAAAGTCAACAGAGGTGCAAAAAGTGTTTTTTGTTTGTTTGTTTGTTTTAACAAGTAAGGTTCCATCTAACTTCCTAAATGGTTCTGTTTGAAGTTTTTTTTAATAGAAGTTCTACAGAAACCTTTACAGATTCCCTCAGATCCCTTTTCCATCAAGGCAATTCCAGGGCTGGTTCAGAGTCAGGGCCGAATCTCAAACCAGTTCTTCACACCTTGAAAGCTGGAGGTGGGATTCACATGATGACCAACAAGACCAAAAACCAGAGCTAATGTCGCATCTAGTCTGCTGAATCCAGTAGTACACCTTTGTTGTTGTTGTTGTTGTTGTTGTTGTGGTGGTGGTGGTTCTAGTGTTGCTGGGAAAGCGGAGGTGTATACAGATATATTCAGTGACACAACAATCTGGCTCTATGGTAGCTCTGTAGCCCGTGGGAAAGCAATCTGGTTCTTAGAAGGTACGTAAGTTGATCCAACTCTGAATCAGCACAAGCACCAGCCCAGAACTGGCACCTAGTCCACATTGGTGGAAATGGGGTAACAGAGGAATCAACTGAAGAACCCTTTGAGCTGATAGATGGAACTTTTCTTTCTAAGATTGTATGTGGCCATCACCTCAATCTGATTTATCACCTGATGTGCCCTTGTTGACTCACAAGGGGAAGTCAACAAGAGCACATCAAAAGTGGTGTGAAAACTGGAAAAAGAACCCTTTTCTTGATGAGCGATGATGTCTGTCTGCACCACTGTCTACAGGAACTCATCCTTCAAGAAAAAACAGTCTATTTTTATATTGTTTTCTCATTTATGATGCAATAAGTGTTTTTTCCCCAAAAATGTTTAATGTAGACCAGTCGTTCATCTATGCAACTTTCAAATTTTGTTTTAATTCACTAATTAATCTAGCTAATTAGCTTGCTAACCAGTTTGAAAAAAAAAAAGGTTCCATCTTGCTTCCTAAAAGTGTTCTCCTTGGAGGCTTTTCTGAAAGGTCATAGGATTCTATATGCAACTTTTAATGATTCAGACAGAGTCAAAAGAAAGAACCTTTTAGGGTGCTAGTGGAACTTTTCTTTCTAAGATTGTAGTTACACTTTGAAATCACAAAGTAAAGCTTTATAAACCCGACATAAAAATGGGATTGAAACACAAGAAAGGTTTCATTTAGCTTCCTAAAATGGTTCTCCTTGGAGTGTTTTCTGGAAGGACACAGGGTTCTATGTAAAATTTTTTCATCAGAGAGTCAAACTGGAGACCCTTCAGAGTGCTAGAGGGAACCTTTCTTTGTAGGATTGCTGGTGTTACTGACAACAGAAGGGCAACAAGTAGAATCAAAACATAAGCATCTTTTATGATGATGCCATCTTATTGTTTTCATTCAGAATGTTGGTGATTACTTTATGAAAATCCTGTTTTACTGCATTTTTCTCTTGCTGACTTCTCAGCAGTTCCTGAGAAGACATTTGGATGGAGGCAAACCTGGAGACATGAGGAAAAAGCGTGTTCATTTTGCACCGGCCTGATGAGACCGAGCCGTGAGTGGGTGCATTCAACTTCTCTGACAATTCCGACTGTTAATATGGTGCCATGACATGTTTTGGCTTCATATGTGAATAATGAGCTAGTTACATTCCCTTCGTTGTGTATGAGCGTAATCCTCAGTGAATAGTGGAGGAATGATTTGTGCTGTCATTTCAAATTGCACAGTAACATGCAGCTGAAACCAATTGGTGCCGCCTCAGCCTTACCACAGGCCCCTGAGATCCATGATAGCGGAGATCACGGGCACACTGACAAGCCACTCTGCTCTGTCTTTGCATCTTTCACCTGGAACTGCAGTTCGGGAAGAGCTGTTTCTTTCAGCACAGGGGAAAAAAAGTGGGAGAATTTTTATTATAGCGTTTAACTGTCCGTGGAGATCAGTTCTAACGCCAAACTCCCATAGCGAAACAAACCAGAGCCACAGCTGAGCAGTTTTCACATTTTCTCACTATGGCCTGGCGAATTAAATCCATCCTTCAAAGCAAATGTTGTTTTTTCCCCCTTTCTTTTTTGTTCTATTCTAGAACCAGCACCTAAAAGGTCTAATCACAGCAGTGCATGAGGCTGCAGGCTGAAACGGAGGCAGATGCTCGATGCTCTCTGCTTTAACTCGGTGCCTCCGACTCGGGTGTCCACAGGGCACATGGCTTGCAGTTGTATGCAGGAAAAAAAACAACCAAACATAAAAACGCCTCCACTAACTCACTGGTCTCTAGTCCAGCCTTGGCCTCTTTTTTTTTCAGGAAAACCCGAGTGGCCAGTTTCATATCCCTGACAGCTCATTAGCACAGGAGCAGCAACGGCCTGACATCAGCACCCAGCCTCCACTCTCTGTTTGAGCAAAAAATAGAGAGTGGAAAGAAAGAATGTATCTCTCTCTCTCTCTTTTTTTCCCTCTCTAATTAAGAGACTAAACTGCACACTGAGGAGGTCCACGGTGCACGATACCCTTTATGTTTCAAAAAAAAACCTGTAATCGAGACAGTAATGGAGTGGGTGAGTGAGGAAAAGAGAACATAGATCATAGTGAACAAATAGCAGTTTTTTCTGCTCATCTGGCTTCATTACTCCAGATAAAGTTTCCAGAGTGTTGTAAAGTCCGGAAAACTTCCATTCAGAATAACGGATCAAATTATAGCATGCATTGGTTTTCTACATTTCTTCTATTTCACGTTCACCAATCATTATGTCAATAGTCAAGAGTCCTATAGAAGCAGTACATGGAATGCTTACTAATCCCCTTTTAATAAATGACTGAATTAAATTATTAAATAAGTTGTGATTTCCTGGCATGCATTTAAGCACTTAAAGTAAGTGTTTGATTTCCCACCACCCAACAAAAGAGGATGTGGTAATTAATGATGCCTCAGCAGGAAGCTACAAGCATGGCAGATGGCACGGGTTACTCACAGGGAAGCAACAGCACTACACTCATCTCTCATCCAGAGATGGAGTAATGCGATTGTAGGCTTTAAACGAATTATTCAGCTCTCCTTGATCACGTCTCGACTTTAAGAATGAAAGTGCAGATGTTTCGGGTTTCTCTCCATTCGATCGGGATTAGATTTACGTTCTACAGTGATCTTTTTTCATCACTTGTTTATTCCGGTTCTGTAGCTGACCTACAGAAAGCCTTGAGCATTTTAGCATATTTTTTTGGGTTTCGATACTTAAGAACCATTTCCTGTATCTGACTTTGAAACAACCATGTGGACTCCTGCCACCCCGGCTTTCTTTCCAGGATTTTAAATCATGTAATATTTTTGTAATGAGCTTCCACAAATGCCTCTCATTGGCAGGGCTTTCATTTGGGAGAAGACAGGCAGCTAGCAACACATCTGGGCTCCAGTTTTTAATGAGACTTGGCTCCTACATGGTCGTTTTTTGTCAAGCCAGTGTGGGCTTTCTAGCTCTGTCGACCACCTGATGATCCTCTCTCCAGACCAGAGGAGATACCAGGTCACTGCTGTGAGCTCGGAGATAAAAGTGGCCGTGTGTGTGTGTGTGTGTGTGTGTGTGTGTGTGTGTGTGTGTACACATCTGTCCAAAGACATGGTCTTTTTTTATATTGTGATATTCAGATCAATAAAATGTTTCGTAATTACAGTATGTAAAATTTACAGTGTATACGTGAGTACTTCTGTTGTTTATATATCTTAATTTAAATATATGTAGTTAATGTAAAAAGGTGAATCTATTTTAGCTATCTCGGATTAGGTCTGGATTATGCATTGGTCATAGTAAAGACCCGGATCAGGATTATTACTGTATTGCTATTATTATTCATTAGGGTAAAAATTAGAATTAGGTTTAGAATTTTCTTTGATTTGAACTAAATTTAGAGCTTATCCTGGGAGGTGTGTATTTTAAAATCGGGCTAATTAACAGTTATTCCACAAAATCGAGTCATACAGGAGCTGATGGCTGACGAGGCGCATAGCACTGAGTTGTCTATAATCCATGTATGATGAGATTGAATGGAATAACTGTTTTATTCTATCCACATTTACTGGATTTTGAGAAACAGAGCTATTTTATTAAAATTTTTTGCAAATTCGATAATTAAAATCTTTATACAAAATGTCTGACAAAATAATTTTCGCTCAGAATGTAAACAAACCAGTGAAATGACAGGAGCAATTTGTGAAAAATGTGATAATAATAATAATAATAATAATAATAATAATAATAATAATAATAATAATAATCTTCTTCTTCTTTTGGCTGCTCCTGATTAGGGGTCTCCACAGCGGATCTTTCGTCTCCATTGCTCCCTGTCTTCCGCATCCTTCTCTACCACACCTGCCACTTTCATGTCCTCTCTCACCAGAGAGCGATGGGAAGAACATATCTTTTTTTATTTTTCAATTATTATTATTAATAATAATAATAATAATAATTCTTGAAAAATAAAAAAAGATATGTTCTTCCCAGGTGGCACGGTGGTGTAGTGGTTAGCGCTGTCGCCTCACAGCAAGAAGGTCCAGGTTCGAGCCCCGGGGCCGGCGAGGGCCTTTCTGTGCGGAGTTTGCATGTTCTCCCCGTGTCCACGTGGGTTTCCTCCGGGTGCTCCGGTTTCCCCCACAGTCCAAAGACATGCAGGTTAGGTTAACTGGTGACTCTAAATTGAGCGTAGGTGTGAATGTGAGTGTGAATGGTTGTCTGTGTCTATGTGTCAGCCCTGTGATGACCTGGCGACTTGTCCAGGGTGAACCCCGCCTTTCGCCCGTAGTCAGCTGGGATAGGCTCCAGCTTGCCTGCGCCCCTGTAGAACAGGATAAAGTGGCTACAGATAATGAGATGAGATGTTCTTCCCATCAAATACTTTTATTTCATATTTTGTTGCCTTTTTTTTAGTAGAGTTTTTATTTCGTCCTCGGTTGGTTCAGCAACACACTCCGCCATTTTGTTATTCTCTACTCACAGTATATGAGCTGATATCCTAGTAGTAGAGTAGCCAATCAGAGTGTGCAATTGCTCATTTCCAGTGAATGTGGAGAGAATAATGAGGGTTCATTGTGGGTGGAGTTTTAATGTTTAGGATTGTGCTTGAATAAGATGAAAAATAAGGTGTAAAATTTGTCTGGCACTGGAGTGAGGTTAAGTTTCATATTGAGATTGTTTAGAGTTAAGATTAGGATTGGACTCGATGAGGAGTTATGTGGGGTTTAGCAGTGGGCTTGGTTTAGATTAATATGGAGTTAGCTATGCTTTGATTTTAAATTGATTAGGGTTCAGGTTAGATTTATGGATGTATTTGGTTCTGGTTAAGGTTTGATTTGGAAAAGGGTTTTGTTCAGGTGAGGTTTAAAATTGAGCTTGGTTGATGTTCTTGTTAGGTTCAGGATTGGGGTTAGTTAAGATTGGGGTTAGGTTCAGGAGAGGGCTTCAATATTAGTGCTTGGTGTAGATTTGGAACATGTAATAGTCACTTTTATACCAGACTTACTTCAGTTTAGCTTAAGGATTGGCTTTAGAGAGGTTGTTTGGGTGTGTGAAGTGTTTTAAACCATTTTAGATAACTAATTATAGCTTTGCTCAGGTAATGATGAATGGAATTCATTTTGAGTGTAACCCACAATGCACTGTGCAGCACTGCTGTGGTTTCTGGCGATGTTTTGCGAGTTATGAGCTCTTTTTGAATCTCTTATTATTATTGTAATATATATTTTTTCTCTGCAATGCTACCTTTTTTTCTCAAGTGGACAAAAACCCTAATTGAAGCTAATCCATTCAAGGTTGGAACAAATAGCTTGGAGCTATGGAGTTATAATTCAGTGCAGTTGGAGAAAAAAAAAGAAAGAAAACCCTTCGCTGACATTAATGGTGAAGGTTAAGTGAGCATATAGTTCCAGCACCATTCGAGGACTGTATATCAGCCGAGCCTGAGTGTGGGAGGGAGAAAATCCATGGATGTCTGTCAACTGACATATTACAAAACCTTAAAAGCATGAAGTGAGGAGTCACAAATTCTGATGTTCTCAAAGACCGAGGATGAAAAAAAGCCCCATGAATGATAAAGTTCTGTCCTTGGAGAGCCATAAGAGCCGTCTGAAAGACTCATCCTCCAGAACAAAGTCCGAAGCAGACAACAGCTGCAGCGTGAACGAGAGAGAAATAGCCAGGATTAAGGTTGTCGCGGCATGTCCATGACTGTGCAGTGCATTATGGGGGAGTTTGATAGAAATAAGGTAAGCCAAGTCCTGATAATCCTCTCTGGGGAAATTTAGCCCAGTGAGTATGCACATTTCTTGACAGGTTTGATCCACTGAGTGGTTGAGTTGCAAACAATGCGTACTGAATATCTGTGTGAGTGATGACACAGAAGGAGAGGAAGCGAGAGGGGAAGCGAATATTCAGCGTGTGTCAGAAAATCAAGAGCAAAACAAGCCTCCCTGCTGCTTCTCACTCCCCGGGTGTGAACGACACCCGCTCTCGCAGCTTCGCAAATGTGTGACCTGACCAACGTGACTGATTAGACCTGATGCTGTTCAGAAATCTTCTGAAAAATCATTTGAGTGTGTGTACATGGATGCATGTATGTGTGTGCACGTACACATTGAGCCTTTTTATGCCACAGCTCCGACATTGGCACGTGAGGCGCCGTCATTTGGCTCGGTATTCTTCATTATTTCTTTCCCATCTCTTGGTTTTCACGGGGCCACAGATGGAGGGACGGCATCCACTTTTCACTTGCAAGTAGCTGAAAAAAAACACATAGCAAATAGTTTCACTCTAATATTCAGTTCAGTGCTGAACAATGTTCTGTAACTTTGAGTAAGGCCATCTGTTTATCAGAGTACAAATATTAAAATGTCCAATACTGTTTACCTCAGAGTTATTATCTATATACAGTATATTAGCACTGCCTTGGTGTACAATTACTGACCGCAAGCCATCTGTTGCTATTAATAGAACCAGAGAAGAACTGCTGAACAAATATTAGTTCACTTCAGTGGTGGTTCATTGTCAGGGTGATATTAGATTTCAGACTTGACTTGCTTACATTTCATTTTCAGATTGGGGTTTGGGTTAAGGAAGGAGTTAGGGTTAGGATTAACATTAGTGAGATTGGCGTGAGGTTTAGGATTGTCGTTGGGTAAAATTGGGATAGAGGTCAGGTTTAGGGTTGGATTATGATTGATGCTGATTAAGATTGAGGTCAGGTTGAAGATTGCAGTTGCTGTTGGGGTTTTAAACATTACATTACAGGCATTGAGCAGACGCTCTTATTCAGAGCGACATACACCAAGACCCTAACAAACCCACAGCAGTGGGCAGTTTGGGGAGCAGTTGGGGTTTCGGTGCCTTGCTCAAGGGCACTTCAGCCATTAAGGTCCAGGGAATTGAACCAGCAACGTTTTTGTCCCAAAGTTGGTCCCAAAGCTGCTTCTCTAAGCTTTAGATCATGGCTTCCGAAACACTTCAGAGTTTCTGTCGAGTTGTAAAACAGTGAACCAAAAAAGAAAGAATCTCTCACTACCAATGATGCTCTGGTCTCTCAGAGATGAACACTGATTAAGGCTGGTCGACAATTAGCATGCTTTAAAGCTGGACTGCCTTTCAGGTTGTTCAAGTTCAAGTCATAAAAATAATTTTCCCGACACCCAATTATTTTTGTTCAGTGGAACAAAAAGCTACTGAATTTGAATCACAGACTTCCAATTTTATTCGTTTTTTTAATCAAAAAATTAATGAGTTTAGAGCCACGTGCCCCTAAATTCTCCGCTATTTTTTCCTGCTTCCCCATGACCCAATTCAAGATACTACGTCATGCATCACGTGGTGGGGTTTCCCCGTTCATGCAAGACATTGTGGAATACAAATTTGAAACAGGAGAGAAAAATGGAGGGCGTGAGTGTGCGAATGAAACGTGAAAGAGCGACTACAGTAACGGAAAGAAAGTGAGAAGAAAAGACGTTATGTTCTATACGAAGGAAAGGAAACGCACGACCAAACTAATAAATATGGGCGCTCAGCGAGCACCTCGGTGTGATCAGCTGTTCGTTTAGTGACAGAATGATGGAACTGTCAGTGCACGCTCAAAGGGAAACCTGTAGATGGCAGTAATGCAACAATGTGGATGCCAGCTGCCGTAAAACCCAAAAGAAGAAGAAGAAGGTAAACCTGCACATGCCCACATGGACTTCCTCTGTCTGCTTGACTGCGCCAAGCGAGCGATTTCATGCACATTATTTGCTTTAATCCCCTCAAATTAAATAACTTCCCAGCCACAGAATGGCCTGATATTTTGTGAGATATTACAGAAATAAACAGATATCACAATCACCACATTTCAGACGGAACTAAATTTCACCGATTTTATGAAATCAAAAGGAAGCCTTGCTTTAAAACTTTTAACATCTATCGAATGACCAACAATGTAGGAGTGTAATAAAGTGCAGTGAGTGTTTAAAGGTCCCATGGCATGAAATTTTCACTTTCTGAGGTTTTTTAACGTTAAAATGAGTTCCTCTGACCTTCTTAAGTCACCCCAGTGGCTAGAAATTTCATAATGTGTAAACCAAACTATGCCCAACATTTGAGAATGGCGCGTTAAAACTGCGCGTTGATAAACTCTTCCCTTTACTACGTCAGCAAGGGAGATGATCCCCACGCCCCCCCCTCTGGATTCCCACCCACTGTATGAATTGCCCGCCCAGTTGTAGTGAGGAGACCATAGAGGGAGGACACAAAAACATGGCATCACCTAAGCGAGCGAAACATGGAAATTGCGCTGTACATGGATGTGACAACAAAGAAAAGAGTCTGTTTTTACTGCCGACGGGAGAGCCCCTGAAGACGCAGTGGCTTAATTTTATTTACTTCAATAATACGCCGTCGAGTCTACCTAAGACGGTGTATGTTTGTTGGAAGCATTTTCCTGAGGAATGTTTCCACACCTTGGGACAGTACAGGGCAGGTTTTGCACATCAACTGTCACTGAAGCCTGGGTCTGTACCAAGCATCCCTGCCACATCAGCCACAAACAGCGAACAAGTAAGTGTATAACTGTTAAGTCGTTTTGCCGTGTTTTAAAATCGGTGCCACGTTAGCCTAGCAATGGCTACATTAGCTGTGCAGCTAACCGCTTCCTGCAGTTAGCCAGGTACTCTGCGCTACAAAACCAAAAAGCATGCAGCATGCTCTGTTAAACTGAGTTTAGTCTGGAAATTGACTGTAACTTATGAGCTTATGTTTTGCCGTGTTTTAAAATCAGTGCCACGTTAGCCTTGCAATGGCTACATTAGCTGTGCAGCTAACTGCTTCCTGCAGTTAGCCAGGTACTCTGCGCTACAAAACCAAAAAGCATGCAGCATGCTCTGTTATAATAGCCAATCAAAACAGTTTTTACAAAGACACCCACATTCTTTTTTTTAAGTCACTCGTTCATTTTATTTGTTTGTTTGTTCAGTAAAAACCCAAACATTTGTTGAATTTATTTTATTTCCTCGTGTCGCACCTTAATGACGTCAGCGCGCGGTATTTTTCCCTTCGCGGTTTGTTCCTTCTCTCTCGCCATAGTAAGACACCCACATCCACTTGTTCTGACCCACTGGAGGTAGCGTCACAGTGCTGTTAGCCAATCAGAGGTAACATGTTTACATGTCATGAATATTAATGATAAGACCCGCCCCCACCCTCTACCCTTCCCCGCCTCCATGCTTCTCATTAGCAAAACGACGCACTGGGAAAAGCGCTGAAATGGGGCTTTCTCCCAGGAGGCTATATCTACGTGCCGAGGGTTCATTTCGAGAAAGTCTGCGGATATAACATCCGGAAACCTCCACGAGTCCGTTTAAAGCATCAACAAACCACCATGCCATGGGTCCTTTTACACAGTGTTTAAATCCACAGCAACTTCATTATCATGTGCCAAACACGCAATCGTGTCAGTGTGAGTTCTGTACTGAGAATAAACCACCGCACAAATAATATCTGCTCAGTGGTGATCACCTTTCATTGATGAACAGAGTAGAAAGGGATCGATTCTTCTGCAGAGCAACAGATGGACTAAAGACTACCTAATGAACTACCAACTTCAACTAAGTGTTGAATATCTTTCTTTGTTTAACTCTGTGAATCATTTTGACCTGGACAGTACAATTTAGAAAGAAGTCTGAGTCACTAGTGCACACAAGCTGAACACCGGAGACTCTGTGGGAGATTTCGACAACAAATGGACACAAAGCAGTTCTGATTCTACCACACAATATGCTCGATAATGCGCTTCATTAATACCTCCATTCCCTGTTATTCATAACCCATGTGTAGGCTGTGCAGTGTGATACCGAGCTAGCATCAGTGCTTCTTCAGGGGCTGCTGTGATCACCAGCGAATAACAATTCATGACAATAAATGAAGATAAATAACATTAAAGTCTACTCTTGGAGTGTACACAGGATTTCAAGGATTCTCACACAAATCCCGACATTAACACACACACACACCACTAAACACATGATTCAAAAGAATCAGTTAATCTGACAAGAAGCCTCAAACACATCCAATGCTTTTTGAATTGTTGCTGGGTAACTTAAAAAAAAAGGAAAAAATATATATATCTTGGGTTGCAGACCTGTGTTATCCTGACTTATTTGCTGCCTCGCTGAAGCAGAGAGCAAATTGCATTTAGGGAGACTTACAAAGGCATTATATCAGATTGTCTCTGCACTCGCACGGCAGCGAGAGGACTTTCGGTGGAGCCTCAATAACAACGGCTCTTCGCTCGAGTAGACTCTGATAAGCCGTCTGGATTTTAACACCATGCTTTCAAGGCCGTATGGCTGAAATCCAAGCATGACTTTTTTGTTACTCGAAGATGCAAACAAAAGAATTTACAAGTCAAAATGTCTGGCGACGTCGTTTGACTCTTGTGTGATACTCGATACTTGATCTGAACGCTGTGGGGCAGAAAAAAACAAACACAGTGGACGACTGTTCGAAAGAACGGAAAAGTTCACACACGTTCAGCAAATATGAAACATAAGACATCTTGACTGTTTCACAGGAGTCCAGTGATCAGTTTTATTTTCTAAACTGGACAAATATTGCAATGTTTTGAAGACTGGTTGTCATTTTTTGGAGAAAAATGTTCCATTCTCTCTCTCGCTCTCTCTCGCTCTCTCTCAAAACTCAGTTTATTTCTGGTGATACAATGCATATACCTTTGGAGCATTGTTAGAGAAGTGTCGCAGAGTGTTCTCTGAATTTCTCCAATGCCAATGTGCTTTAAAATAAAGCAACGCGTTGGTGCCGCAGGTCACGCTGTCAATTCACAGGATTCCTGGGAGTCCAGTTCCAGAGCTTGGGTGGAGTTCTCTGTATGTCCACGTAGGTTTCTTCATGGTTCTCCATGTTCCTATCACCTCCCAAAACATGCCAAAGGTGGAATGGTGATGATAAATTATATATAGTAGTTTTATATATATATATATATATATATATATATATATATATATATATATATATATATATATATATATACACACACACACACAACCTCGATTCCAAAAAAGTTGGGACAAAGTACAAATTGTAAATAAAAACGGAATGCAATGATGTGGAAATTTCAAAATTCCATATTTTATTCAGAATAGAACATAGATGACATATCAAATGTTTAAACTGAGAAAATGTATCATTTAAAGAGAAAAATTTGGTGATTTTAAATTTCATGACAACAACACATCTCAAAAAAGTTGGGACAAGGCCATGTTTCCCACTGTGAGACATCCCCTTTTCTCTTTACAACAGTCTGTAAACGTCTGGGGACTGAGGAGACAAGTTGCTCAAGTTTAGGGATAGGAATGTTAACCCATTCTTGTCTAATGTAGGATTCTAGTTGCTCAACTTTCTTAGGTCTTTTTTGTCGAATCTTCCGTTTTATGATGCGCCAAATGTTTTCTATGGGTGAAAGATCTGGACTGCAGGCTGGCCAGTTCAGTACCCGGACCCTTCTTCTACGCAGCCATGATGCTGTAATTGATGCAGTATGTGGTTTGGCATTGTCATGTTGGAAAATGCAAGGTCTTCCCTGAAAGAGACGTCGTCTGGATGGGAGCATATGTTGCTCTAGAACCTGGATATACCTTTCAGCATTGATGGTGTCTTTCCAGATGTGTAAGCTGCCCGTGCCACACGCACTAATGCAACCCCATACCATCAGAGATGCAGGCTTCTGAACTGAGCACTGATAGCAACTCGGGTTGTCCTTCTCCTCTTTAGTCCGAATGACACGGCGTCCCTGATTTCCATAAAGAACTTCAAATTTTGATTCGTCTGACCACAGAACAGTTTTCCACTTTGCCACAGTCCATTTTAAATGAGCCTTGGCCCAGAGAAGACGTCTGCGCTTCTGGATCATGTTTAGATACGGCTTCTTCTTTGAACTATAGAGTTTTAGCTGGCAACGGCGGATGGCACGGTGAATTGTGTTCACAGATAATGTTCTCTGGAAATATTCCTGAGCCAATTTTGTGATTTCCAATACAGAAGCATGCCTGTATGTGACGCAGTGCCGTCTAAGGGCCCGAAGATCACGGGCACCCAGTATGGTTTTCCGGCCTTGACCCTTACGCACAGAGATTCTTCCAGATTCTCTGAATCTTTTGATGATATTATGCACTGTAGATGATGATATGTTCAAACTCTTTGCAATTTTACACTGTCGAACTCCTTTCTGATATTGCTCCACTATTTGTCGGCGCAGAATTAGGGGGATTGGTGATCCTCTTCCCATCTTTACTTCTGAGAGCCGCTGCCACTCCAAGATGCTCTTTTAAGACCCAGTCATGTTAATGACCTATTGCCAATTGACCTAATGAGTTGCAATTTGGTCCTCCAGCTGTTCCTTTTTTGTACCTTTAACTTTTCCAGCCTCTTATTGCCCCTGTCCCAACTTTTTTGAGATGTGTTGCTGTCATGAAATTTCAAATGAGCCAATATTTGGCATGAAATTTTAAAATGTCTCACTTTTGACATTTGATATGTTGTCTATGTTCTATTGTGAATACAATATCAGTTTTTGAGAATTGTAAATTATTGCATTCTGTTTTTATTTACAATTTGTAAATAAAACTTTTTTTTATTTGTAAATCCAACTTTTTTGGAATCGGGGTTGTGTATATATATATATATATATATATATATATATATATATATATATATATATATATATAAAATAGTTACCTCAGCCTGCAGCTGGGGAGAGTGCCCACGCTCTGGAAGACATCATGCAGAACCAGCCCAGAGAGCTGACCGGTGGCACTCACTTCACATCTGATGAAGACGTTTGAGCGGCTCTTCCTCAGCCTCCTCAGACCCCAGGTGCAACATGCCCAGGACTGTCTGCAGTTTGCGTACTGGACAGGTGTTGGTGTGGAAGATGCCATCCTCTACCTGCTACACCGAGCCCACTCACATCTGGATAAAGGAAATGGCACAGTGAGGATCCTCTTCTTGGACTTCTCGAGTGCCTTCAACACCATCCAGCCCCTGATGCTTCAGGACAAACTGAACAGGATATGAGTGGACCCCTGCCTGGTCACCTGGATCTCCAGCTACCTCACTGACAGGCCGCAATACGTCAGGCTGAAGGACATCACGTCTGACACTGTGATTAGCAGCACTGGAGCACCCCAGGGCACGGTGCTGGCCCCTCTTCTCTTCACCCTGTACACCACGGACTTCTGCTACAACTCGGAGCTGTGTCACATTCAGAAGTTCGCCGATGACACAGTCATCGTTGGGTGTATCAGGGATGACAGAGAGGAGGAGTAAAGGAGCCTGGTGAGGGACTCTGGCATTTGGTGCAACAGGAACCATCTGCAGCTCAACATCTCGAAGACCAAGGAGCTGGTCATTGACTTTGGGAGGTCCAGACCAAGGTCACGACCAGTTCTGACAAGGGAGTCGAGGTGGAGGCTGTGGATTCCTACAAGTACCTCAGGCTGTGGCTGGACAGCAAGCTGGATTGGACTTGCAACACCAATCACTTATACAGGAAGGGACAGAGCAGGCTATACTTCCTGAGGAGGCTGCGGTCCTTTAACATCTGCAGGAAACTCCTGTGGATGTTCTATCAGTCTGTGGTCACCAGTGTCCTGTTTTACACCGTGGTGTGCTGGGGGGGGGCAGAACATCCAAGAAGGACACATCCAGACTGGACAAACTGATCAGGCAGGCCAGCTCTGTGGTCGGCATGAAGCTGGACTCTCTGGTGATGGTGGCAGAGAAGAGGACTATGGACAAACTATTGAACATCATGGACGATGCCAGTCACCCTCTGCACACCGTCATCAGCAACCAGAGGAGCCTGTTCAGTGACAGAATGCTCCTTCCCAAGTGCAAGACGAACAGACTCAAAAACTCCTTCGTCCCTCACGCCATCAGACTGTACAACTCCTCTCTGGGGGGGGGGGGGGGGGGGGGTAACAGGAGGACAGAGGACGGGAAGGAGCAGCCTAGCCTGACAATAAGCAATACCAGACAATGTGCAATACCTCTCCTGCTGGACTTTTTTCATATCTTTGTTAGTATATTTGTATATGTAAATACTTAATTTATCTAGAAGTTTTCTCTATTTTCCATTCTCTGTTTATCCTGTAATGATACTACTGGAATTTTAATTTCCCTGAGGGAACCCTCCCAAAGGGATCAATAAAGTTCTATCTAATCTAATCTAATCTAATCTAATCTAATCTAATCTAATCTAATCTAATCTAATCTAATCTAATGTTATAGGCACGTAGCATCAAGATTGAGTGGAATAACTGTTTTATTCTATCCACATTCACTGGATTTTGAGGAACAGAGAATTTTTATTTTTTGCAAATTTGATAAATAAAAACTTTATACAAAATGTCTGACAAAATAATTTCTGCTAAGAATGTAAACGAACCAGCGAAATGACAGGAGCATGTTGTGAAAAATGCGATAATAATAATTCTTGATTTTTTTTAAAGAAATGTTCTTACCATCAAATACTTTCATTCCATATTTTGTTGCTTTTTTGTATTTTTTGGGGTTTTGTTTTCAAGTAGAGTTTTTATTTTGTCCTCGGTTGGTTCAGCAACACACTCCACCATTTTATTTTTCTCTACTCACAGTATAGACCCCTTTCACATGACGTCACCGTGCCGCGAGATTTTGTTAGGCGCCATATTGGAAGACCAAGTACATGCACTCACAATATAAAACAAAGTACGAACGAGAGTAAAGTGACACGATGGCTGATAATTCTGGTTATGTGAGTGCATTACCAGCTGCAGAAAGGGCACGGTATGTGGAGAAACTGGCTGTGGTTGATGGGTTTGACCCATATGATAAGACTCGCGGCAAGGGAGAATGGAAACATAAGGAGGACCTGACACCAATTCTGCCATCTGTTTGCTACCCAGACATTGTAAACTATTTGTTGTTTACACCCAGTGCCTACACTCAGTGTTTGAACTATGCCGATATTTTCGGGGGACCCCTTTTTTTCCCTTGGGGGTGCTTGCGCTTGTCTCAGAGCGTGGATCTCCAAACACATGAGAAGCCTATCTTACGCACATATCACGCGGACTCCACACCTCCACACACACATCGCGTCTGAAGTCATAACTCATCAGGGGAAATCGTGTCCGCATTGGCATGTTCAAAAAACAACCTCGCGTCAACAATGATACCACACGCAAGAAAAAAAAAACAGTCAGGCTATTCAACAACCAACCTGGCAGCAGCGAGCAAGCCCCAAACCATCCTAAATTATTATTATTATTAAATTGTAGAAGTCTGGGAGGCTTGCTCCTCATACAGTTATCAACTTGGGGCCAATTTAGCATGTTTTAAATCTGAATTTCTTGCGTTTGCTTACCTCAAAGTGTCCGCAGATCATGCACAGACTTATCCATTATATCCACAGTTTTTTGCCAAGTCTCACACAGGTTTCTTTCAAGTCTACTGTTGGGCCAATAAATCATAAATAAAACAGCTCAGATTTGTTTGTTTAAGTCGTTTGCCACTCCACTTTATTCTCGTGGGTTCACATACCGCTGCCGTTATTTCCCCCTAATCACGAGTTTGTTGGTCTTCCAAAATGGCGCAGGGTCTGTTTACTTCCGGTTTCAGGTGACGTCAGTGAAAGGGGTCTATATGGGCTGATATCCTCATAGTAGAGTAGCCAATCAGAGAGTGCAGTTGCTCATATCGAGTGAATGTGGATAGAATAAAATATATTATTATACATACATACAGGCCATTTTTTCCATAGAATAAAAACGTGTTCTATTCCCTTCTAGTGGGTTTATTGATGGCATGCAATATTGTTATCATTTCACTTATCCTCCGTGTATTACACCGCTCTCCCCAATGGAGAATGAGCGTGCAATATTGTTATAATATTGCACGTTGTCAAGACAACATGGCATCACACGTCAGAGCTCATGCAAAGATCCAGTGACAAAACTTTCCTGCTGCGCATGCACACAATCATTTCTTTGCTCGCCGGGAAAGAGAGAAGACAAGGCTAATCCAGTGCTACTGCTAGGATTAGTGATGCTGTAATTAACCACTAAATAAATAAACTGAAAACTGAAACTGAAGACATGGTGAACACTCGAAAGGCTACCAAAACTTCATTATATATTCTTCACGCATATTTACAAGAGAAAAACATACCAGTGGATATCGAGAAACTGAAAAAGAGACACGTCGGAGATGTAAAACTTCTGTGCTAGCGAGTGACTGTGACAGTTTGTGACTGTGACAGTTTGTGTTCAGGGAACATGGTCGTAAGGTTTGCATCATTAAAAGCAGAAGATTTTGAGAGAATTTGGGCTGCCAGGTCACTACATTTTGTGTAGCTATCAATGCTGATTTTAAAAGTAACTCGGTAAATTACACAGGGAAAATAATAATAATAATAATAATAATAATAATAATAATAATAATAATAATAATATTCGGCTTGACTGTGCTAGCATTGGCCTGCGCTAACACTACACCTGTTAGAAGGTAACTGGACTGCTGCGCTAACAGCACCGAGTCATAGGCAAGCTTGTGTTGGCCTTCGAGAATGCTGATATGAAGAGAGCGTATAATAATAATAATAATAATAATAATAATAATAATATTGGCTGGCTTTTTCCATGGTCTATCAGATATATTCCATCCAGCTACTCGTCTTTGACTTGTTCAATATCATGCTAGCTGAATGGAATATATCTGATAGACCACTCAATGCCAGACAATATTATTTAAATATTCCTGCCTAAGTGTTCCCAGGATAGTCTTCAGATAGGATAGTCCTCCGCATTTTATCTCGTAACTCGGATAAAGCGAAAGTATTTGGATTATTTTGATCGCAGTACAAAAAACACAAGTGCATCAGACATGTGAGTCAAAGTCTCCAAGAACCAGCAAGTTGTGGAAGCTTAAAGTATGAGCATAAATATGAAGAAATATCACCAGCATCTTGCTTCGATAGAACAAATTTCAGAGAAGAAAAATAGTCTGAAACCTTTTTGCCCTTTTGATAATCTCGAAAACGTACTACATTTCATGCTTAGTAAAAAGACATCTATATGAAAGTGAGATGTTATTTTTATACGAGCACAGTGGGCTTCCTCGATTCACCCTGTGCGTGTGTGTGTGTTTATCTAAATGGTGCTTCTGTCTTCACACTGACGGTTTCTTGAGAGCCAGGCCGTGTGTTACCTGACAGGCTGTTATGGCAGTCAGGCAGCCAATTTCATAAACATATGCACCAATTAAGAAATCCATTAATATCCATCATGTCCTGTCATAAATCATACAGCATGTGCGGCAGCTCTGACTGTGTAATTATTGCTGAGCGAAAAGCGGAAGTCCTTGATTAGGTCGACTCATTATAGTGCATCGAATGATTCAACTGAGTCCTGAAATGATGAAAAAGTAAAATGAAGTGGTGTGTTTGTAATTGCACGTTTGGGCCAAGCAGAAACGGCTGGCAGACACGCAGGAGGAGCCAGTTTCCCCTAGATTTCCCTGACTGCTCATGAATTCAAGCAACAATCATTAATCCTCGGGTGCAGATAACTTCCAGGGCTCGTTATTTAACCTCTGGGAAGATTCAAGCACTTCTACATTATTAAATGTTTTAGGTTACATGAGGATTACTGACACACCCCATATGTTATTAGGCCATCTTCATGGATCTCGCTGAAAGCAAAGATGATTTCCGTGGAATAAAATGGCGTTTTGAGACTGACGTTTTGAGCTCTGTTGTGTGCGTCATTTGCAATTTGCATATGCATGCACCATAAACCTCCGGCTCTTATCAGCCAAATGAAATGAGTGCCAGTCGTAAACCATGCCTGTCTACTCAATCAGGGGAAGAATCGCTTACAAGATCGACAGAAAGTGCTCAAAGTAAACGTGATTTATAGAAAATATTTGTTTAAATATTGCACTATCCATCACACACTGATTTCCTGCGCCCAGATGAAGCCCAGTCCTGAAGTGAATCATCAATAAATAATCTGGATTTATGAAAGAACCGTGGCGTATCTGTAACGGAGACATCGGCTTGGAGTGATGGATGGAAACACTGTGTCATGTCTGTTATGTCATTGCACGGCTGACTTTTCCAGATCTGCAAAGCCAGTGTGAAATTGTCTCATGCAGGTGCTTAATTGCGATTAGTAATGTGCATTCTTTAGTATTGTATGCCTTAAACCCTATTGATCTCATGCTTGAGCTATTTCTCTTAATTATGAAAATAATCCAATTTGCCGAGGCTACATATATGAGATTAAAAATATCTGTCAAGGCCTCGATGCGACTTGCCAAAGCCTTGGTTATGTAGAGCAGCTGGCTGGAGGCCAGAGCTGAATAATGTCCTGTTGCTAACTGAGGCTTTAGGGAAATCGATAAAGCCCAATAACCAGCACAGGCTGCATTCTGTAGCGTTTGGAAAAGTGGGGGAAAAGGCACATTACTCTGACTGCAAACCCTATTAATAAAGATGCAAAGTCATGCATTATTTAAAGAGTTGGGGTTTTAAGAGGCTGCATCCAAACAAAATATAAATCATGCCCCGTTCCCACGATCTCTACCCCAAAGAGATGGAGGAGCTTTATTAAATGTAATTGGTGCACTCACTGCCGTTGTCCTATATTTGTGTTTTTGGCCATGGCAGGGCCATTTTCAGGGCCAAGGAGGCCGTTTGAATTCATCGAGGTGACCCACTCAGCAGAGATAAAAGTTAATGGGGGTTCAGGGCCATGTTCAGACCACATTAGAAGAGGCTCTCCTGGGCTATCGATTAAAGCCTATGGTTTGGCCATTATTTCAGAGCGGCACGTGGATGGACCAGCTCGCCGAGAGATCAATGAGGTGCCCACAGCAGTAATCACCAAGCCTCTGATGATGTTTTCATTGGCCTGCTGAGCTGGAAAGAAATGTGTTCTCCAATTCTACAGTCCACAGAGTGTCAGAAACGCACAGAAGCCTTTTACCAGAATGTTCTCTTTCAAGTGCTTAAGTGTGAATGATATGACACACTTTCTCCACTTCAACTTCTTGAGTTGTCTCGAAGAAACTGAATTAACAAGCAACAGCTGGACTCTTTAACAAGCCGTAGAACTGGTCAAATCTATTGTTTCAAACATGGTGACTCTGTGGAGTGTCGCATGTTTTCCCTGTGTTCATGTCAGGTTCCTCAAGGTTCTTAGGTTCTCTGATTTTCCTCCTACCTACAAAAAAAAAAAACATGTTGGGAAATAGGCAGCAGCTGGGTTCATATAACTCCGAGTCAGTTTGCAGTCTGGTAGTGATACTGGGAAATCTTGGCAGCAGGTGGCAACTGGCTCGACAAATTGGGACAAAATTGTTTCTTCAAATTACATGTCACCATAATTGGAAAACCAGACGGAAACGGCATGTGAACAGGATATTCAATTTCACTCTTCAGTGTATGTCACGGTTTTAAAATCATAAACATCAACAAGTATTATTCACATTTTTGCCATCATAAATACTTCCAGTTCACTGAAGATACAGGACAGTGTTAATCCAGTGAGTCATCTTTCATCTGGTTTTCGAAACATATCCAGTGTCTGTAAGAATGATAACAGGAATTATTATAACCATTATTATATCCACATTCACTGGATATGAGCAACTGCACACTCTGATTGGCTACTCTACTACTAGGATATCAGCTCATATACCATGAGTAGAGAAAAACAAAATGGTGGAGTGTGTTGCTGAACCAACCGAGGATGAAATAAAAACTCTACTCGAAAACAAAACCCTAAAAAATTTTTATCAAGTTTTTGAAAGAAACACAAATAGCTAAAGGAATATAGTTTTTTTTCCTCCCCAGTATCGCCTGTTCTACACTCCAGCCCAGTCAGTGGCAGTAATGCACCTTTAAGTTGGTTTGCCAACCGCTAAAAAAAAACCTAAAGAAGAAGAAGAAGAAACTCAAAAAAATAGGAAAAAAGCAACTATATGGAATGAAAGTATTTGATGGTAAAAACGTATTTTTTTCAAGAATGATTATTATTATCGCATTTTTCACAACTTGCTCCTGTCATTTCGCCGGTTTGTTTACATTCTAAGCTGAAATAATTTTGTCTGACGTTTTGTATAAAGTTTTTATTTATCGAATTTGCAAAAACTAAAAGTAAAAATGCTCCATTTCTCAAAATCCAATGAATGTGGAGAGAATAAAACAGTTATTCCGCCTCGTCGGCTATCAGCTCATCTACAACTCAATTTCAGGGACTAACTGTTAAATAACTCGTCTCATAGATGTTTCACTACAAATGTACTATGAGGTGACATTCATTCATTCCTTCATTCATAAATTGATAATTGCAATCATGAACAAATTACTAATTCTATTGTAACTGGCTGATTCACAGTAACTTGTTTATGAGATGCTCTGATTAATCTACAGATAATAATAATAATAATAATAATAATAATAATAATAATAATAATAATAATTATTATTATTATTATTATTATTTATTTATTTATTTATTTTTATTTATTTTTTTTACAGACAAAACAACATTATAACAGTTCAAGTTTTTCCCAACATGTACAGGACAGAGTTTGGTTTCTCAGGAATGTGAACAAGCTCGTGGATGTTCCACAACATGTAACAAGAAACAGATAAAAAGTACAGCATGTACAGTAATTCTTTAATAAATAAATAAATGTTGCTGTCATAAATCACTCCAGGAAATGAATCAAATTCAGAATGGTAAGATGTATGCCACTTCATCACACATCTCCATCACTGATTATTTTCCTATAACAGCATGGCGTGGAGTGTTTTTTGTTTTTTAGTCACTTGTCTGGCGCTTTATCTTTCCGCCGAGTTAACATACAAATGTACAACATGCACATGGCACTCTGGCCGTCATGGGATTTGAATTTGCAATCTTTTAACCACTCACCCTGCACCTTCACCACCATCACCACCACTGCTTTATTTGTTTATTATTTATTTGCCTAGCCAACTCTGTGGATGGATGGATGGTTTAAGATTTTTTTTTTCCATTCCAGATGCAAAACAGCGCTTGTACCCAACCATCATTCCATGTTCATGTGTTCCAGAAGTGACTGATGGAAGTTTGAAACGGCTGTTAGGATGATAAATACGAAGTCGAAAGATCCAGATAGTGTTACATTACAATGCAAAACACACTCGGACAAAACAATATCAAATTCTGTAACACAAGTATTGAACAGGAATATGATTCAAACTTTTCCAGGCCTTTATGTGGCATTATTATAACTGGAATATATCAACAAATAAATTATTGACAGTTTAAGCTTTTGGGTTCACTGATCGTAGCCGTATCGCATTGCCGAGCAGATGGCAGGAAGCAGGAAGCAGTCAGTGAGTCCCAGCTTTCTGACCACATGTATTTTCATATTATTCGACAAACCCTGATGTAAATGAGCCTCTGCATGAGTGTACCTGCTTTTCTTTACTCCCGCAACTGCATTCCAGGATAAAACTTGGGCATGAATATTTCATTCCGAGTCTTGCATATGGCCAGTGAAGAAAGGGTTTTTTTTTCTTTGTTTTTTCAGGGTTTTTTCCCCCTTCAAGGCTTTTTAATATTTATTTATTTATTTCTTGGAACTAAACTTGCCTTTTTTCATTGTAAATAAAGCAGTTCAATTATGCATCATTGGAGCAGGGTGGTTTTTTTTTGTTTTTGTTAACAAAGCCACATTCTTTGAGCTCCACAACAGAAAGTAAAAAATGTGCTCTCGCTTGTGCAGAGTATTAATTTTTTAACATTCCTTGTTGATTTAGAGAAAATATTTGCACCAGCAGCTCACTACCTCTGTTGATTCATTGTTGGTTTTTATTTATTTATTTATTTTCCCCCCTAAGGCTGAAACATCTCAGGGAGGTATGCATAAAAGCAGATGTGTCCATGTTATGGATGACGTTTCGAGTGACCCTCAGCCCTTCCCCTCCGCTCCCTGTGGCTCCCCATATTGTGTTTGGTTGTATAAGCATAAATCAGCATATATTTCTGTAGAATAAGCACTAGCACACTTTATACTGCCTTCGAATCATTCGGAAGCACTGTTTGACGTGATCCATGAGCTCTGAATGACTGTTCATGGATGTCTAGCTTTCATGAAAGACGTTATTCGCTGCGTATCTTCATAACCGAGAACGTCTGAACGTCTCCAATGGCTTTAAATGTGATGAACCTGGTTTTCCATCGAACTTGTGATGAAGATGAAAATGTAAACGCAGATCTGAGAGGTGAAAGGTCACGGACAGCACTTGTGTCGCGAAAAAAACATCTATAGATTTATGATCTTACAAAGTAGACAACCTGTTGAGGAACTGAACACACTTTGCTTTCCTTAAGAACAAAAAAAGCCACATGTATGCACATTCATACCACAGCGCTGTTGAATTCTGGATTCTGATTGGTCAGAAAGTGTTGATTAATTTCCTATAAGTGCAGCTTCTTGACAATATTAATCCATGATCATTATTGATTAAAAATGCATGTCGGAATGAATACGGTGCCATTTTCAGGAAGGACATGTTCATATAACGTTGATGGAATGAGTCTCCAGTGTCAGTGCTTTGTATCAGTCTGAGGAAAAGCTGGAACTCAGGGCAGAGAAAAGAGAGAGTGATGAAGGAAAGACTGTTTATAGCTGCTATAACATCCATGAGAACAGGAACCAAATTGTTTCATGCATTTTCCATAACATTAACTGTAACTATAAATGTATCACAATTATAATGTGTCACTGTTTCATAAATTAAAATTTGTAATCTTTGGCAAATTGATGTTCCAATCAAAGAAAATAATCAACACAGGAACAACGTAACATTATGTCTCAGAGTGTCTGAATCCGAGTTAGGTCCGACTGAACGCTTTTAACTTTATTTCAGGCAAAATATTATGAATAGAAGCATATTTAACAGTTATTCCATGAAATCGAGTCATACATGAGCTGTTAGCTATAATCCATGTACGACGAGAGTGAGTGTCCACATTCACTGGATTTGAAGAAATGGAGCATTTTTATTTTTTGCAAATTCGATAAATAAAAACTTTTAATAAAATGTCAGACAAAATCATTTCAGCTTAGAATGTAAACAAACTGGCGAAATAACAGGAGCAATTTGTGAAAAATGCGATAAAAATAATAATTCTTGAAAAATTTAAGAAAAAAATTATACGTACTTACCATCAACTTTCATTCCATAATTTGTTGCGCTATTTTTTGTATTTTTGGGGGGTTTGTTTTTGAGTAGAGTTTTTATTTTATTCTTGGTTGGTTCAGTAACACGCTCCGCCATTTTGTTTTTCTCTACTCACGGTATATGAGCTGATATCCTAGTAGTAGAGTCGCCAATCAGTGTGCACGATTGCTCATATCCAGTGAATGTGGAGAGAATAACATGGGATGTCAAATGTCTTTTACTATGTGAAGTGTTTCACACACACACACACGCACACTCTCTCTCTCTCTCTCTCTCTCTCTCAAGATCATCATTTTGGTAGCATTTCCTGCAAGGTTTGAACTGATCTCATGCAGCACAACTTTCTGCTTCTTTTCTGAAAATGAACATGGATGACGGGAAATTGTCCGTTTTCGCAAAGTGCTGAGAGAAAACCCAACGTTCACTTGGCCATTGTCTTCATGTCAGCGCAGATGAATGGGACAATATGTTGTAGAAATAGGCTGAGCTTCAAAGACTGGAGAAAATTGTGCAGCATGCTGTATATATGGAGCCAAACAATAGTCCTCTAGCCACGGCCTCGCCTTCTATCTCTCACTCTTTCACTCTCTCTCTCTCGCACTCGCTTTTCTTCTTTCTGTCTTGTTTTTTCTTTGAGTTTCTGTGCTTCTGAAAAGGATTATTCTGCAAATAATTCTCCCAACACACTGCTCGCTGCGTGATTTGTCCTCTTTTTTCATGCTATTCTGTATTATATGTCATGACGAGACGTCATTACGGCCACAAAAGAAGGTTTCGTGAAAGATTTCTTTTGAAAAAGGAAAGTAAAATCAAATGATGGGCAGGCAGGCAGGTACTTTAAGATTATACACTTGTGATATTTTAAAGTCATGACAAGCAAGAAACTATGTACAAATATGTCACGCTGCCTCGCACTCCTTCTGTTTGCACAGTGCAGCAATCTGTCATCAGGCTCCTTTGAAGGAAATTCAACGATTTTGAGGTCAATAGAAGAGCGTTCACGGGTTGTCTGTCAACGCCGTCCGCTGGTAACATGCAACAGCGAAAATGTCAACTGAAGCATCTTTATTTTTCACTTGTCTGCCAGGGTGTGGTGATTCAGCCTGAGCTTCTTCCAGCCGATTCACCAAACACAATCAAAAAATAGAAAATAGAAGAAATTTTAATGCAACACATTATACATCCATTTACAGCCAGGGAACCTTTCTAATGATATTAAAAAAAAAACTTCCACTCTGTAAAATCTCTGTGCAATTTCATTTGAAAGAGCTATTATTTTTATTATTATTGATTCCAGCTCAGACATTTTCCAAGCACTTTCCCTGAATGTGATATCCAGCTTCCTAAAACCATCTGGATCACAGGGAATCAGACAACAATGAGAAATGTCAGCGAGACCGTAAAATATTTCACAGTGTCAGAACAGCTGCTGAAATGTCACGAGCCTGTGCCCAGAACAGCACAGTCATCCGACCAGCCCTCAGGGGTCCGGGGCCTATTCATAACACACACACACACACACACACATGCTGGGTGTACCAACTGACTCAATAATTATTCATCAGGCAACCCAAGAACTCACCAACTCATCCCTCAAATTATGGTCCAGCCATTTTACCCAGAAACCACTGAACGACGATGGAGTGTTCATCAAACCAAGCGATGCAATGATGATCAGCAGGCGCTCGAGTGTAAAAGCCTGAGCTAACAGTAGCTTTGAGCAAATGAGCGTCAATGGTGAATAATTTAGGCAGAGCTGAAAAGAAATTACAACCTAACTGATAAACACATGGCTGGAAAAAAGAAAAGCTAGAAAGTACTGTACACTTGTGAACATTTTTCAATATTTCAGCGTGTCAGGAAAAGTAAAAGAATTGTACCTCAGCGCTGTTGGGTTCTGGATTGTGTTTGGTCAGATGGTGTTGATTAATTTTCTGGAACAGCAGCTCTGACACAAGTGAAGCTCCAAATCACAGGTTGATATGAAAGTAAGTGCTTGTTCAAATACATTATCATTAGCGCCATTTCTATGATAACATTCAAAAATTGTCAAAAAAAGAACAATATTTTGTCAATAATTTGTAAAAATTGCAATATTTGCCAAATTGCTGTGCTGTAAGAAGAATACTTCAGGACATGCTGTTAGAGGAAAATAATCAACTTCAGAATAGGAACAGTAACTCTGCTCCATCACACTACTCACTGTCACTGATTATTTTCCTCTAATTCCAGGATACGGAGTGTTTGTGTTTTATTCCTGACACATCGTTTGCTACTTTATTGGTTGTGAACTTTCTTCAGATTAAACACCGTAGGATTTACTTCGAAGAGAACTTTATTAAAATGTTAAAGCATACACCACCGTTCAAAAGTTTGGGGTCACCCAGACAATTTTGTGTTTTCCATGAAAAGTCACACTTTTATTTCCCACCATAAGTTGTAAAATGAATAGAAAATATAGTCGAGACATTTTTCTGGCTGTTTTGAGCATTTAATCGACCCCACAAATATGATGCTCCAGAAACTCAATCTGCTCAAAGGAAGGTCAGTTTTATAGCTTCTTTAAAGAGCTCAACTGTTTTCAGCTGTGCTAACATGATTGTACAAGGGTTTTCTAATCATCCATTAGCCTTCTGAGGCAATGAGCAAACACATTGTACCATTAGAACACTGGAGTGAGAGTTGCTGGAAATGGGCCTCTATACACCTATGGAGATATTGCACCAAAAACCACACATTTGCAGCTAGAATAGTCATTTACCACATTAGCAATGTATAGAGTGGATTTCTGATTAGTTTAAAGTGATCTTCATTGAAAAGAACAGTGCTTTTCTTTCAAAAATAAGGACATTTCAGAGTGACCCCAAACTTTTGAACGGTAGTGTATACACAGAACCATGGCCTCACTTTCATTTATAAATGCCTTGAGACCTTAAGAATGGCACAGGAATAGTTTTAAGCATGAACAATAAATCTAATAGAGTAATTTTTACAATTAAAGTGATGTATATAGGTAGCGGTCTGAGTGAATGACCTTGACGTCCGTAACGTCACAGCAGGAAGTCTATTGGTCTCATCGCCATTTCCGCTATACTAAAACACAGAGCTGACTGCAACTCCAATCCTCCATTTTGAGCTAATTTATCGCCATGCCATGTAGATGTGTTGCTGGGTTAACCCAACACGACAGAAGGTGGATTTACGTTGCATTCATGGCCCAAGAATGTTCAAACTGCAAAGATTTGGATGCGTTTTGCGAGAAGTTCACAGGCACGTTGGGCGCCTACGAAGTGGTCTCTCCTCTGCTCTGCACATTTTACTGAAGACTCGTACAAAACCTCTGATCTGTTGAGGAGCGTTGGCTATAAGCCCATATTGAAAGAGGGTGCAGTACCAACAATTAAAGAAAAATAAAACGAGGAAAGGAAAGTATTTATTTTATTTTTTTAAAGTGAGTTCAGTTGCACCAGTCCTCCTGGAGCATGAGCTGAGGGTTGTTGGTAAAACCTGGGATGGAACGGAACGGGACGGGACATATTGCTTGAGCAGTGACCTTCCCGCGGTTGTTACTAAAACCGGTGACATACCGTTCCGTCCTGGGTTTTAGTGATTGCCTGAGCCGAGCAGTAATGGCAGAATACATGGTGGAATACACAGTATGGAGAGAATGAGTGGAGCAGCCGTCTTATTTCTAACCTGGATATCGCTGCCATTTCGCCCTTATGTGGAAGAAGCGGATGAACGGAGAACTGAATGAACAACTGAAAGTCAGATTGTTTCAAAACAATCGGCCACAAGATCGGCCTTCAAGAAGCGAGAACGCAGACGGGTAAGCTCCGACTCTCATTTGGAGAAAAAAACAACAAAAACAACTCGTTGTTTTCCTGCATTTAGATTAATCCATGTAACTTGTATTGTGTGTTTAAGTTAGCGGTATAAGATTATTTAATTTGCTTCAGAATGTGATTGTCTCAGTTCATCTGATTATTTAATGAGCCTTTTACGTTTTATCAGTGAAAATGCATGCATGTACATGTACGTTGCATAAGTTATAACACCCATCCTGTTTTAATGAGAGTCAACCCACAATCAATGAAGTCAAATCAGCCTTAGTTGAGCGAGTCGGTAACGCTATTTCTTACTTTCACCATAAATTTTTATTTATGTGACTTTGGTCTATAGCTGTCAAAGGCCTCGGCCTTAAAACCAGTTCCCGCTGTGACGTCACGCGCTCAGGGCTGGCTGGCTCAGCGCCAATCACAACTTTGCGGTTGATTTTAATTCTCAAATATATATATTTTTTATTCCCATTTATGCAGCATACAAGAGTCAGGGATGGAGAGACTATCCACTCAGAAATGTATTTAAAAATAAAAGGCTCTGCATATATGTTTTAAGTAAGCATTCAACAGATTCATGTTTAGAAATGTTATGTAAAGGCGTTCTCATCCTTCATCATCTGTCATCTTTCAAACAGATCACATCGATAATGAATGCTGTCTCAAAACATTGACTATTTCCATCAGTGTTATGAAGAAATTGTGAAGCATTAAGATTTTTTTTTTCAGCTCAGAGTCATGAAAACAGATAACATCGTAACGCGTTATGGAAGTATGAGTAGACCTGAACAACACTGAGCCTGGACTGTTCCCAAAAATCCATCCATCCATCCATCCATCCATCCATCCATCCATCCATTATCTGTAGCCGCTTATCCTGTTCCTGTTCCCAAAAATCATAAAAACAAAATAAATACATGGGTTTTTGCGTAATTTGGAATATATTCAATGCTCTCCACGATTATTGTGCCCCTTCATAAAGATTTGTAGAAAGGGTTAGAAAAAAAATCCAGCTTTTGGTGAAGTCGCTACATCTCACACTGAAAAAAAGTGAGAAAAATCCAACCTTAATTGAAATAAATTTATTCAGAGAAAAACTAATAACTCCAAATCTCCTCCTGAATCTTCTATAACATTGTATAAGGTTGGAGATCCAGAGCAGGGCCTTGAGCCCATTCCTCTTTACACAATCTCTTCACATCTTCCAAGGTCCTTGACCCTCTCTTGTGCTCTCTCCTCTTCAGCTCAGCCCACGGTGTTTCATTGGAGTTCAGCTCAGGGGACTGAGATGTTCAGGGCAGAACCTCAATTCTGTACTCAGAGAACCATTTGTGTGTTGATTTGGACATCGGATCATTGTCCTGCTGGAAGATCCAGTGACGACCCAGTTTTAGTTTCCTCTCAGAGGAGCCAGATTCTGATTTAAAATGTCCTGGTGTTTCATGGAGTCCATGACGCCGTGGACCCTAACAAGGTTTCCAGGGTCTTTGGAGGACAAACAGCCCCAAAACCTCTATAATGGAAATTTCTAATAAACACTTCAAAACGCTTAGCAGTCGTCTTTTCAGTTATTTATTATAGTAAATCATATAAAAGGAATATAAGATAGGAAAGAAAGAAAATTAAAGCAGAACATCACCTCTAGTGATGTGAGAGTACGCGCGCTTTGAGTTGTGTTTTAGTGGCTGTTATCTATTATACTCTAAAGGCATTCGCTTACTGCTCGCATCTTCACATGATTGGCTCAAGATTTTCTATGAAGCTTTGTTAAAGCGTGCACCTGGTGTTCTCTGAGATGTGCAGGAACTCAGACACCCTGCTTATCACCAGCCAAGGCCACAGAAAGGCGATTACAGCATTAGAAAGACAACTTTTCTCAGTACACTAAGTCACCTGAGCTCAACACACAGAAACACAGAGAATAATAATATTTGTCCATTAAATTTCCCTCACACCTCGCAAAACCTCCAGCATATTTTACAGTGGGAATCGGTTCTTTTCATTATAGCCATCCTTCTGTTTACATCAAACCCACTGCGAGTGTTTACTGGAGAAAAAAAAAGCTCCATTTTTGTTCCATCAGACCAGAGAACACGGTTCCAGTAAAAGTTGTCGTAGCATTTCACAAACTTCAGGTGCTTACGTTTGTGGTTAACTGACAGAAAAGACACTTTTTTCTGGAACCTTCCAAATAATCTGTTGGCATGGAGGTGGAGTCTGATGAGGGTTTTGGAGATTCGGAAACCCCAAGATTTACTTTGGGGTAAAATAAACTCGGCTCCTCTTCCAGGTGAGTTTGTAACGGTTCCAGCTGGTGTCCACTTTTTTATTTTTGCCCTAACAAGACATAGGAAATGGACATTTTCAGGCGAGGAGCTTTTTTTTTTATAACATTCCCTGATTTATGAAGGTCAGCACACTTCTCCCTCATTTGATTTGTGTCTCTTATCTTTCCCACGTTGATGTTGAGGGAGTTTGTCCTCTGTGTCACCTCATATTTGTTCCCCAGTTAATCTGGAAGTCATGGATTACAGCTTGAAAGTTCCTACACGCTCCAATCAACTCAAACATGCTGTACAATTTAAATAGGGAACATGCTTCAGGTACAGTGTTCATGAACATTTCCAGGGGAGCCAATAATAATGGCACATGTGTTTTTGTTGAAAATATATTTCTTGATGAGAGATTTGTTTGTCTCTGAATAAATTTATTTCAATTAAATGTTGGATTTTTCTTTGTTTTTCAGTGTGAGATGAAGCGACTTCACCAAAAGGTGGATTTTTTTCTCAACCTTTTTACTAATCTTTATGAGGGGTGCCAATAATTATGGAAGGCACTGTATATGTATATATTTAAGGGATTTTTCTGCAATAAAGTTTTATGGAAAGAATAACTGTGAAAAGAATATAAATATAATCGAGTTTGCAGCATCTCGTTTAACTAATATGTGCATCTGTGATGCAGATGTTAAAGAAAACAGCTAAATGGACTTTTTCATTTTGAGTCTGAAACATTTCACATTCAATGAAGTTGATTCTGCAGTCAACTGCACAAGACTACACAAGTGAAAAGTCTTTTCTTCATTTTCTTCTGCTTTAATGGACTGTTAATGTTTTGCATGAAGTGGAGATGTATCGAAGACTGTTGTTTTATTCTGCTCCCACTTGGTTGAGTTTGTGATTATCTATGGCTGTTGTCATGAACAGCATTGACAGGACTAACTGAGATCAAGCCAAGGCTGAATCTGAATCAGGTCTGACGTCCAGTCACGACTGAGTTCAAATGAAGTGAATCAAGATCAAGAGCAAAATCCATCAATTTTTGCTCTTCAATGGGGGTCTTTCCACTTCCTACCCAACATCTACTCTCCATTTTTCCTCTGAGACACATGAACCTGTCCTCTGCATCTTTTCAAACTGTTGCTCATGAAGCATCACAGGGCAACATAACATGAAAGTGCTATCTACCCTCTTTTGCATACAACCCTAATTCCAACAAAGTTAGGAAGCTGTGTAAACTGTAAATAAAAACTATAATTTTCATATACTTCATTCATAATAGTACAAAGACAACATATCAAATGTTGAAACTGAGAAATTTTATTGGTTTTCTGAAAATATATGCTCATTTTGAATTTGATATCAGCAACACATTTCAGAAAAGTTGGGACAGGGGCGTGTTTACCACTGTGTAGCATCACCTCTACTTTTAACAACATTCTGTAAACATCTGGGAACTGAGGAGACTGAGTGTGTAGTTCTGAAAGAGAAATGTTGTTCCCATTCTTGCCTGATATACAATATCAGTTGCTCAACAGTTCATGCTCTCCTTTGTCGTATTTTGTGCTTCATGTTTTAAATGGGAGACAGGTCTGGACTGCAGCAGGCCAGTTTAGCACCTGGACTCTTACTATGGAGCCATGCAGTTTTAATATGTGCAGAAAGCAGTTTGGCGTTGTCTTGCTGAAAGAAGGAAGGGCTTCCCTGAAAAAGATTTTGACTGGATGGCAGCATGTTGCTCTGAAACGTGTTTATATCATTCAGCATTAATGATGCCTTCCCAGATGTACAAGCTACCCATGTCATGCGCACTAATGCCCCCTCATACCATCACAGATGCTGCTTTTGAGCTGTGCACTGATAACAAGCCAGATGGTCCCTCTCCTCTTTAGCCTGGAGGATGCGGTGTCCATGATTTCTAAAAAGAATTTCTACTTTTGATTCGTCAGACCTTGGGACAGTTTTCCACTTCGCCTCAATCCGTTGTAAAAGAGCTCAGGCCCAGAGAAGGGGGTGGGGTTTCTGGATATTGTTTATATCTGGTTTTAACTTGCAGTAATGAAGTGTTTTCACAGACGATGGTTTTCTGAAGTGTTCCTGAGCCCATACAGTGATTTCCACTACAGACACATGTCTGCTTTTAATGTAGTGTCTCCTGAGGGCCTGAAGATCACAGGCATCCAGTGTCAGTTTTCAGCCTTGACTCTTGCATACAGAGATTTCTCCAGATTCTTGGAATCTTTTAATGATATTATGGACCATAGATGATCTTCTTCTTCTTCTTCTTCTTTTGGCTGCTCCCAATTAGGGGTTGCCACAGCGGATCTTTCGTCTCCATTGCTCCCTGTCTTCTGCATACTTCTCTACCACACCTGCCACTTTCATGTCCTCTCTCACCACATCCATGTATCTCCTCTTTGGCCTTCCTCGTTTTCATGTGCCTGGCAGCTCCATCCTCAACATTCTCCTTCCCACATGCTCTGCATCTCTTCTCAGGATGTGCCCATACCATCTCAGTCTCATCTCTTAGCTTAATTCCCAAGCTCTCCACATGTGCTGTCCCTCTGATGTGCTCGTTCCTTATCCTGTCCAACCTCATCACTCCCATCGCAAACCTTAACATCCTCAACTCCGCCACCTCCAACTTTGCCTCCTGTCTCTTCATTAAGGGTACGGTCTCCAATCCATACATCACAGCTGGTCTCACTACTGTCTTATACAGCTTACCTTTCACTTCTGCTGGGACTTTCCTATCACAAATGACTCCCAAAATCCTTCTCCAACTGCTCCACCCTGCCTGCGCTCTCTTTCTCACCTCACTATCGCAGCCCCCATTTTCCTGCACAGTTGACCCCAGGTATTTGAAATCACCAACTTTCTTTACATCTACTCCTTGCATCTTCACTATACACTCTCATCCCCATTCTCATTGATGCACATGTATTCTGTTTTGCTCCTGCTCACCTTCATTCCTCTTCGTTCCAATGCGTACCTCCATCTCTCCAAACCCAACTCAACCTCCTTTCTACTTTCACCACATATCACAATATCATCCGCAAACATCATGTTCCATGGTGACTCTTGCCTCACTTCGTCCGTCAAGCTATCCATCACTATGGCAAACAAGAAAGGACTCAAAGCAGATCCTTGATGGAGTCCCACCTTCATCTTGAACCATTCAGTCGTTTCAACTGCACACCTCACTGCTGTTTCACTGCTCTCATACATGTCTTGCACCACTCTAATATACTTCTCATTCACTCCACTCTTTCTCATACAATACCATAACTCATCTCTCAGCACTCTATCGTATGCCTTCTCCAGGTCTACAAACACACAATGTAGCTTTCTCTGGCCTTCCCTGTACTTCTCCATTAACATTCTTAAAGCAAAAATCGCATCCGACGTGCTCTTCCTTGGCATAAACCCGTACTGCTGTTCACAGATTGCTACCTCTCTTCTCAGTCTCGCCTCCAATACCCTTTCCCATAGCTTCATGGTGTGGCTCATCAGTTTTATCCCTCTGTAATTACTGCAGCTCTGTACATCTCCCTTATTCTTGTATATTGGGACGAGCACACTCTTTCTCCATTCATTCAGCATTTTCTCATTCTCTAGGGTCTTATTAAACAATCTCGTGAGGAACTTCACAGCCGTCTCACCCAAACATCTCCAAGTCTCAATCGGGATACCATCTGGTCCGACTGCTTTCCCCGTCTTCATTCTTTTCATGGCTGCCCTCACCTCATCCTTACTAACCAACTCTACTTCCTGATTTGCTGTCTCCAACGAATCTGACCTTTTCTCTCTTGGATTCTCCTCATTTAATAAATCCTCAAAGTACTCTTTCCACCTTTTTAATACACTCTCTTTGTTTGTCAGCACATTTCCATTTACATCTTTCATCATTCTTACCTGCTGTACATCCCTCGCTTCCCTGCTTCTCTGCCTACCTAGTCTGTACAGGTCTTTCTCTCCTTCTTTGGTCTCCAGTCTTTCGTACAACTCCTGGTATGCATCTGCTTTCACCTGCGCTATCGCTCTTTTTGCCTTCTGTCTCGTCTCTCTGTCTAACTGCCTGCTTTCCTCGACTCTCTGATCATCCCAATTCTTTGCTAGCCTCTTCTCTTTTATAATTTCCTGCACTTCTTTGTTCCACCACCATGTCTCCTTGTCTTCCTTCCTCTTTCCCGATGACCACCCTAGCACCTTCCTTGCTGCCTCTCTTACTAGTACAGCAGTAGTATCCCAATCTTCTGGCAGACTTCCATTACCACTCAATGCTAGTCTCATTTCTTCCCTAAACTCCTTCTGATGTTCAACCTCTTTTAGTTTCCACCGCTTAATCTTCGGCTCCACTATTTCACACTTCCTCTTTTTCACTTTCAAGCTCATCCTGCACATGACCACTTGATGTTGTCTAGCTACACTCTCCCCTGCCATCACTTTACAGTCTCCAATCTCCTTCAGGTTACCCCTTCTGCAGAGTATGTAGTCCACCTGTGTAGCTCTTCCTCCACTCTTGAACGTCACCCTGTGCTGCTCTTTCTTCTCGAAGTATGTATTGACTATTGCCAAATTCATCCTCTTTGAAAAATCAACCACCATTTGCCCTTCCACATTTCTCTCTCTTACACCATATCTGCCCATCACGTCCTCATCTCCTCTGTTTCCCTTGCCAACATGTCCGTTGAAATCTGCTCCTATCAGCACGCGCTCCTCCCTCAGTATACTTTCTACCACTTCATCCATCTTTTCCCAGAAAGACTCTCTCTCTCTTATTCTCACATCCAATTTGTGGGGTGTACACACACACACAACACTGATTACCACTCCTTGAATCTCCAACTTCATGCCTATCACTCTACCTGACACCCTCTTCACATCAATCACACTGTTGACCAACTCTCCCCTCAAAACAATACCAACACCATTTCTCTTTCCATTGACTCCATAATAAAACAACTTGCATCCATCTCCAATGTTCTTGACCTTGCTTCCTCTCCACCTCGTCTCCTGCACACACGAAATGTCCAACTTCCTTCTTTCCATCATACCTGCTAAGTCTCTCGATCTGCCAGTCAATATTCCCACATTCAGTGTTCCTACCCTCAATTCTAAGCTCCTTCCCTTCCATCTTTCATGCTCTCTCCTAACACGCCTCCCCCTCTCTTTTTCCTTCTCTGTTTTGGCGCAACAGTAGCATACTTTCCACCGGCACCCTGTTGACCAACAGTACCGGAGGTGACCGTTGTTAACCAGGGCCCCGACCGATCCAGTATGGTATTTCTCTTTTCAATCCGCATGTTAGATTTGGCACAGTTTTATGCCAGATGCCCTTCCTAATGCAACGCTCTCCAATTTATCCAGGCTTGGGACCGGCACCAAGAGTACGCTTATGCACCCCCAGTGGCTGGATTACACACCTCCACCTTTTTTTTATGGACCATTGATGATGTGATCCACAAATTCTTTGCAATTTTACATTGAGGAATGTTTCATTATTCCTAAATTGTTTGCCCATAGCCCTGTGATGACCTGGCGACTTGTCCAGGGTGTACCCTGCCTTTCGCCCGTAGTCAGCTGGGATAGGCTCCAGCTTGCCTGCGACCCTGTAGAACAGGATAAAGCGGCTAGAGATAATGAGATGAGATGAGATGTTTGCCCATGCAGTCTTTCACAGAGTGGTAAACCCCACCCCATCTTTACTTCTGAGAGACTCCACCTCTCCGGGATGCTCTTTTTATACCCCATCATATTACTGACCTGTTGACAATTAACCAATTTTTTTTTTTTTGCATTTCACAACTTTTTCAGTCTTTTGTTGCCCCGTCCCAACTTTTTTGGAATTGGTGTTGTACATGAGCTCACAGACGCCCACTAATGGCTCGTGTCACTGTGAGCACCTGGAATTCCTTCTTGTCAAACTTTGCACTTGTGAAAAGAGACAACACACCTATTATTTCTCCAAACTCTCACTTGAGACCAAAGACATATTTAGCAAGACCAATGCCCAATACCGACACAAGTCCAAGTACAAATGTTAATAAACCTGTGACAAATCCAAGCCAAAACACAACATGTCTTGAGACTAGTTGGGTTTCTCACACTGATCTGCTCTGAAGGAAGGTCTGAGATTCAGAGGCTTGTTTTATTTCGAGGAAGAGCCACTGAGACCCACTGTAAGAACTCCTGCATATTGTAACAAGTACTAGAAATTACATTGCTAGAAGAGTTTTGGTCCTCAGATCTTTTTTAGTGAAGAGGCTGAAATTGTTGAAAGAGAGCAGACACGGAGCCACGTCTTCAGTGAAACCGAGGGTCTGTTGCTTCCACACTGAAAACGAAGGTTACTGTGTGGTAACCCTGCAGCTTCTTTTCACTTTAAGCAAACTTTCCTGGCTTGAATGTTTTTCATGCACTCCTTTTTATGCTTTTTAAGTAGGAAAACCTCTTTATCGCACTCTTATTGTTAGTGGGTAGCTGCCCCGCATTTAAGCAGAGATGGTTTCAGAACAAAGCTGTGCATTTTATCTCTGTTCTCTCTTGTTGTTTGTGGATAAGCAATTAAAATAAGTGGGTCACCCGTTAGCGAGCACTTGAATGCAGCTGCAGCGGGGGTTTCATGTCTGATCTTTAACGCTGATGCCTTGGTGTCTCTCGCGCTTTCCCCAGGTCTCTCGGCTCAGCTGCGAGAGAGGATTTCGATGGGCTGATGGCAGGCCTGAGGATCGCTGTTTATGAGCTCTTTAATCTGTGCACATAATGAGCGCGCATCATCTGCATAGCAGAGGACCCTTGAGCGTTGGCTGATAGCAAAGGAGCTGCAGGTTTTTTGTCATTTCAGAAAAGAGTTACTACTTTGCAACAGGCGTTCCTGTTTTGCATAGTTTGAAGAACATGCCTTGATATCTGATGTTGATTTTTGAGCGCCTACTTCAACTGCACACCATTTTACAATTGAAGAAAGTCATGGCTGCCATCTTGAGGGCTCAGTCTGGTCGATGGCCACATGAACATCATGATAATTATAGTATAGTCATATTTGTCGATTATTTTTATTCTTAGTAGCAATTTTATTTATCAAGTGTGTACAGAGTTTCACGGCTTCATACAGCACAGAAACAAAATCAGGCTTCTCTTTGTTTATTAAGAAATACATGCACAATTATCTGCAAATTGAGAAAAATTATTTCAGATATGATCTTAGTAAAATTAGTCTCCTAATTAGTCATAAAACCAAATATGTATTCTGACTTATTAAGCTCTTTTTTTTTTTGCAATTACCGCTAAGAAAAAAAAGCAAATGAAGATGTTTATATATGCACCCTGAAGCAAAACTAATTTCTTCTTTAAATTATAACAACACGGATTTGTTATTTAAAATTCAGCAAAATTCTACTTCTGGATTTCCATAAATAGTTAAACAGGACATTCATTAGGGGGCGGCACGGTGGTGTAGTGGTTAGCGCTGTCGCCTCACAGCAAGAAGGTCCTGGGTTCGAGCCCCGGGGCCGGCGAGGGCCTTTCTGTGCGGAGTTTGCATGTTCTCCCCGTGTCCGCGTGGGTTTCCTCCGGGTGCTCCGGTTTCCCCCACAGTCCAAAGACATGCAGGTTAGGTTAACTGGTGACTCTAAATTGACCGTAGGTGTGAATGTGAGTGTGAATGGTTGTCTGTGTCTATGTGTCAGCCCTGTGATGACCTGGCGACTTGTCCAGGGTGTACCCCGCCTTTCGCCCGTAGTCAGCTGGGATAGGATCCAGCTTGCCTGCGACCCTGTAGAAGGATAAAGCGGCTACAGATAATGAGATGAGATGAGATGAGGACATTCATTAGTTAGCATGCTTAATAAAAGATGGCAAGCTCATGACTTACCATGCTAGATAGCTAGATAGTTCAGTAGTTAGCATACTATATAGTTAGATAGCAAGTTAACTAGTTAGCATTCTCAATAGTTAGGTAGAAAATGCTAGATGTGAGATAAACTGTAAGTTATTGAGTTACAGTCGCAGTTCCAGACTGAGGCCCTGTCCACACGGCAACGGATTCAGGTGACTCCGATACAATTGCTTATCGTTTAGGCCTGGCGTCCACACGGCACCGGCGTTTTGGGTGCCCAAAACGCAATCTTTTTGAGAACGGGTCCCAGAGTGGAAAGATCTGGCAACGTTGCTGTTGTGAAGTCGTCTGGATGAGTAGAACGGATTTGTTTACGATGACGTCACAACCACGACTGTCAGTGCTTCACGCCGGGTAGAAGTGTAACGAACTCGATGCGAGTTGTCAACAAATCCTATAACTTGGTTCATGAAACGCGCTTACAAAATATTTTCACTGTGAATATTAATTGTGTAATGGTGCAAAGTGAGAGAGAGAGAGAGAGAGAGAGAGACTCCGCCCTTAGGGCAGAGTCAATCCCGCCAGCAAAAATAGGGAAAAAAGGAGCGATCTCACCTCTTCAGATGTTGGTTTACAGTAAGTCCTACAATACATTCCTCAAAAAGGGCGTAGAAGAGCAAATTAATCCATCAACGTGTAGCATTCAATTTATTCCGGACCATTAAAGACGCCGCCTTCCGCGTAGAATCATACGTCATCCTCGCCGCCATATTGGATAGGTCAAAGCGGAGAATAAAGATTAGCTGCGTTTAACTGTACCAACAGGTTTACCGTCCAAACGAGATTACATGGGATTACCTTTCACAGGTGAGACTGGAAAAATACTTTTCATTGTATTTGGTCATTATAATGTAATTTCACGAACAGATTTGCCTGACTTTGTGGCTAATATGAAGTCTCGCACATAATAGTTTATGCGCATGCGTCCTTACTTCTTCTATTCTTCTGGTGTCTCCGAAGGGACCGTCTTACAGCACCCCTAGAGGTGTGGCATGTGTATTGCATCGTTTTCAGCAAGCGTTGCGTTGCCATATGGACCTGATATTTAACTGATCGTTGCCCATTTGGACGCGATATTTTTTTAAATAACATCTCGTTGCCGTTGTCGTGTGGATGTAGCCTGATATTTTTTACATTTATCAAAATTCTACATCTGGATTTCTGTAAATTGTTAAACAGCACGTTAATTAGTTAGCATGGTAGAAAGGTCAATAGCAAATTCACTAGTTATCCAGGTGGTATGATTTTGTGTACAGTTTAATGAAGAAGGACAAAATGATGATGATGACAAAGACATTTAATTTATAATGACAAAACATTCAGCAGCAAAAAAGGTTATATCATGTAGAAATACAGTATTAATAATGATCATCATATGTAAAATGGTTTAACAAGTACAAGGTAAATTTTTGTGATGTATTTAAAATGGAAGATAAAACTGTTTTTATTTGGACAACAGAGAAATAAATAGTGTCTAGTAGCCAGCAAGCTAACTAGGTGTCATTGTGGATAGTCAGCAAGCAAGTTATCTAGAGAGGAGTTATCAAGACACACCCACCGGCCACTTTAATAGGAACACCCATACATTCACCTGCTGTGTGCTTCCTGCAGGTCTCTAATCAGCCGATCCCTCGACAGCAGCACGATGCATCAAATCACGCAGATACAAATCAAGAGCTTCAGTTAATTAATGTTCACAATGTTCAAACATCAGAACGGGAAAAACTGTGATCTCAAAGTGTGACTTTCTCTCACTGTGGTATGGGTGTTGGTTTGATCCAGATGGACTGGTTTGAGTATTTCAGAAGCTGCTGATCTCCTGGGGTTTTCACACACAACAGTCTCTAGAGTTTACACAGAATGGTGCAGAAAACAAAAAACAAACACTAAGTGGGTGAGCAACAGTTCTGTGGGTGGAAACAAGCGCCTTGTTTATAAGAGAGGGTCAGAGATCAGAAAATGGACAGATTCAAGATGGTTTGAGCTTTTTTGCCAGGAGGGAACTCAAAGTAACTCATATAATCACTCTTTACAACTGTGGTGAGCAGAAAAGCATCTCAGCATGCAACAGCAGACAGAAGAACACATTGAGTTCCACTCCTGCAGCCAAAAACAGGGATCTTAGTGTAGCGGTTGCCGAGTGTTTGTTTCCCCTATTATCGCTCACTTGGCGCTGCCATTTTGAATTCTCTTCCATGATGCTTTGCACCACTTCCTGTAAGAATCGGCGCCAAAACAGAAGAACTGAACACAACTTGAGATGTTTTCCTAACTTAAAGATGAACCTAGCACTTGTATATTGATATGCCCACAAGGTGAGTGTGTAGTAGAATGCAGATTATATGTCCAAGATTGTGTATTGTCTTAAAACAGTGTATTTGCATTGAATTATGTGTTTAAATGGGCAATGTGTGTCTCAATCTATGACAGAGTGTATCTAAACCAAGAGTCCTTGTATAGGTATAGGTTGCTACGACTCTCTGTTGTTTTGATACAGAAACTGTGTTTTATACAGAAAAGTTATTGTGTATAAAGGGTTGCATAGTTAGTGCAGTTTTCTTGCCAAAGAGTTATGTGTTTGATACCGTGTTCAGTTAATATCCAAGCCATTTCAAGCCAATATGAAAGCAAGGAGTCATAAGTTTGGTGCTGTATTTAATATATACCGTATATTCAAGCCCCTTTTTGTCAGTAACAAGGCAGAGTCACAAGCTTGGTGCTGTATTTCATTTACATTTAATATCATTTTAAGTTTATGAAGGCAAACTGTAGATAGTTCAAAATGGTGTATATCTTTTACTTTATTGATATAACCTCGTCGGTTATAGATGCCTATAAATCTAAGTTATTTGGAAGGATTTTATTGTTTACATTGTGTGTTCTAGTAAAGATAGTCACAAGGTTAAACATATCAATTGATACTAGAAAACAAGAAGGAAAAGAGTCTGTAATTCAAACCTTGTAGCATTTTAATGGTCTAACTAGTCTTTGAATCCATTATATTTTAATGTTATATTGGTTGTTTACACTACATAACCTACAGTCTCTCAACTCGACTAGTCTTGAAACTCAGGTTACCTTGTATTTTTGATTATTTTATTGTTTACAAGGATTGAATAAGTTTTTTTTTTGGTATTTGTAGTTTTCATGGCGTTTACAAGCAAAGGTGTAAACAAATGTACAAATAAAAATATCTTCAACGTCAGTGGACTTCCGACTTATCTATACGGGTCGCTACGCTTAGAATCAACAACAAATTCCTATTAAAGTGGCCAGGGAGTATAGATAGATAGAAAGTTAAATAGTTAGCATGTGGTAAGATAAACTTTTTTGACCCAAAAGGGTCAAAAGAAAAAAACAGTGAAAGACAACAGTGAATAAAGTCCACTTTAGTTTTTATTTTTGCTGGATCTCAGTGCAGTGCTTGACACAGTAGACCATGATGTTCTGCTGAAACGGCTTGAAGTTCACATTCAGGGCACTGGGTTGAAGAGGTTCGAATCCAGCCTGAAGGGTACAACTATGTCAGTTAACATACTGTAGGTGTTTTGTTTTTTTTCTTTCAGCCAGCTCCTCTCACACAAGGCATTCCACAAAGCTCCATATTGGCCTCTCTTTTATTTACCCTCTATTTGCTCCCCTTGGGGCCTATTTTTCAAAAGCATGGTATCACCTATCATGGTTATGCTGATGATACTCAGCTGTATCTCCCACTGAAACCACACATTACCTCATCTGTAAGGAAGTGTTTGGTTTTTTTTTTGCCTTGATATCAAATGCTGTAGGGCTCACAATTTCCTCCAATTAAATGAAAATAAAACAAAGGTCAATATCTTCATCCCTGTCTCCTCTACCGCTGCACTCAATGATGTTCTTTATCCACTACTGTCCATAATAATGTCAGGAATCTTGGTATCGTTTTCAAGTCATCATTAAGCTTTGAAAAACAAATTTCTGCTGTAGTTAAGGCCAGTTTCTACCAGTCAAGGTCACTCGCTAAGTTGAAACTTGTTGAATTTGGAAAAATGATGCTATTCATGCATTTATCGCATCTCAGCTTTTCAGAACCGACTTTAAAATCCTGCTGTTTGCTTTTAAAGCTGTGCAATATACTTGTGACCTCCTTCATCCGTGCTCAGTCTGGCGAACTGCTCCTGAGAGTTCCAAGATCACGGTTGAAGTCCAGGGGCCACACGGTTTTCTCAGTTGTTGCCCCCAGGCTTTGCAATGTTCTCCAGCTTTATGCTAAATCTTCTCCTTGTGTTGATATTTTTAATTAGTTTCTAAAGACCCATTTCTTTTCCTCTGCTTTTTATTCTGTGTAATTATATGTATGTAGGGTCGGGGGTAAAGTTCCTGTCTAATTTTAAATGGTCTGTTTATTTCAAGCGCTATCTTTTCTTGATTGTTTGTACGCCGTATTATTGTACAGGTCTTTGGGTCAGCTTGTTTAAAATGCACTTTATAAATACCTTTGACTTGACTTGAAAGCGAAACAGTTAAATATGAAGTTCACTGGTTAGCATGCGGGGCGGCACAGTGGTGTAGTGGTTAGCACTGTCGCCTCACAGCAAGAAGGTCCGGGTTCGAGCCCCGTGGCCGGCGAGGGCCTTTCTGTGCGGAGTTTGCATGTTCTCCCCGTGTCCGCGTGGGTTTCCTCCGGGTGCTCCGGTTTCCCCCACAGTCCAAAGACATGCAGGTTAGGTTAACTGGTGACTCTAAATTGAGCGTAGGTGTGAATGTGAGTGTGAATGGTTGTCTGTGTCTATGTGTCAGCCCTGTGATGACCTGGCGACTTGTCCAGGGTGAACCCCGCCTTTCACCCGTAGTCAGCTGGGATAGGATCCAGCTTGCCTGCGACCCTGTAGAACAGGATAAAGCGGCTACAGATAATGAGATGAGAGATGGTTAGCATGCAAGATATTTATAGCAGATGTAACTTTGAAAGAAAGAAAGAAAAAAGAAAGAAAGCACAACTTTATTCATCACACACTTGTGAAATTTCCTCTCTGCATTTAACCCATCTGAAGCAGTGAACACACACACGTGAGCAATGAGCACACACACACACACACACCCAGAGCAGTGGGCAGCCATGCTAACAGCGCCCGGGGAGCAGTTGGGAGTTCGGTACCTCGCTCAAGGGCACTTCAGCCCAAGGCCGTCCCATATTAACCTAACCGCATGTCTTTGGACTGTGAGGGAAACCGGAGCACCCGGAGGAAACCCACGCAGACACGGGGAGAACATGCAAACTCCGCACAGAAAGGCCCTCGCCGGCCGCTGGGCTCGAACCCAGAACCTTCTTGCTGTGAGGTGACAATATTAAGCACTACACCACCGTGCCACCTCTTTGGTACGTCATTCTACTATCCAGTGACAAAAAAAATAGAATAAATTAAGAACCGAATAAAATCTGTTGATATGTTTGCATCTCCGTCTCTGAATGTGATATAAATATATTCTATAATAATTGATAAGCGCAACCTTTTGCTTCCAACCTCTTTACTACCCTGTGAATAGCTCTGAGATCCTCTCAGCTATAAAATTCTGCCCTTTGTAGACCTCTCACACATTCTCCCGGACATGTCTGGTCTAAACTTTGCCAACGTTACACACTGTCTGCTTCAAATCACACCTCGAGGCCAAAAGGGTCAGGGTGAAAAATCATATAAAAATATTTTCCTGCCAGTTTTTTTTTCCCTCTTGTTTTTGGATTGTTGTCTTTGTTGAAGAATAGACCAACTGTTTATTTTTAACATCTTACAATTCAATCAATGTGTGAAAAATAGTGGTACATTTTCTGGAGTTGCAAAGTTTTACACCCAGTGGTAGTTCAAAGGAAACAGACCACTCAAATCAGCACGGGAATTGCATCAGTGATATTCTTTAAAAAAAAAAAAATCAATATTCCTTTGAGCTCAGTCTTCGTCTGATATAAGGGACGTACACGCTTCCCACTTATGGGAAAAAATATGTTTGTTTCATGTAATCGTATATTTTTCATGTTATTGTGTGAATAATACATGAGCGCATGTGGAAAAGTGTTACTCTATGTCAGAAAAATTGACAAGTAAAAAAAAAAGGTAATTAGGTGGAAAAGAATCGCATGGAAGTCATTGACTCGTACACAAAGATCACTTATAAATAAAGTCTCAAGAAAATAATGTGAAATGGAATCATTTGGGGGAAATAAATATGGAAATAAATTAATCATATGAAAAATTAATATATACAAAACAAATCATATGAAAATAAATGAAGAGTCTGGGGGGGGATCACATATGAAAATGAATCATGCAGAAATAATAATAATAAAAAAATAAGCTTGTTTCAAAAACAATACGTTTCTGCACTTGTAAGACACCCACAGTGTGCGTGTGTGTGTTTTGGGCACAGGGTGGGTGTGGGGGGTCATTTAAAAGTAAATGAAAAGTGTGAAAAAAGCAATGTTTCAATAAAACCTGCATTACACATGGAGCTCATATGCAACATATGAAACAGTCGAGGTGTCTAAAGTTATTTGTGCTGATGTGTGCAGCGGTGATGTTGCAGTGTGGTGTGATATTGAGTCATGCAGGGAGGTCCATGTCAATGCACTAAACCTGGATTAGAAAGCAGTGTACTTCTTTAAACCTGAGATGTGATTGGTAGCCTTATGCATGGTAAAGATCCCCAGGCCGGCTGCATCCCCACCTTCATCCATCTAGCAGGCTGTCAGTGATATTGAGAGGCTGTCAGGGCTGTTCGCAGCTCCATCCATATCAACAGTAAATATTAGTTCCTCCCAGGCCTCCAGGGAGTGTGGTTACATCCCCTCTTATTAACCTCCTAACCCGGCTGTTTGATGTTAAATAATTACTTCAGCTGTTCTCCAGGGAGATGTAACCCCTCCGAGCTTGAATCCTCTCTCAAAAAAAACTCCATCTGATACTTTCTGGCTCAGGCCTGTTAGCGGCATAATCTCCATCCGGCTCGCTTTAATTATGTTTAAGTTTAGAAACATCAGCAACGTCATTCAAAGTGGGGAAAAAAAACCCATGAGGAAAAGAAAAATGAAAAATTACAGTATCACAGACCTGTGTTCATGGGGGGAAAGATATAAATAAAGTGCAGGACACATATGGCGTCTCCAATCATTTCACGCCACTGTTTTCTCTCTCTCTCTTTCTCTCTCTCTCTCTGTCTTCCCCAGCTTGTTTCCAAGGTAACATGTCAGAGGACTGAGTGCCTCCAAAGGACTGGTCTGAAACCTCCTCCCTTCCTCCCCAACCTTCCACGCCAGACCAACTTTGCGGCGCTGACTTTGGGTCATGTGACCACACCTGTTCCCATGACAACTCGATTGAGGGCAGTCGATGAGTGTATCAGCGCTGGGAACAATGAACACGGGCTAAAATCGAGACGGAAAAAAAGAAAAAAAAAACAAAAACGAGGACGGGAGAGAACCAGGGTCAGCCTCACTTGCAGAAGCCAAAAGCCATTATATTGCCTTTCAGCTGCGCCAAATCAGCCCCGTGGATCTCAGGTGGCCATCTTAATTAGGACAGACATATTGTATCTGGCATGATTTGAAAAACTTTACGCTTGAACGCCACCGTGACTGTGTAATACACATCCCAAGGTCATGGTACTGATAAGTGACACTAAACCAATGTTTATGGTCAGGCGAAGCTGAGGAGCAAAGGTAGCTGTGGCTCATCCATACGGGCAGGCAATGCAGAACCATTCAACAAATGTTAATGTTCCCACCACCATACAGTTTAAATTCTCTTGAAATACTAACCACCTCACCGCCCTAGCACGATAGAATTATTAATGCACCTAGTGGTCAAAATAGGAACTGCAGTAACAAGCACTAATAGAGGCCAATTAGCAGGGTATTCATTCTGCCCCATGCTCAGGGTCGGAGCCATGGACAGGATGGTTAATTACCAGGATGTGAGGTTTGTAGTTTTTACACTAAACTGGGCCACCAAATGCACCGCTGCTGCTCCCAAGAGATTTTTTTATCGCAAATAACCAGAATTTGATCAAATCAATTTCCAGAAATAAAGGCAGTGTGTAAGTGTAGACAGGATAGTGTGTCTATGGTAGTGCGTCAGAATCGTTTTTACTGTAAAACACATTGAAAAGCTCGGAAGAGGCATTATGGAGTGGATAATGTCCATCCGTTAGAAATGCGTGTGCACCACGGTGACCTTGTTTCCCAAGCAAAGGTGTGTCTCCTTTTTCCAATACCTGAAAATCTTCAGGACTTGTGTGTGGTTTTTGAGGTTATTGAAACCTGGCAACCCAGGATAATGCTATAGCCTCAAACACACACTGCACCAAAACACTAAGAATCCAGAGATATCTTTTTAGATTCTTGCAAATCTGGATCATATCTGGAGGTTTTTTTTGTTTTGTTTTTTAACAATGCCATGATTGGAGCGTATCCAACATGGATTTCATCATATGGGTCATAGTTTGAAATACTGTATCCAGGGGAAAAAATCATCTCTGGATTTTGGGGTATTTTGTCATGACAGTTGAACAAAGGCAAATCTTTTTTAAAACTTGAACTAAAACAAGCTGCGAGACTGTGCACTGGATGACTATGTGGTTGATTCTCAGTTACCTATTACAGGGTTACTCAATAGTTAACCTATAGCATGAGTCAAGTCCTCTTTTCCTGTTGTGCTGCTTATATAATCCTCTTTTTGAACCAAATTTTGTGAATTTTTTTGCATAAAAATATTTCCCTTTAGCCACCCTGAGAGAGAGAATGAATTCACCTCACCTCTCACTCTTTGTGCAAGGTTAATCGTGTACAGTCACACACCTGGGAGTGTAATGACTCCGCAATTACTCTGAAATCTGAATGACTAAATGCATTTTTTATAGACGATAATCCAAAAAAAATGCTCTTTGGAAGTATAAATATTCTTGGCCACATCTGCTGTGGCCTTTCCAGGTCTCCAGGGTTTGCTAAATATCTGACCTTCGAAGAGCCTTTGGCCCACTGCAAGCCTGCACCATCTCCAAACCTTTTTAGTCAGTGCAAAGAGCAAAGCTGTTTGGAACAGCTCCATCAGATAGCATGCAATTGCTGCAGTCTGGCTGAAGTGTGTGTGCCAGCAAGGTCGAGCCCCAGACACTTGTCCCTCAGAGGGAGCCAGCTACGTGCCTCTTCCTGTCCCTGGCTTCAGCCGCCATTCCACTGATCTTACAACATGGATCTGAACTCAGGCAGGGAAGGTAGCAGCCATCAACCATGCTGGGGTTTGTAAAACACTGTAACACACACACACACAAAACATTGTGTACTCTTGTTGTCTGAACTCTTTATAACCTTTAAAAACCCACCAGGAGAACATGGATATTGAGCTGTTCTTTAGTGTATTGAGGTCATTCAGTGGGAAACGTAAGTCATAAAACACTCCATGTTGTGCTATTATAGGAAAATAATCAATGATGAGGATGTATGATGGAGCAGAATTACATTTCCAACAGCTGCATGTCCCAAAGTGTTTTATTCCTCGTATACCACCACAATTTGCCACAGATTGCATTATTTTATTAATTAAAGAATTAAACATTGTATTTTTTATCCGTTTACAGTTGCCTGTAAAGTTATCCCACCATAATTTGCCACAAAACAAATTATCATTTACATTATCGTACCGCTAAGCGTAAACTCCTCTCTCCTAAAGATGTCAAACCCATTAAAGTTACAGCTTGTTACAAAGCACTGACACTGGAGACTCCTTCCATACATGTTAAATAAACATCTCCTTCCAGAAAACGTCACCATTTTGACGACTGCACACGCAATTTGTTCTGTTTATATCCCATGTCTGTTGTACACGTCCCTGTGAATGAGCTGTTACTATGGAAACGATAACGTATTACAATGTGTGCATTCATATAAACCTGTCATTTCCAGCTGCACGACTGCCAGAGGTGCTGTTATAGAAAATTAATCAAAAGAATCAAGAATTTTTCGAAATATTGGCTTCAGATCATTTCTTTTATTACTACAGTTCGTTTCCCAGCTGAAGCTATGCGTCTTTTCACGTGCTGGGTTTTATTTATCTCCTTTTCTTGAGCTTCATAAGCCATCAAAGTGTCATGTCCACATGGGGGAAAGCAGAATTCATCTGAAGTACCATTATCCTCAACATGACTAAACTGGTTATACTTCTGTATCACCCATAACTGTAGCGCTACTGGATCACAAATCACAGCGTGAGTCCGTGCGTGAAATTCCGTCCTACTCGGATTTTCCACCCAGCCAAACGAACTGATTTATCGTCCTCCAAACGTCCAGCCAGACGATAGATCAGACTTTCCAGCCAGCTGTAGATCACAAAGATTCATTCTTCACTCCCTTGATAAATGGCCATTGATCACTTCTGTCCTGCTGACACACACTTCCGTGAGTGTGACTGTATCCAAAGCTGGGGGAAATCCGTAGAATCCATGTGTCACAGCTTCCATCTGGTTTCATCCAGATTCAGTGTCCATATCCGTCAGTGAGGAGCAGCGTCACATTTCCCTTTCCTCTCCGTCTACAGCCTTGCTAGTGCTAGATTTTAGCATTGAAATATGATAGATGAGAAGGAAAATGGCACCCGAGTGTGACCCGAGTGAGGATTCTGTAGATAGGCTGATTTTCATCCGTCTGATTGGCCGCGACCCTCCTTACCTCTATATCACACCTGCCACGAGATAGACATCACCTTCGTGACGGTGACAGAAGCGAGGGGTGAGATGATATTCGCCCCTCATTTTCCAAGCCCACCCTGAGAAATCATGTGCTAATCATGTGCTTCAGGTAAGATGATAAATTTACAAAATATGCACCAATGCTTTTGGAAAATGTGCTGTGGAAAGGTAGCCAGTTGGCATTTTGCCACTGAGGTGTTGAAATGTCTGAGCCGAAGTTGGGCTGTTCAACATGTTTGGATTTGATGCACCAGATGGAGTTGTGATTAATTGATATACGTGATTAAATGAAGAAAAGATAGGGCCTGGGGTCTGTTTTTATTCATTAATTTGTTATTAGTGAGCACTTTTTCTTGCTGCAGTGCTAATTAAGTGAGCTAACGAATGCCAAGGATTTAACTGAGTGAGCCAAACTAACAAAGAGTGGTGCTCACTTGGGTGACCTAATGTGATGAAGGCTATTGTGCTTCGTTGTGTTTGTATGATGACAATGAAGATCTAAATAAGGATTCTGTTCTATGGCGCTAGCTGAGAGAGCTGAGCTAAAAAAAGGCTATGGTGTTACAGCACACTGAGCTGACAAGCACATAACTGGGCAAAGGTTACGGCAGTAAATAAGCAACTGAGCTGAGCTAACAAAGACCAAGCAATCAGCGCCAAGGCTAAAATGCTTACTGAGGTACCTAAATGGATGAAGGCTATGGTGCTAATTGAGTAAGCTGAAATAGTGAAGGCGTTCGTGCAGAGTGACCGAAGCTCCCAACAGCCATGGATTTAACAGAATGAGCTGAGCTAATAAAGGCCATGGTATTCTGGAGCAATCTGAGCTGCTAAAGGAACTTGAGGAATCTAAGCTAACTATGGTGACTAAGTGAGCTGAAGGCCATGTTTTGTTTTCTTTCAAACTATCAATGCTTACTGAGTGACCTAAGCTAGCAAAGGCTAAGGTGCTAACTAAGTGACGTGAGCTAACGAAGATGATAGAATTCAAACATTAGACCATTAACTGAGTGAGTTAAGCTTGAAGCAACTAACAAGTGCCATGATGCTTCCTGAACCAGCCGAAGCGAATGAAAATGATCACGCTAACTGAGCGAACAGCTAAATTCTGTATAGATGCAGCAGAACGAGAGGATTTTTGCAAAGAATAACATTCGTGAAATGTTTAGTATGTTGAGAATTTTGTCTCAATCTATGCTAACTCTCCAAATCCTGAGCATGTTTACACCCCAAATCCATTTTTATCTCAGAGATTCGGAGGAAATCACAGGTATAATGTTCTAATCTTTGTGCTTAGTTTAGACTCGCATTTATGGAAAGATGGCTTTTCGGGGAAGTGAAATCATTTTAAAAAGCACTCATGACTCCGCAGTACCCAGAGTGTGATATGCTAATACAGTTCACGCTCAGTATGATCAAACAAATGAAATCCCATCACACAAGGCCAGCACAACCCGTGGATATTAGGTGCTTTATTGAGACTATTATGTGTTATTATGGTAATGCAAGGTGATAAATCATTCTTACAGTGTCCAAATAATTCCAATTTGATACGTGGACGATGTGTGGGGTGCCGCATGCTCTGCTCTTCACGTGAAAGTGTGAAAATCTGCAGCGACACTGGTCTCAAACAATAATCAGATGACGGCTTTGCATATTGGTTGTCAGAAGGCCAGTATAAATGAAATCTACATCAGAGGATATTGCTTTGCATATTTACTGAAGGATTTATATGCAGACATGAGGAGGAGGAGGAAGAGGAGGAGGGAAAATTACACCCACAGTAACGGTTGCATGGCACTGCCAATAGTGCAGACCAGGCTTTTATTCCTGCTCCCACAGGAAAACAGTGGGAGCTATTAAATTAGTATTGGACCGAGTACCGAACCTTACTGTCAGCATCAGCACTGTGGTGAATGGTTTTGTTATTGCGGTCAACATATTGAGACAGATTACAAAGTAGAGGTCGAGATCAAACCCCTCCAAATATTCTCTGAATGAATGATGCTCTGCTTTTCTTTGTTTTCAGGTTTTCAGTTTAATATCCAAGCTCACACATACACACAAAGAATATCATGTATTTGTATGTATTAATTATTTGGAATGAACAGATAACATGCTGGCGGCACGGTGGTGTAGTGGTTAGCGCTGTCGCCTCACAGCAAGAAGGTCCGGGTTCGAGCCCCATGGCCGGCGAGGGCCTTTCTGTGCGGAGTTTGCATGTTCTCCCCGTGTCCGCGTGGGTTTCCTCCGGGTGCTCCGGTTTCCCCCACAGTCCAAAGACATGCAGGTTAGGTTAACTGGTGACTCTAAATTGAGCGTAGGTGTGAATGTGAGTGTGAATGGTTGTCTGTGTCTATGTGTCAGCCCTGTGATGACCTGGCGACTTGTCCAGGGTGAACCCCGCCTTTCGCCCGTAGTCAGCTGGGATAGGCTCCAGCTTGCCTGCGACCCTGTAGAACAGGATAAAGCGGCTAGAGATAATGAGATGAGATAACATGCTCTATATGAAGACAAATATGAACAGAGGAGGTGTAATATACTTTTTTTAATCCAGAAATTTCACAGGGAATTTGGCTTTGATTAGAGATGTGTACCACGGCTCCGATCCCATGAGTGAAAGATACTTTTATTTCCATACTTTTGTATTGTCTCAGACTTATTGGCATTTGGACTTGGATTTGTCTTGGTCTGACTTTGATCTTATTAAATATGGTATTGGTCTTGCCTGAGACTTTGTAATGTTTGTAAAACCTCTCCTTCAAAACACATGAATGTGCACTGCCTGACTACCACTGGACGATGAGTTCACTGGCAAGAGAGAGTGATGGGGGAGGAGCGTAGCATGTCGTTGTCATATACAACGACCTCATGTCTCATTCACATGTCAGAAAATACCTAACATTATCATAATGAATGTAAACAACGAACATGGCTATTGCTAGTCCTCACAGCTGACGACTCGCTTGCTAGCTTTAGCAATTATGTCTGCAATATGTCGACCTATCCTTGTGGAAATCTCAGGTTAGATAAATATTTCTGATATTTCTAAAATGTTACAAACTCAAACTGATAGAATATTATGAGGTGGCTTTTTCTTTCACCTCTAGTCAATAGTTTCATGAATTGGGGTGGTGGGGTGGAGTTCCCGAGCTTTACTCAGTTACATTAGAAAGAAAGTTTTCCAGAAAGTTCCATCAGGTTGAGACTTGAGATTATGAACTCGAATGATGTAGCTGAGGCTGAAGAACTGTACAAGCTGAATAAAGTTATGTTCTGCAGATTTTGTAATTGGTGAATGAAAAATGACTTGTTTCTGTGGCCACGCCCACTTCTAGTATAAATCTGAATACAGATACATATAACGAGACCGTCAATGACGGTGTAGCTTATTCCGGCCCTGTCTAGTCCAGAAGGAACGATCTAAAGTGGGCCACCTTGTGCAATAAATGTTGTAAGTTATATACAGTATATACAAGCTATATATAGAAGCGATATCCACCCTAGGAATACCGACCTATTTACCAGAAAGAATCCAAAACGGTGAGGAATTGACCGAGAAGAAGCGATTTTTGTTGAACTGCTGTTGAATTAAGGCTTAATTAGTCCATAACTTCATTAATAATTGTAGTGAAGCAAATCTGGGTAGAAGTTCTATGCACCCTAGGTACCCCTACCTTCAGGCCAGAAAGAATCAAAATCGGTGAAGAATTGAAGAAGTGATTTGTGTGGAAACTGCTCATTAGGTATCGATTAATTACTCCATATCTTCATTATTAATTGCAATTATGCACATTTGGGTAGAAGCCATATGCACCCCAGGCAGACCCACCTTCCTGCCAAAAAGAATAAAAATCAGTGAAGAATTGAAAGAGAAGTGATTTTCATGAAATGTGGACGACGCCAGACAGACAACACCCATACCCCTTTTCCACCAAATCAGTTCCAGGGCTGGTTCGGGGCCAGTGCTGGTGCTGGTTCACAACTCGTTCAACTTGCGAGCCAGCTGAGAACCAGTTTGCTTTTCCATAGCTCGCGGTGTTAAGCGGAGCCACATCATTACGTCGCCTTATACGTCAGTTACATCGCTGTATATGTCATTACGTCGCTGTATACATCAGTTACGTTGCTACGTTTGCGTAAACCTTGGCGCGAATATCGAAGCAAAAATAACACGGAAGAAGCAGCAGCAGCGACAACAATAATAATAATAATGGATGACTTCGCGTTTGTAAAGCTGCTGCTTCTCGTCGCTTAAAAATGGCGATCTTTCGCGGTCTTGTTATTGTTGTTGGTCTTAACAAATCCGCCCCCCCGCTGACGTAAGCGGTTCTTTCCTCTGGCCCAGCAGAGAGTTGGTGCTAGCTTGGAACCGTTTTTTCTGGCCCCAGAGCCAGTTCTTTGTCAGTGGAAACAGAAAACCTGGTTCCAAACTAAGCACTGGCCCCGAACCAGCCCTGGAACTGCTTTGGTGGAAAAGGGGCAGCAATGGTGTAAACTCATCACCTGTCAGCCAGATGAGCTAACAAGTGGCACTATACAGATATAGTTACAAGTCCTGGCATTGTGTTACACTTTTAATGCATTAATCCATCACTTATACTCGATTACTATAACTTAGTGTTGTGCTGCTTCAACACATTGATTATTTTCCCATAACAGGATGTCAACAAGAAGTGTTTTATTTCTGAGTAATATTTTTGGACATTTGTGGAACCAAACCCAATTATACCACTAATAGTTGTTAGAAAAACACAGAATAGTATGAAGAAGTGAGAAGCGATACTGGAGTTGATCAGACGGTATATTCATGCATCCAATTAGTGACAGTTATTTCATGAGTGTCCAAATATCCTCCTAACAACGCGATCTACTTTTCTTTGTTTTTTGGTATTAAAGCTCCTCCAGTGACAAGCTCATCAGATAAGGGTGAAAGGACAAGAGCATTAGTTCTCCGATTCAGCAAAGGATGAAGTCTGTGATTGGATTCGGAGCTCGTGTTAAACCTCGGTGTGTGAGAAGGAGCGGCCTTTCGGGGACTAATTAATGACTCAGAGGCAGGCTAATAACGCTGCCATTAATAATCCTCACGTGTTAATTAGAAGCCATTTCCTTTCCCCTCAAACAAAGCAGCTCTGAGATATGTGCTCTCGGTGGTAAAGCACAACGGGCAGACAAGGCTGCTATAAATGCACTAACAGGGCGAAGCCCTTTCCCTGTTCTTACACAAATTAAAATAAAAAGTTTCATTATTATCATCGACATTGATTGGGTTGCTTGCTGTCATGCCACAGTGCTGCTGAACTCCTGCATTCTGACTGTTCAGAAGGTGTTGATTGATTTTCTATAACAGCAGCTCTGAGAGTAGTGCAGGAACAGTGCGAAGTGAGGGAGGACATCACATTTCTGTAAAATTCAATTTCAAATCACAAATGATCTATTTAACTATGGAAATGATAGAATACGATCCCGGAAGTTTGACATCATCTCAAGAATAACAACCGCAGCGATAGAGAACACTGAAATCCGGGTCAGAGGATGATTGGGAAACTTCTTCTTGTGTTGTATCCGAGGCGGTATGAGTGGTTGAGGAGTTAGCGTGGGAGGAAGATATCGACGAGGTGCTTTATCTTGCCCCCATACAGTAAATACGAGCCAGATGCAGGGCGAAGTCATCCCAAACAGCCACCTTTAAGACATTTAGAAAACCAATGCAAATATAGGATCCGCCAGGACAGCAAACTTAACTGATGGATCTAGCATGAAGTGTACGAGTAAGGCTAGCTTACATCACACTGCACTACATAATGAATCAATGATGTAGGTCTGTAAAGTCATGGTACCTCTGTGCTCCATGTGTTGCACTCACTCAATAAATACAATAACATCAGCTGCTCATCAGCCTCAGGGTCAATCCTGAACCCAAGTCTTTACTTTACTTTATTCTTTAGCTCAACAAGTTGTGAAGGCATTTCAGATAAAATTAATTATTATTATACATACAGGAGACTTTTTTGATGGAATAAAAACGTGTTCTATTCCCTTCTAGCGGGTTTCATTCATTTGGTTCGATAGCATGCAATATTGTTAGCATATCGCTTATCCTACGTTTATTATGTCACTCTACCCAATGGAGAATGAGTGTTGAATATGGTTTACAATATTGCATGGTTGTCAAGACAACATGACGTCACACATTGGAGATGTAAAACTTCCACACTAGCGAGCGACTGGGACAATTTGTAAACAAACATGGCCGCCAGGTTTGCTTCATTAAATACAGAAGATTTTGAGAGAATTTTGAAAGAAAACGCGTTGAACACCTGAAAGGAATGTGTATGTAGTAATAATAATAATAATAATAATAATAATGTCTGCTTTTTTTCATGATCTATCAGATATATTCCATTCAGCTACGTGTTTTCAACTCATTCAATATCATGCTAGCTGAATGGCGTATATCTGATAGACCACTCAACGCCAGACAATATTATTGAAGTGTTCCATGTTGTGTAAATTCAACATCACTCATTACAAATCCACTCTTGTATGCCATTGGCAAAGCAAATCCTCAAAGTGTTTGAATCGTAACATGCTAGTCCTAATCAGTGATGAGAATAACGGCGTTAGAAATAAACGGCATTACTAATGGCGTTACTTTTTTTAGTAACGAGTAATCTAACTAATTACTTTTTACATCGTTATAACGCCGTTCCCATTACTTACAATAAAATACTATGCGTTACTTTATTAAAGCTGTTCTCACCTGGCACGCTGCTCGTTCAGCCTTTCTTTACTCTGCTTTTGTGTGGGGCGGGGAGACACGAGACAACGGCACAGTAAGCCAATCAGAGTGGATTTGGACAACATACGTAGGTAGGCCACGCCTACTGCACTACTGCGCGCTCTTTCAATCAGAAGACACAGCGATGGCGAGCGGTCAGCCCAGCACTGCGCTTTCACACTGGAAATACAGCCATTACTTTTCATTACTCGAAATAAAAGGCAAAAATGTCTACGTGCAATGCACATTATGTCGAGGAACAAAGCGTTTGTCCTCGTCAGTGGCCAGTAATTAGTTACATAATTTTAATAACTACAAAAATATATTAAATTTGAAAGATGTCTTATCTCACATTGTCCCACAAAAATATTAATATAGTGTAGATAACGTTACTAATTGGTTCTGTTAAGTGTCCATTTCAGTCATTAAACACATTTAACATTCACTTTTATTATGATTACACTAATTGAATTTGATTTTTTTTGAGGGGGAACAAAATGTAACGGAATAATTACTTTCCCTGGTAATTAGTTACTTTTATGACAAAGTAACTCCGTTACTAACTCAGTTACTTTTTGGGAAAAGTAACGAGTAACTATAACTAATTACTTTTTGAAAGTAACGTGCCCAACACTGGTCCTAATAGGGGTTGAAATGGGCTCCTTTAGGGCCTGTCCACACGGCAATGGATTCAGGTGAATCTGATAAAATTGTTTATTGTTTCGGCCTGGCGTCCACACGGCACCGGCGTTTTGGGTGCCCCAAAATGAAATCTTTTGAGAACGAGTTCCAGAGTGGAAAAATCTGGCAACGGAGCTGTTGCGAAGTCGTCTGGATGAGTAGAACGGATTTGTTTACGATAACGTCACAACCACATGTGCTTCACGCCGGGTAGAAGTGTAACGAACTCGATGCGAGTTGTCAACAAATCCTATAACTTGGTTCATGAAACGCGCTTACAAAATATTTTCACTGTGAATATTTATTATGTAATGGTGCAGAGAGAGAGAGAGAGAGAGAGAATAGCCCTTAGGGCAGAGTCAATCCCGCCAGCAAAAATAGGGAAAAAAAGGAGCGATCTCACCTCTTCAGATGTTGGTTTAAGTCCAACAATACATTCCTCAAAAAGGGCGTAGAAGAACAAAGTAATCCATCAACGTGTAGCATTCAATTTATTCCGGACCATTAAAGAATTCTGGAGGATATCAGAATGTTGGCGGCTTCCATCTACCCCCATTCATTCCTTTTCCGCGTCTCCATTCAAAAAACGAGCATGTGATTTAAGGGAGTGAGAAAGTGTGTGTGTATGACAGTGACAGTCACTGTGTGCATGCGTCTACTTCTATTGTTCTGGTGTCTCCGATGGGACCGTCTTACAGCGCACGTAGAAGTGTGGCATGTGTATTGCATCGTTTTCAGCAAGCGTTGCGTTGCCATATGAACCTGATATTTTACTGATCTGTTGCCCATGTGGACGCGATATTTAAAAAAAAAATCTCGTTGTCGTGTGGATGTAGCCTTAGTTGGAACAAAATGTGTCAATTTTTCCGCTGATCATTGTCTTTCAGCCATTCAAACAATTGCTGTTCCAAATGCGAACAACACATCGTGACCCAACGACGTGGCGTCTTTTGAATGTGAAAAGAATGTGAGATGAACAGGAAAACCACAACAGTCGGCTTTGCTAGCTATACACAGTGGTGTTTGTTTACAAAGATGTTTCTTGAAATGATGTCACAGCTAATGATTACTGGAGCTTGCGAAAGATTTGCGTCTTGGTTGCTAAGGGTGTTGCTATGGGCATAATTTGAGACTGGGCAGGTATTTTTGAAAAAAAAATTCAGTTGAAATGTTTTTCAGGTGGGCGGCACGGTGGTGTAGTGGTTAGCGCTGTCACCTCACAGCAAGAAGGTCCTGGGTTCGAGCCCCGGGGCCGGCGAGGGCCTTTCTGTGTGGAGTTTGCATGTTCTCCCCGTGTCTGCATGGGTTTCCTCCGGGTGCTCCGGTTTCCCCCACAGTCCAAAGACATGCAGGTTAGGTTAACTGGTGACTCTAAATTGAGCGTAGGTGTGAATGTGAGTGTGAATGGTTGTCTGTGTCAGCCCTGTGATGACCTGGCGACTTGTCCAGGGTGTACCCCGCCTTTCGCCCGTAGTCAGCTGGGATAGGCTCCAGCTTGCCTGCGACCCTGTAGAACAGGATAAAGCGGCTACAGATAATGAGATGAGATGAGATGTTTTTCAGGTCAGTTTCAGCCTCAGAGTTCACGCTCAGTAAAAAGTCATGTGCTCCCCCTTTACACTGTCGCTTTAATACACTTGTGATCTTTTCAGAGATTTGTACATTGGACGCGCGACATAAACAGAACAAAAAACAAACTGGTATCGTTGATATGGTGAAGTTTTCTGTAAGGAGACATGTATGGAAGGAGTTTCCAGCCTCCAGCATCAGCTTTGTAGCTGTCAGATGTAAAACTGTAACTTTTATTTTGTCATTATAATGCATTGTTCAGTGCCACCAGTTTCATTGTGGAGCTGTTGATGGATTAGTTTTTATCCCTCACATCACATCACATCACTGAGAATGAGGACTTGTTCTTCCTGGCGAAAATCCATCTGTCATATCAGAATAATAATATACTTTTCAAAGTCAGATCAATAGATGATGAGACTTGTGCTTAATGCCTGCATGGGTCCAGTCATAGAGCGACTCTGTCTGTGTAAATGCCACAGTGTCATATTTAATTTGATCTGCAGAGAGCGTCGCGTTCCAGTTTCATCCGAGGTGCCAGGATGGTGGGCGATGACTGCTGCACAAGTGCTTGATTAAAAAAGCACAGTTTCTCCAGCAACCTTGAATTAGAAGTCTAGCAAGCCGATAGAGTGAAGTGAAGAGACTCAGGTAGTGTTTGACCACCTTGGCCCCTGCGCTGTACAGTCTTAGACCTGCCGCTGGATCGATAAAACTCAGCATCCCACGCACAAGCCGTCATTAATCTTGCCATCGGCGCCCGTCCACTACCGGCCCTCTCTGAGGAGTGTGTACAAAGAAACACATCATGCTGTAGAGGCACCCAGACAATTTCCCCCGTAATCACCTCATGCAAAATTCATCTGCACAGTGAAGGGATGGACGAGGGCGGCCACTCGGGTCGCTCTCTGGTGGCCCAATGGACCAACCCACTGCTTCCAAGCACACAAATTAGACGAGCCGAGCAAATCAGACGGAGAATATTGGAGTAAAAAGAGTGATGAGATTGAGGGCGCTGAAAGCAGTATAATTCCTCATTGTCTTCAGTGAAATGGAACTCGACTCCAGGTTATTTCTCTCTCACACTCTTCTTTTTTTTTCTGAACTCTGCAGTGGGTGAGGTTTTGGTTTTGATTGCAGTATTTCTCGATCCTTGCTTTCCTTGGTTGCCTGTACAGTCTCGAGATCTCTCCTCCTGTATGTACTACTATATGCAGATTTAACTCTTCCCTCGTAACCTTACCCATGCAAATTACATCGCCGTGTCTCCTGATGAGAAGAGAGGCTGTCAGGCTTTCCCCAAGCTCTATAAATCACCAAATGGCAGGCTTTCGTTGATCTGATTAGACAGAGGAAAAGCCTGAGAGCCTCTCACTTGCAGCTTTGCTCAGATCCCAGGCGCTAGAGGCTAATCCTGAAACTCAAACGGAGTCAGTGGAGTTTTCGTCTGCTGTTCATCCTTTATCTTGAAATCCCGATCGAATCCTTGGCACTCGTCGCGCCACATCCAGGGTTTTACCCTTCACACTACACCACGAGGTACATCAATAACCAGGTCAAATCCATTGTTTAATGCCTCTGTTAAATGGTTTTTAAATGTTTCGGCACCTTGCCAAGATGATATTGAATGCTACACAGTCTTGGCGAATAGATGTGTAATGGACAACAATTAAAGGATCTGCCATGAGCATGAACTGGCTTGAGGATCGAAGAAGAAGTCGCTTGTGCCGATTGATGGTCATTACATGCACACATGTTATCATTAACCCAAAATGGCCTGCATTTTCTTTTTTCTTTTTTTTAACCACACATGATTGATTTTTCCCAATGTGAAACTCTGCGCTCAGAAGGAACTGAAAGAGTTAAATGGAGGTGAAATACCACAGTGCTGTTGAGTTCCGAATTCTGATTGGTGGTGCAGAAGGTGATGATTAATTTTCTGGAGAAGCTGTTCAAGAATGTTATCAGTTTCTATAGCAACAGCTCATTCACAGGGACTCATATGGCAGATGTTGGAAGAAGAGAAAACAATGAGGGTAGAAACAATTATTTTCTCCAGTTTCTTTACAGATATTGAGGTAAACAGACACAGGTGTCTCTCTGTAGGGATCCTTTCCAAGTTGTCAGCCACTTAGGATAATATTATGAGCCTGTCAGTGGTGAAAACTAGCAGTTGACACAATAAGGAGAAATGTACAGGCCATGCTGTATAGTTTGTGTGCAGATATTAGATATATCAGAGTGCTTCTGATTGAGACTGATTTATTTCGACATGTCAAGCAGCTTCACTCGCTCACTGTGTGATCAAAACAAGACTTCCTATTGTTTACCAAAGATAGAATCACTCATTGTCATGTTTTTTTTTCCTCTGTAGTGTAACCAGAGACGTGTGTGTGTGTGTGTGTGTGTGTGTGTGTGTGTGTGTGTGTGTGTGTGTGTGTGTGTGTGTGTGCGCGCTCACATGCAATCCAAACAGTACGCTCATCACGAAGTTTAAGAGTCGATAATGAGAGATCCATTTAGTTCTCATCAGGTCTGCTTGGACCTGAAAGCTTCAAAACATCTCATTAATCAGTTATCAGTGTGTAATTATTTTTCGTGCGACCGAGCCACGTTATTAAAAATCGCTCCTCCGCTAGTCCATAACCACCCGAGGCGTCAGGACTCAGGGCTAATTTGGATTTGTAATTCCATTAATATTGTCACACAGCGTTTAAGAGAATCAAATATCCTCACCACATCCACATTAGAGATGCAATTCACTCAGAACAGTGTGTGTGTGTGTGTGTGTGTTTTCTGTCTCTTTTTCTAATAAAGCTAGTGAAACATCAGAGACTTTAAGCTTTGGTTTTGTGCCAACAAGTAAACAGACTGAGCAGAAATTGTCTAAGGACATTCAGTTTGCAGTTTCTGTCAGTCAGCACACACACACACACACACACCATATTATATATAACAGTTATTCCATGAAATCAAGTCGTACATGAGCTGATAGCTGACAAGGCGCGTAGCACCGAGATTGAGTGGAATAACTGTTTTATTCTATCCACATTCACTGGATTTTGATAAACAGAACATTTTTATTTTCATTTTTTGCAAATTTGATAAATAAAAACTTTATACAAAATGTCCGACAAAATAATTTCAGCTTAGAATGTAAACAAACTGGCGAAATGACAGGAGCAATTTGTGAAAAATGCGATAATAATAATAATTCTTGAAATTTTTCTTAAAAATATACGTTCTTACCATCAAATACTTTCATTCCATATTTTGTTGCTGCTTTTTTTTATTTTTTGGGGTTTTGTTTCTGAGTAGAGTTTTTATTGTTGGTTCGGCAACATGCTCCTCCATTTTGTTTTTCTCTCCTTATGGTATATGAGCTGACATCCTAGTAGTAGAGTAGCCAAGCAGAGCGCATGATTGTTCATATTCAGTGAATGTGGCTAGAATAAGACAAGATATTTATTGTTTTTTTTCTAAACACACACTCCTCCTTCGGAGTTTGATTCATGCAACACGTTCCAAAAAAAGTAGGAATGGGGCAACAAAAGAGTGGGAAAGTTGCGGAATGCTCCAAAACACCTGTTTGGAACATTCTACAGGTAAACAGGTTCATTGGGAATTGGAAAATAAGAACAGGGTGACGTTCAGCACTTTGTGAAAAACTTTGTGTCTGACAGTTTAAGAACATCGTCTCTCAATGTACAGTTGCAAGGAATTTATGGATTTCACTGTCGACAATCCATATTATCAAGATTCAGAGAATCCAGAGAAATCTCTGCATATAAAGAGCAAGGACAAAAAACAAGACTGAATGCCTGTGACCTTCAACCCCTCAGGCAGCTCTGGATCAAAAACCAGCATGATTTAGATCAAGGATATTATTACATTGGCTTGGGAACACTTCAGAAAACCGCTGTCAGTAAACATGATTCATCGCTGCATCTGCCATCGAAATCAGAAGCCAAATATCAACAACATCCAGAAACACTGTGGAGAAATGAAGTGTTCTGTGGCCTGACGAGTCCATGTCTCAAATTGTTGTATCCTTCAGGAAAGTGAATTTCACCTTTAACCTTGGAACATGTTGCAGACATCAAATTCAGAATGGGGACAATGGTATCTGTAAAATTGGAGGTAAAAAAAAACGGATGGTAATATTCTGAGAAAAAACCTCAGAACTTGGATATTCTCAGTGATTATGAGGTCACCAATTTATCTCATCTCATTCATTATCTGTAGCCACTTTATCCTGTTCTACAGGGTCGCAGGCAAGCTGGAGCCTATCCCAGCTGACTACGGGCGAAAGGCGGGGTACACCCTGGACAAGTCGCCAGGGTCACCAATTTATGAGGAAAAAAAATCTCTCCTGCTTCCTGGCTGCAGTGCATTCTGAGAAATGGAGCTGAAAATCTCTTGGCGCTTTATTCTTTTATGTCACACAATTGAGGTGGAAAGACTGCATTTCTCATAACTCTGTGGCATCTGTGGAGTGATGAAATTTGACAAAAATATATATTTTCCAATTTTTTTTTGTTGCAAATTTATGACTTTGTAATCTCAGAATTTCTGAAGCTTTAATCTTAGAGGGTTTTTTCCTCGCAAACTTGTAAGCACAGACAATATCGGAGGTTTTTTTTTTCTTCTAAATGTCCAATTTTCATCTTAGAACATCTGAGGGTTTTTTTTTTCAGTGTATTCTTTGTTTGCAACCACATGACCAAAACTGCTTGTTATTGACTGCCATCGTGTTGGAGAATATACGAGGGTAAGTCAAAAAGTTCTAAGACGGATGTTATAATTTCAAAAGGTGTGAAAGACATCCCCCAGAATTCTACAAAGGAATTCTCTGATGGAAACACCGCTTGCAGAAGCGTTTAGACTTAAATGGAGGACATGTAGAGAAATAGCTTTGTTATTTTCAGAAAAAATATTTTTTTCAATTTGTCTTAGAACTTTTTGACTTACCCTCATACAACATATACGGTATACACACACACACACACACACACACACACACACACACAGTGGTAAGAGTACAGACTGGAAGGTAAAGAGGAGTTACTTTTAGAAGCTTGTAGTCATTTCTCAAATCTATTTTAAAAACAATCATTTTAACTGTTTCAAAAGATTGGTATCTAACACACTCTATAACATATTTAGCTCTAAACGAGCCCTCACCAGGCGAGGAGGCTGCAGGATTTGAGGTTGAGGATTGACCTGAATCTTGTTCGACTGACTCTGTGATTGTTTGGGAAGATTCTTGAATCATTTTGCGTTTCTTTCTGCGCTCTGTAAGCCGAGCATTTTGAGTTCCCACTTTAGTCCCATCTTTGATTTTGTTGTGGCCTGTATTTTGTGTCGGAGCCCAGTGTGGATCTGTAAAATTGTCGAGATCAGCTGGTTTCACTAATGGAAAGAAAAAGCAAAATAAAAGCAGTGTCATCAAAAATTATATACAGCTCTTTTATAAAATGAAATAATTGTAGAAGCCTTTGATTGTCGGCTCACACACTCAATGATTGCGGCGAGTTTCTGTACGACCAGGCTATTAAACGATCCAATATTTCTTATATATTGCGATCTTTCATTAATAACTCGTTCATAGCCCTTAGCATTGATAAAATGTTCACTGCAGACTCGTGTGGTTTTTGCTTTCTCATCGCTGAGATCAGTCCGGTTTGTGTTGGACAGTCAGTGATGTCTACGCTCCGTGGACAACTCCTTTTGTTTTTTTTCTCCTTGATTATTTATAATTGCTGGAATTCTAAAGACCTTATAATTCCCTTTGTCTCGAATAGAGTTGTACTTGTATCCAGTTACAGCACAAAGAGCGTAAAGGCATAGCAAAGAAACAAAAGGAATTCTTCATCGTAACAACCTCTCGAGCATATCTTCTAGACCAGGGGTCATCAAACTCCGGCCCACCACCCCCCCTTTGACCGGCCCCCCAGCCCCTCTGCCCCCCACCACTTGAACCGGCCCTATGAGGCAATCCCCAAAAGTGGTTATGGCCTATTTTTTTAAATTGCTTTTTGACAAATAATAACATGTCTGCATCTTGTATTTTGTTGATTTTATCAATTAAAATTGATATTTAGTTATAAAATGAACTATTCATATTTTCTGAATTTTTGTACTATGCTCGCGATCAAGCAGTGACAGGCAGCGCACGCGCAGAGAACTGTCAGTGTTCAGGACAGCAAAATGGCTAGCAGTCAGCGAAAAGCTTACAGAGTGCAGAGTTTTTAAAGAACAGTGGACCACCGATTATTTTTTCGTTCAGTGTAAGGACCGTGCAGTTTGTCTTGTATGTAAAGAAAGTGTGTCGGTTTTTAAAGAATATAATCTGCGTCGTCACTACGAAACCCACCACAAAGAGTATGCTAGTTTGCGAGGGCAAACAAGAGAAGACAGGATTCGGAGGATGAAATGCGGACTGGCTGCACAACAGAATGTATTCCTTCACCAAACCCAGATCAACCAGGCTGCTGTCCGAGCTAGCTATAAGGTAGCTCACCTACTAGCTACCCATGGAAAGCCGTTTACTGATGGGGACTTTGTTAAAGTATGCATGCTTGCTGTGGCCGAGGAGGTGTGTCCCGACAAGAAGGATGCGCTCAATGCGGTGAGTCTCTCCGCACCTACTATGACCAGGCGAACTGAAGATTTGGGGGACAACGTGTATGACCAGCTGAATGAGAAAGCGTCAGAATTTGAGTTTTTTGCTTTGGCCATGGATGAGAGCAATGACGTGCAGGACGCAGCACAACTGCTGTGATCTATTGCTCATATTATTATAATTTCACTGTTTTTTTTAAATGTATTTATTTTATAGGCCTATTTATTTGACCTTTACTAAGTGCTGCACACAATTATTATTAATATTATTAATAATATCAACAGGCCTACCAAACAGTTTATAATTTTCCACTCACCTTTGCCAGTGTCAATCACCTCAACTAGGCAGATGTTTCTTACCTTGACAGCTTTGATGTTATTTTTATTAGAAAATAAATAAATGGAATATCTGTGGTATTTCAAATTAAAATAAAGTGTGAAGACTCGATTACTACTTTTGCAAATCACTAGTAAAGATAAACAAATATGTGCCAGGAATCAAGTGTTGATATAGTAGTGTGGATATAGTAGTGGAGGATATAGTAGTGTGGATATAGTAGCGTGGATATAGTAGTGTGGGATATAGTAGTGTGGGATATAGTAGTGTGGATATAGTAGTGTGGATATAGTAGTGTGGGATATAGTAGTGGGGGATATAGTAGTGGGGGATATAGTAGTGTGGGATATAGTAGTGTGGGATATAGTAGCGGGGGATATAGTAGCGGGGGATATAGTAGCGGGGGATATAGTAGCGGGGGATATAGTAGCGGGGGATATAGTAGCGGGGGATATAGTAGCGGGGGATATAGTAGCGGGGGATATAGTAGCGGGGGATATAGTAGCGGGGGATATAGTAGCGGGGGATATAGTAGCGGGGGATATAGTAGTGTGGGATATAGTAGTGTGGGATATAGTAGCGGGGATATAGTAGTGTGGGATATAGTAGCGGGGGATATAGTAGCGGTGGATATAGTAGCGGTGGATATAGTAGTGTGGATATAGTAGTGTGGATATAGTAGTGTGGGATATAGTAGCGGGGATATAGTAGTGTGGGATATAGTAGCGGGGGATATAGTAGCGGTGGATATAGTAGTGTGGATATAGTAGTGTGGATATAGTAGTGTGGATATAGTAGTGTGGATATAGTAGTGTGGGATATAGTAGCGGGGGATATAGTAGCGGGGATATAGTAGTGTGGGATATAGTAGCGGGGGATATAGTAGCGGTGGATATAGTAGTGTGGATATAGTAGTGTGGATATAGTAGTGTGGATATAGTAGTGTGGGATATAGTAGTGTGGATATAGTAGTGTGGGATATAGTAGCGGGGATATAGTAGTGTGGGATATAGTAGTGTGGATATAGTAGTGTGGATATAGTAGTGTGGGATATAGTAGCGGGGATATAGTAGTGTGGGATATAGTAGTGTGGATATAGTAGTGTGGGATATAGTAGTGTGGATATAGTAGTGTGGATATAGTAGTGTGGATATAGTAGTGTGGGATATAGTAGTGTGGATATAGTAGTGTGGATATAGTAGTGTGGATATAGTAGTGGGGGATATAGTAGTGTGGATATAGTAGTGTGGATATAGTAGTGTGGATATAGTAGCGTGGATATAGTAGCGTGGGATATAGTAGCGTGGGATATAGTAGCGGGGGATATAGTAGCGTGGGATATAGTAGCGTGGGATATAGTAGCGTGGGATATAGTAGCGGGGGATATAGTAGCGGGGGATATAGTAGCGGGGGATATAGACCCTTTTCAGTCACGTGACCTTCGTAAACGCGACCACCATTTTGGACATGTAGCGGACTTCGGCTCGAATTGGTTTGAATGCGAGGAAGGCGACAAATGGAGAACATTCAAGAAAAAGGAGCGAGATGCAGAAAACACCTTCGCTATCCAGCGATGTAGGGCATTTACAGGGCGAGCAGAGGGAGAAATAACAACAGTAATGACACATTAGCAATGCCGTACAGAAATAACGGTTTATGGCACAGACCCTTTCGGTTCTCGCTCATCTAGCTGCTACAATGACTGCTTAGACTGCAACAATAATACCTAACACACATTTAAGTATCCATCGTAAAGACGTGAAACTCGTCGAGTGACGAGTGTGTTCATTGATAAGCTAACACAATCTAAAAGTAGACATACCATCACACTGCCCTGGTGCTGTGTACAGTTTACCTTCTATGGCTTGTGCACTCACTATTTGCCATTACTTTCTCCAACCGTTGTTACAGATTACAGGGAACGGCCTGGATTTTAGAGACAAATACATGTTCCTCTTATTTTGAACACTTATTTGTAGGCAGTGCTTAATTTGTAAAGTGGGAGGTCCCGGAGCGCAGAGGATGAGTGGCTCCGGTGCGGAAAAAAAGAGGGGGGCGCGGCGCTGCGCTTCTGGGCATGTTTTGTAATAACACTGCAAATTAAGTTCATCTGCAGATATTTTGTGGATGTCGTTTCATGACAGAAATCACCAACAAGACAGATATCAAAATCAGACATTAACACTAAATAAACTTTCATTTTTAAATTTAATTATTTGGGGGTTTTTTTTGTTACATAGTCAAAAGAGGTGTCAGATCACCGGATCCAGTGTAAATAGCTGCCGGAGCCAAAGCCCGAGGTTCCGGAGCGCGCTCCGGCTTGCTCCCCCTCAAATTAAGCGCTTTTTGTAGGACACTGCCTCTGATCTGTCCTACAGTCTACCAACAGCAAAGGAACACAATGCTAGCTAATGTCCTTAGCTAATAGCTACTACAGAAGAACAAAGAGGTTACAATGGGTTATTTTAGCCTATTTGGTTACACACTCGCCGCCACAGAATGTTAACAGCAATGTAATGCCTTTTCTGGCTAATTTTATTCGTCTTACCTCCAACAAAGTGGTCACTGCACAAGCGCTGGTATGCCGAGGGCTGCCAATCTTTCCTGTTTATGGCCGCTATCCATCTTCTCCGTCGGTCAGCATCTACCGGGATCCGATAAAATGATAACCCTTGCCTTGTTTGTTGATGGTTACTACATCCAGGTGCACAACAATATAGTGGCATGATGGAAGTCTTGCTGAAAATAAACACTTTCTTTGCTGCCGTTCCTCAATGCTGGCTGTGGTAAACTACTGGTAGTACACGTCCAAAATGGCGGCCGCGTTTGTCGTGACATCACGTGAAAAGGGTCCATAGTAGCGGGGGATATAGTAGCGGGGGATATAGTAGCGGGGGATATAGTAGCGGGGGATATAGTAGCGTGGGATATAGTAGCGTGGGATATAGTAGCGTGGGATATAGTAGCATGGGATATAGTAGTGTGGGATATAGTAGCATGGGATATAGTAGTGTGGGATATAGTAGTGGGGATATAGTAGTGGGGGATATAGTAGCATGGGATATAGTAGTGTGGGATATAGTAGTGGGGATATAGTAGTGGGGGATATAGTAGTGGGGGATATAGTAGCGTGGATATAGTAGCTTGGATATAGTAGCGGGGGATATAGTAGCGGGGGATATAGTAGCGGGGGATATAGTAGCGTGGGATATAGTACTGGGGGATATAGTAGTGGGGGATATAGTAGCGTGGATATAGTAGCGTGGGATATAGTAGCGTGGATATAGTAGCGGGGATATAGTAGTGGCGGATATAGTAGTGGGGGATATAGTAGTGTGGGATATAGTAGCGGGGGATATAGTAGCGGGGGATATAGTAGCGGGGGATATAGTAGCGGGGGATATAGTAGCGGGGGATATAGTAGCGGGGGATATAGTAGCGTGGGATATAGTAGCGTGGGATATAGTAGTGTGGGATATAGTAGCATGGGATATAGTAGTGTGGGATATAGTAGTGGGGATATAGTAGTGTGGGATATAGTAGTGGGGATATAGTAGTGGGGGATATAGTAGTGGGGGATATACAGGGATGAGAATTTTCCACCGATCGGCGGTTTTCCGACTTTTTCAGACCAAAATGATCGTTTTTGAGATCGATGTTAATCCGTTGTGAAATTTTCGGGGGGCTGGTATGATTAACGATCTGTGGTCACCTTATAACGCAGACATCCCAAGTCTCCCAGAACTTCCGGGAGTCTCCTGCATATTGATAGAAGCGAGCAAGAGCGTGCGCGTGCAACATTAAGGTCTGCATCACGCATCTTAGAATGTGCGCGCGCGAGGGAGACTGTGTGCAGTGTTGCCAGATATTGCTGACGTTTTCCAGCCCAAAATATGTTCAAAACCCGCCAAAATGCACTTAAAACCACCCAGTGTGGCAACACTGCCTGTGTGCCTGTTCATGTAGCGCATGCCAGACAAAGAGCATCCTGATTGGGTTACTCAGCAAAATAAGCCAGTCAGCTTTCAGTGTGGGCGGGCTTTTATCCCTTTTCTCGAGGACCGACCGGCATAGCAGAGAGAGAGCACACGCCCCAAAAAATGAAAGTACAAAACCCACTTCAGCTCAGATTACACAAAAGAATCTCCCTGTCTAATAATCTCCCTGTGTAAGAATCTCCCTGTCTAAGAATCTCCCTGTCTAATAAGAGTAGAAAATAATGACAGTTTCGCGCGATGTACTGTTTGCAGCAGTGGTTTCAGCATTGCCCATGGTGGCTTAAATGATTGTAAAGGGCATGTTGAGGTGAGGAGTGTCATTTCATGTGCTTTATATTTAGGTCTACAACAGGCTGTCATGAAAAGACCAAACTTATTGAAGATTTCCGTAAAGTAACAGTGTATGAATATACATCATATATATCAAATACACGTCATATATAAGTGTGTATCTTTTTATACATGAGGTTAGCTTGCCTAATGTAGCATGTTGGGGAGAATCTCATCTCATCTCATCTCATTATCTCTAGCCGCTTTATCCTTCTACAGGGTCGCAGGCAAGCTGGAGCCCATCCCAGCTGACTCCGGGCGAAAGGCGGGGTTCACCCTGGACAAGTCGCCAGGTCATCACAGGGCTGACACATAGACACAGACAACCATTCACACTCACATTCACACCTACGGTTAATTTAGAGTCACCAGTTAACCTAACCTGCATGTCTTTGGACTGTGGGGGAAACCGGAGCACCCGGAGGAAACCCACGCGGACACGGGGAGAACATGCAAACTCCACACAGAAAGGCCCTCGCCGGCCCCGGGGCTCGAACCCAGGACCTTCTTGCTGTGAGGCGACAGCGCTAACCACTACACCACCGTGCCGCCCTGGGGAGAATCATAGTATCATATCTATATTTCTGGTAAAATTTTAGGTATGATACCGAGTATAACTCTCCTACTTATTGCTCATTTCATGGGGGGTAATTGCTGGCATGTGCCGCGCGGGAGCGTCTGCCCACATTTTTTTAGGCCAAGATAAACTTATAGTTTTTGATTTAAATGTTTTTTTCCAATTTGAAATGCCCATTGTACATGCCTGTTCTTTAACTCAAAATCACCATCTCGATCTTCAAAATGACCGTATGGTATCTGCATTACATTACACAACATCCTGTCCAGATAAAACCTAGTTAGTCCACACAACAGTTGAAAGGGAAGTGATGAGTGATGTTGAATGTTGCCTGCTTAATATTCAAGACCTCCTGCTACCATGATAATATCAGAAGAAAGCTTCAGAGAATTATATGACAGAACTTTTTTCTGGTTTGCACTTCATTGTAAAGGATTAGAGTATTCAAAGACATGAATAGCAAAAATGCAGAAATATAATACTGTAGAGCTCGTTTATATTAAAAGGTACATTGATTTTTTGAAATCATCAAATGTGAATTGATTAAAAACAAGTCTCTTGTACCATATTAATCATTTTCACCTGGTAGTCCACCAAGAAGGGGAATTTATTTCCAAATACATTGCAACTTTTTGCTGATGAAATCAATGGTTTTGGGGTAAAAAAATAAATAAATAAATAAAAAATAGCCAAAAATCATTAGCCCCTGGAACCCCTGGGCCCCGCCCCCCGGGCCATTGGCCCCGCCCCCTTGGGCTATGGGCCCCGCCCCCTTGGGCTATGGGCCCCGCCCCCATGGGCCATGGGCCCCGCCCTGGTTTTTTCAGACTTTTTAAATATTTTTCATTCTCATCCCTGGATATAGTAGTGGGGGATATAGTAGTTGGGGATATAGGTGTGTGGATATAGTAGTGGGGGATATAGTAGTTGGGGATATAGTAGTGTGGGATATAGTAGCGGGGGATATAGTAGTTGGGGATATAGTAGTGTGGATATAGTAGTGGGGGATATAGTAGTTGGGGATATAGTAGTGTGGGATATAGTAGTGGGGGATATAGTAGTTGGGGATATAGTAGTGGGGGATATAGTAGTGTGGGATATAGTAGCGGGGGATATAGTAGTTGGGGATATAGTAGTGTGGGATATAGTAGCGGGGGATATAGTAGTTGGGGATATAGTAGTGTGGGATATAGTAGTGTGGATATAGTAGTGTGGGATATAGTAGTGTGGATATAGTAGTGTGGGATATAGTAGTGTGGGATATAGTAGTGTGGGATATAGTAGCGGGGATATAGTAGCGGGGGATATAGTGGGGGGGATATAGTAGTGGGGGATATAGTAGTGGGGGATATAGTAGTGTGGGATATAGTAGCGGGGATATAGTAGTGGTGGATATAGTAGTGTGGGATATAGTAGCGGGGATATAGTAGGGGGGATATAGTAGTGGGGGATATAGTAGTTGGGGATATAGTAGTGTGGATATAGTAGTGGGGGATATAGTAGTTGGGGATATAGTAGCGTGGGATATAGTAGCGGGGGATATAGTAGTTGGGGATATAGTAGTGTGGGATATAGTAGTGTGGGATATAGTAGTGTGGGATATAGTAGTGTGGATATAGTAGTGGGGGATATAGTAGTGTGGGATATAGTAGTGTGGATATAGTAGTGTGGATATAGTAGTGTGGGATATAGTAGCGGGGATAGAGTAGGGGGGATATAGTAGTGTGGGATATAGTAGTGGGGGATATAGTAGTGTGGGATATAGTAGCGGGGGATATAGTAGCGGGGGATATAGTAGCGGGGGATATAGTAGCGGGGTATATAGTAGCGGGGATATAGTAGTGTGGGATATAGTAGTGTGGGACATAGTAGCGGGGGATATAGTAGCGGGGGATATAGTAGTGTGGATATAGTAGTGTGGGATATAGTAGCGGGGATATAGTAGGGGGATATAGTAGTGTGGGATATAGTAGTGTGGGATATAGTAGCAGGGATATAGTAGCAGGGATATAGTAGCAGGGATATAGTAGTGGGGGATATAGTAGTGGGGGATATAGTAGTGTGGATATAGTAGTGTGGGATATAGTAGCGGGGATATAGTAGCAGGGATATAGTAGTGGGGGATATAGTAGTGGGGGATATAGTAGTGTGGGATATAGTAGTGTGGGATATAGTAGCAGGGATATAGTAGCAGGGATATAGTAGTGGGGGATATAGTAGTGGGGGATATAGTAGTGTGGATATAGTAGTGTGGGATATAGTAGCGGGGATATAGTAGCAGGGATATAGTAGTGGGGGATATAGTAGTGTGGGATATAGTAGTGTGGGATATAGTAGCAGGGATATAGTAGCAGGGATATAGTAGTGGGGGATATAGTAGTGGGGGATATAGTAGTGTGGATATAGTAGTGTGGGATATAGTAGCGGGGATATAGTAGGGGGATATAGTAGTGTGGGACATAGTAGTGTGGCTATAGTAGTGTGGGATATAGTAGTGTGGGATATAGTAGTGTGGGATATAGTAGTGTGGGATATAGTAGCGGGGATATAGTAGCGGGGGATATAGTAGTGTGGGATATAGTAGTGGGGGATATAGTAGTGGGGGATATAGTAGCGGGGATATAGTAGTGGGATATAGTAGTGTGGGATATCGTAGTGTGGGATATAGTAGTGTGGCTATAGTAGTGTGGGATATAGTAGTGTGGATATAGTAGTGTGGGATATAGTAGTGCGGATATAGTAGTGTGGGATATAGTAGTGTGGATATAGTAGTGTGGGATATAGTAGCGTGGGATATAGTAGCGGGGGATATAGTAGCGGGGGATATAGTAGCGGGGGATATAGTAGCGGGGGATATAGTAGCGGGGGATATAGTAGCGGGGGATATAGTAGCGGGGGATATAGTAGTGTGGATATAGTAGTGTGGATATAGTAGTGTGGGATATAGTAGCGGGGGATATAGTAGCGGGGGATATAGTAGCGGGGGATATAGTAGCGGGGGATATAGTAGCGGGGGATATAGTAGCGGGGGATATAGTAGTGTGGGATATAGTAGTGGGGGATATAGTAGTGTGGATATAGTAGTGTGGGATATAGTAGTGTGGGATATAGTAGTGTGGATATAGTAGTGTGGATATAGTAGTGTGGGATATAGTAGTGTGGGATATAGTAGTGTGGATATAGTAGTGTGGGATATAGTAGCGGGGATATAGTAGTGGGATATAGTAGTGTGGGATATCGTGGTGTGGGATATAGTAGTGTGGCTATAGTAGTGTGGGATATAGTAGTGTGGATATAGTAGTGTGGGATATAGTAGTGCGGACATAGTAGTGTGGGATATAGTAGTGTGGATATAGTAGTGGGGGATATAGTAGTGGGGGATATAGTAGCGGGGGATATAGTAGCGGGGGATATAGTAGTGTGGGATATAGTAGTGTGTGATATAGTAGTGGGGGATATAGTAGCGGGGGATATACTAGTGTGGGATATAGTACCGGGGATATAGTAGTGGGGGATATAGTAGTGGGGGATATAGTAGTGGGGGATATAGGAGTGGGGGATATAGTAGTGGGGGATATAGTAGTGGGGGATATAGTAGTGTGGATATAGTAGCGGGGGATATAGTAGCGTGGGATATAGTAGTGTGGGATATAGTAGTGTGGGATATAGTAGTGTGGGATATAGTAGCGGGGGATATAGTAGTGTGGGATATAGTAGTGTGGATATAGTAGCATGGGATATAGTAGTGTGGATATAGTAGCATGGGATATACTAGTGTGGGATATAGTAGCGTGGGATATAGTAGTGTGGATATAGTAGCGGGGGATATAGTAGTGTGGGATATAGTAGTGTGGATATAGTAGTGGGGGATATAGTAGTGTGGATATAGTACCGGGGGATATTGTAGCGTGGGATATAGTAGCGTGGGATATAGTAGTGTGGGATATAGTAGTGTGGGATATAGTAGTGTGGGATATAGTAGTGTGGGATATAGTAGCGGGGGATATAGTAGCGGGGGATATAGTAGCGGGGGATATAGTAGTGTGGGATATAGTAGTGTGGGATATAGTAGTGTGGATATAGTAGCGTGGGATATAGTAGTGTGGGATATAGTAGTGTGGGATATAGTAGTGTGGGATATAGTAGCGGGGGATATAGTAGCGGGGATATAGTAGCGGGGGCATATAGTAGCGGGGGGATATAGTAGCGGGGGGATATAGTAGCGGGGGGATATAGTAGCGGGGGGATATAGTAGTGTGGGATATAGTAGTGTGGATATAGTAGCGGGGGATATAGTAGTGTGGGATATAGTAGTGTGGATATAGTAGTGGGGGATATAGTAGTGTGGATATAGTACCGGGGGATATTGTAGCGTGGGATATAGTAGCGTGGGATATAGTAGTGTGGGATATAGTAGTGTGGGATATAGTAGTGTGGGATATAGTAGCGGGGGATATAGTAGCGGGGGATATAGTAGCGGGGGATATAGTAGCGGGGGATATAGTAGTGTGGGATATAGTAGTGTGGATATAGTAGCGTGGGATATAGTAGTGTGGGATATAGTAGTGTGGGATATAGTAGCGGGGGATATAGTAGCGGGGATATAGTAGCGGGGGGATATAGTAGCGGGGGGATATAGTAGTGTGGGATATAGTAGCGGGGGATATAGTAGCGGGGGATATAGTAGCAGGGGATATAGTAGTGGGGATATAGTAGTGGGGGATATAGTAGTGTGGGATATAGTAGTGTGGGATATAGTAGTGGGGGATATAGTAGTGTGGATATAGTAGTGTGGATATAGTAGTGTGGGATATAGTAGTGTGGGATATAGTAGTGTGGATATAGTAGTGGGGGATATAGTAGTGGGGGATATAGTAGTGTCAATATAGTAGTGTGGGATATAGTAGCGGGGATATAGTTGGGGGATATAGTAGTGTGGGATATAGTAGCAGGGATATAGTAGTGGGGGATATAGTAGTGTCAATATAGTAGTGTGGGATATAGTAGCGGGGATATAGTAGGGGGATATAGTAGTGTGGGATAAAGTAGTGTGGATATAGTAGCGGGGATATAGTACTGTGGGATATAGTAGTGTGGGATATAGTAGTGGGGGATATAGTAGTGGGGGATATAGTAGTGTGGGATATAGTAGTGGGGGATATAGTAGTGGGGGATATAGTAGTGGGGGATATAGTAGTGTGGGATATAGTAGTGTGGATATAGTAGTGTGAGATATAGTAGCGGGGATATAGTAGCGGGGGATATAGTAGCGGGGGATATAGTAGTGGGGGATATAGTAGCGGGGATATAGTAGTGGGGGATATAGTAGTGTGGGATATAGTAGTGTGGATATAGTAGTGTGGGATATAGTAGCGGGGATATAGTAGGGGGGATATAGTAGTGGGGGATATAGTAGTGTGGGATATAGTAGCAGGGATATAGTAGTGGGGGATATAGTAGTGGGGGATATAGTAGTGTGGATATAGTAGTGTGGGATATAGTAGCGGGGATATAGTAGGGGGATATAGTAGTGTGGGATATAGTAGTATGGGATATAGTAGTGTGGGATATAGTAGTGGGGGATATAGTCGTGGGGGATATAGTCGTGGGGGATATAGTCGTGGGGGATATAGTAGTGGGGGATATAGTAGGGGGGATATAGTAGCGGGGATATAGTAGTGTGGGATATAGTAGTGTGGGATATAGTAGTGTGGGATATAGTAGCGGGGGATATAGTCGTGGGGGATATAGTCGTGGGGGATATAGTAGCGGGGGATATAGTAGGGGGATATAGTAGTGTGGGATATAGTAGTGGGGGATATAGTCGTGGGGGATATAGTCGTGGGGGATATAGTAGTGGGGGATATAGTAGGGGGGATATAGTAGCGGGGATATAGTAGTGTGGGATATAGTAGTGTGGGATATAGTAGTATGGGATATAGTAGTATGGGATATAGTAGTGGGGGATATAGTAGTGGGGGATATAGTCGTGGGGGATATAGTCGTGGGGGATATAGTAGCGGGGGATATAGTAGCGGGGATATAGTAGTGTGGGATATAGTAGTGTGGGATATAGTAGTATGGGATATAGTAGTGTGGGATATAGTAGTGGGGGATATAGTCGTGGGGGATATAGTCGTGGGGGATATAGTAGGGGGGATATAGTAGTGTGGGATATAGTAGTGTGGGATATAGTAGCGGGGGATATAGTAGGGGGATATAGTAGTGTGGGATATAGTAGTGTGGGATATAGTAGTGGGGGATATAGTCGTGGGGGATATAGTAGTGGGGGATATAGTAGGGGGGATATAGTAGCGGGGATATAGTAGTGTGGGATATAGTAGTGTGGGATATAGTAGTGTGGGATATAGTAGTGTGGGATATAGTAGTGTGGGATATAGTAGTGTGGGATATAGTAGCGGGGGATATAGTAGCGGGGGATATAGTAGCGGGGGATACACTAGTGGGAGATACAGTAGCGTGGGATATAGTAGCGGGAGATATAGTAGCGGGGGATATAGTAGCGGGGGATATAGTAGCGTGGGATATAGTAGCAGGGGATATAGTAGCGTCGGATATAGTAGCGGGGGGTATAGTAGCGGGGGATATAGTAGCGTGGGACATAGTAGCATGGGATATAGTAGCGTGGGATATAGTATCGGGGGATATAGTAGCGTCGGATATAGTAGCGGGGGGTATAGTAGCGTGGATATAGTAGCGGGGGATATAGTAGCGGGGGATATAGTAGCGGGGGAATATAGTAGCGGGGGATATAGTAGCGGGGATATAGTAGCGGGGGAATATAGTAGCGGGGATATAGTAGCGGGGGGATATAGTAGCGGGGGGATATAGTAGCGGGGGATATAGTAGCGGGGGAATATAGTAGCGGGGGAATATAGTAGCGGGGGATATAGTAGCGGGGGATATAGTAGCGGGGGAATATAGTAGCGGGGGATATAGTAGCGGGGGATATAGTAGCGGGGGATATAGTAGCGGGGGATATAGTAGCGGGGGAATATAGTAGCGGGGATATAGTAGCGGGGGGATATAGTAGCGGGGGATAAAGTAGCGGGGGATATAGTAGCGGGGGAATATAGTAGCGGGGGATATAGTAGCGGGGGATATAGTAGCGGGGGATATAGTAGCGGGGGATATAGTAGCGGGGGATATAGTAGCGGGGGAATATAGTAGCGGGGGATATAGTAGCGGGGGATATAGTAGCGGGGGAATATAGTAGCGGGGGATATAGTAGCGGGGGATATAGTAGTGTGGATATAGTAGCGGGGATGGCTGTGCCAGGCTAGTAATCTCTACTACACAATGAGGCCTGCTGGTGGTCATATTTGTCTCGGTCATACAATTCTATGTTATATAGCTGACCCAACCCCGGCCCCCCATCACAGTCAGGAACGACAATGTGGCCCCCAGAGAAAAAAGTTTGGTGACCCCTGTTCTAGAGTAAACGTGCACCATGTGAGTTTGTGTATATCCTCCAATGTAGCTGACTTCTGGTTCAAAGCCTCATGCATAATTAGCAATGATGTAATGTGCAAGTGAAGAATTATCTCCCATAGCCCCCCCCCCCCCCCCCCCCCACACACACACACACTCACCTCAGCTCTGCCTTTTTTTTAAACCTACAATGGTCCTAATATGCGTCCCAGAATGAGTGCATATTTGCAAAAACAATAAAGTTGATCAGATTGAACATTAATTATCTCATCTTTGTATTCAATTGAATATAGTTTGAAAAGAATTTGCAAATCATCGCATTGTGTTTTTAATTATGTTTAACACAGCGTCCCATCTTTTTTGGAATTATGGTACCTGTATGCATACTTTCCAAACACACACACACACACACACACACACACACACATCTATATATATATATATATATATATATATATATATATATATATATATATAGACTTGTGTACATTTGCCTGACAGTTAGTAGGTCATGAACACACCTGATTCAACATCACCATTTTGATAATTAGCACACAAGGAGTGTGTGTGTGTGTGTGTGTGTGTGTGAGCTCCATCAGCTAGCGTTAATTAAAACGACCTTTTTATCTCCTTCATATGCATGTCGAGTTTAGAGCGCGCGTACACACACACACACACACACACACACACACACACACACACAAAAAAAAAAAAAAAATACCCCTCTCTCTATCTCAAGTTGCACAGCTCTTTGAAAACTTTTCACTTGAATCAGTTCAAACAAAAGCTAGTATCTCGTCTGAATAATACTCCTCTATTAAAACTCACGCTTTATTTATATATTTATTTATTTTCTCTCTGTTTTTTTTTCCTGCAACATCAATTGCTACTTTCAGTTATAGTCACTTTTCTCTCAGGTTGTATTGAATCCCAAAGTCCAGTGAAGCTGTGAATCCGCCGAGAACACAAAAGCCGCACTGTCCTCCTACAAACTCCATAATTAAATGTAGGCCTGTGTCAAAAGAAACTGGATTAAAGGAAACCAATTACCTCGTTGTTCAAAGAGGTAAACGACAGGAGAATGGATTATTATGATTTAAATGCATGTCTATTGGCACGCACTGAGGATTGTGGGGAGTTGCCATGGAAACCGGTGCAATAATCAGCCAAGAGCAGTTACATGGGCTTTGAGCATGGGGAGAGCTGTGGGGTAAAGATAACTGTGGCCTGTGGGTGTGGGTGTGGGGGGGTTATATTGATGTATGTATATATAAATAAATACATATACATACAGTACTGTGCAAAAGAAATGCTGTCGACCAAAAATGGCTTAAAAATAATGAAATGAAATGAAATGTTTCAATGTGAAAAAAATTACTATAAACAGGAATCAGTGAGCCATAATAAATGAAAAAAAGTCAATATTTGGTGTGAGGTAAGGCAAATCCCTTTGCTGAAAAAAAAATAGTCTGAGGTCCAGTGAGGTCAGTTTTATGCGGAAATGATCTGTAGGTTTTCCTGAGCATCTTACAGAACCAGCCGCAGTTCTTCTGGACACTTTGACTGTCACACTCACGTCTTCATTTTACACCAAAACCCAGCAGCCTTCATTATGGTTTCTTTTTTACTCTGAAAAGTGCTCTCTTATGGATGGAATATGCTGCTCAGATACAAATATTTTTTTCTGTAATGTTTAATTTTGTGCTGGAAAAAAACCCACGAATGTCTCATCTCATCTCATTATCTGTAGCCGCTTTATCCTGTTCTACAGGGTCGCAGGCGAGCTGGATCCTATCCCAGCTGACTACGGGCGAAAGGCGGGGTTCACCCTGGACAAGTCGCCAGGTCATCACAGGGCTGACACATAGACACAGACAACCATTCACACTCACATTCACACCTACGCTCAATTTAGAGTCACCAGTTAACCTAACCTGCATGTCTTTGGACTGTGGGGGAAACCGGAGCACCCGGAGGAAACCCACGTGGACACGGGGAGAACATGCAAACTCCACACAGAAAGGCCCTCGCCGGCCACGGGGCTCAAACCCAGACCTTCTTGCTGTGAGGCGACAGCGCTAACCACTACACCACCGTGCCGCCGTTACCCACGAATGTTTGGGCTCTAAAATGTTTTTGTAATGTTTTTGACTCGATAATGTAGCAGTCATCAAATTGAAATCGATAAAGTTTGTAGGAAAAAAATAGAGTGCTTTAGACTTTTGCACAGGACTGACCGGGTTCTAACTAGACCAAAATATCAGCATAGTGGCGCTAGTCATAACGGCCGGGGGGTTCTCCAGGTTCTACACGCTCGGCTCGGAGATGCGTTCTAGTGCATTCCGTGGCCCTTGCAGGTCTCCCTGAAAGTCACTCTTTTTTGGTAATGTTAGAGATTTTTTTTTTTTGCCAAAAGTTGCTACGATTGTTTTTGATTGAAGACGTATTCTAATTAATATTCAACTATATTAGTGACATATTTATAGAATAAGAATAAAACAACCAGTTGATGTTCACCAAGTGTCAGCTTTATTTTCAGCTTCAGCCGTTCAATTACAAAACATGACGATCCAGATCTAGCTCGGGGACCGGCGCGGATTACGTACGTGGCGTGTAAGCGCCTCTTAACACGGCTGGCACTTTACCGTGAACACAGCGTAAGGAAGGAGGTAAACTGGACTCGCATGATCAGTGACCATCTTCACATGGAACTACTCGGGGAGCGGAGCGTGTTCGAGTGTAGAACATTCGCATGGCGGTGCGCTGTCACTGCGGCGTTGGGATAATGAGAAAATTAAACAAAAGGCTACATTTTCAAGATTGACATCTTTTTATGAGTATAGCAGCAACTTTTACAGGCATGTCGGTGATATTGTGGGCGTAGCGGTAAGGAAACACAGCGTAGTGGCCCGATACGCTGAAAAGGCCGAGTTAGAACCCTGTATATGTATATACATGCAAAAATGGATGAATGTAACATGCTGCCATTATCTATATCTGTATCTGTATTTGTTTAGTGCCGAAAAACCTCGTGTTCACTCAAATTTTTTGTTTTTCCATCTGGTGGGATTCATTCTGGTGTTTGTTCATGTGTGTGTCCATGTGTACTGTATGAAAATGTGTGTGTGTGTGTGTGTGTGTGTGTATGATTGCACTTGATCCAGTTCCTGCCATGACCTCTTTTTGCTAAACTCTCCCTCCTGAGTGTGTAAGCACCACTTACACACACACACACACACACACACACACACACACACACACACACACACACACACACTAACATAATACAGCCAAGCACGCAGAGAGCAGCCCCTTACTGTTCCTGGCAGAAAACAAGCTGTGGAAAAAAACCCCACAAGACTACAGCAATCTGGCCGTCAATCACATGGCGTGGCGTTGGATCGACTGCGGCCCCCAGTGAGCTCGAGCTCTGGCGGAGCAGATAATATGGATTATTGTGCTTTGGTGTTCAGAGAGAACCGAGCGAGTAGAAGTATGCTTCCTGACCTCGACCCTGTGTGAAATCACAGCAGTCTGCACTGACACTGAGGTCAAAGTGGTTAACCTGAAAGAGCTCCTGTGCTGTGTGTGTGTGTGTGTTCAGGATGTGATGTTTAATTCACGCTCGGATCCATCACAGCATCTGACTGGCAATGGATAAAAATCCAACACACACAACAAGCCATAGTCACATATTCTGTGTAATAGAATGCGCGTGTGTGTGTGGGTGAGAGAGAGAGAGAGAGAGAGAGATGACTATATTCTTGCTTAAGTTTTAATGTGCACGTGTGTGTGTGTGTGTGTGTGTGTGTGTGTGTGTGTGTGTGTGTGTGTGTGTGTGCGCGTGTGTGTGTGGTTTATGAGTTTATGTTCTTGCCTAAGTTTTTGTGTGTGTGTGTGTGGTTTATGAGTTTATGTTCTTGCCTAAGTTTTTTTTTGTGTGTGTTTGTGTATGTGTGTGTGTGTGTGTTCCATCTGTTTAGGAAGCGTGGGAGCTCTCAGTAATGAGTTGTGTCTCGCCTCCTCGAGTCGACTTTACCCATCTGCCCACACACAGCTCAGGTCAGTGCAGAGCTCAGTGCATACACACACACCCACGTTCACACCACTGCTCCATCTGTGCACATCACACCAGGCACAACAACGACACACGCAGCGGTTTTTAACTGCAACATCTAATCACTGATCACAAAATATCAATTATCTGATTTACCACAATGATTGTAATCAAGTGATTTTGATCTTGCTGCGATTAAATTAATCACTTTTGTTCCATCCTTTACATCTCTATTATTATTTTATTCATTGTTGATTAGTTTTCTGGAACAGCAGCTCTCACAGGACGTAGCGCAGCCACAAATCACAGATTTACAGTTGATTCATACACTCCTTCTGATACATTATCATTTCCATAGTAACAGCATAGCGGTCACGTGATGGACATTTCATCTCATCTCATCTCATCTCATTATCTGTAGCCGCTTTATCCTGTTCTACAGGGTCGCAGGCGAGCTGGAGCCTATCCCAGCTGACTACGGGCGAAAGGCGGGGTACACCCTGGACAAGTCGCCAGGTCATCACAGGGCTGACACATAGACACAGACAACCATTCACACTCACATTCACACCTACGCTCAATTTAGAGTCACCAGTTAACCTAACCTGCATGTCTTTGGACTGTGGGGGAAACCGGAGCACCCGGAGGAAACCCATGCGGACACGGGGAGAACATGCAAACTCCACACAGAAAGGCCCTCGCCGGCCACGGGGCTCGAACCCGGACCTTCTTGCTGTGAGGCGACAGCGCTAACCACTACACCACCGTGCCGCCCGCATACAAAAGCGTCTCTGACTAAATTGCTCATAGCTAATAATAAACACAGTTAATTCGGTGGAAAGGTTGTTGGTTGAGCAAATGAACCGTTTCAGATTCCGCAGGATCACATCAGCGTGATTTTCTTCGGTTTTGAAAACCACACAGAAACTAATCCTCGTCGCAGATTCTCTCTCCATCCATGACAAGATAATTTTTTATTTAAGGACAGGATATTATCATCAACATGAATCAGAAGCACGTACACATACATATTGAGCAACTGCTTCTGTAAACACACTCCATAAAAAGAATTTTAATCGTTTTTACCAAGTGCCACTCTTTTGTGAAATGTGCCACACCAATTTGTACGTTCAGTTCGGTGTAAATTTGGTTAAAGCTGGATTTAATTAGCTGAAGCGCCTGATGTTTATCCTTCTCTACAGCACTAATACGTGTTTAGTATACATGCTGTTCCTGAGGACTGTTCTATTCCTGCTCAGGTTTGAAAACAAAAAAAAAAAAAAAAAACCATCAATTGTCCTTTTGCTGTTTATTCTGACAGCAGGGAAGAAAAATAAAGTGTGGAAAGTTAAGTATCAAATAAAATTCATATTATACCTCATCCATGAAAAGGAACGCTTGTTAGCAGGAGCACATTGTGATGAATTGCACATTGCTTCTATCGGCTACTGCTGTGCCATTACAGGATTATGACTTTCAGCCACTTTCAGCAGATTTTCTCGAAAGGAACAGCCCGTTTTTTTTTTTTTTCTGTAATGTCGACTAAAGAGCAAAACAAAGCAGGCTGTTTTCCTGTAAACAAAACTCCAATATAAACCTGCTCTGACTGCACCACCACCCCAAGGGAATAGCACTGCTCAGGAATTGTGCATTTTCAAGCCTCCGCAGTGTACATTGCGACGTCGACGCCCAGCAGAGGCGTAATATGAAAGTGAATAAGAAATTCCTGCAGGTTTGTTGGTGGTGAGGCTGCCTAATAAGTGTGCGATGACAGCAGGAGATGTAGGGTCGTCTTTGGGGAGCGCAGGCCTGTGAAGCAAAGCAGCGAGCGGGAAGGGACTCGTGCAGTAATCTCCCACACTTCCAGAGATTCACAGCCAGCTATAAATCAAGCTGCGAATATTTCCAGAGATGTGCTTTGGTTCGGCCACTACCACCAGCTTTTTTTTTTTGCTTTCTTTATCTTCATTCGTGGAGGCCACAGAGCTAAAGCCAGTCCCATTGGGAGGGTATAAAGAGGTTACTGAGGATGTAATGAGACAATGAAACACCTTAACGATAGATTAATTTGTGTTTTCTTTAATACAGAGCTACTAACGTGACATGGTGGGTGTTTTGGTTTGTTTTTTTTTTTTTTTTTAGAATAGAATAGAATAGAATGCCTTTATTGTCACTATACACATGTACAATGAGATTAAAGCATCTCCAGTAACAGTGCAAACAGCGTGTAGAGAGAGAGAAAGCATGCTCAACAATTAATATCTCAAGGCAACAAGATAATACATTAATACATTAATTGTCTGCAGGATAATTTATTGAGTCCACAATAACATAATACCCTAAGAACATACTGAGGCCAGGAATTAATACATCAAATCCACAAGTTAATACTGTATACAGGAACCATGAGATAATCCATTGGGGCCATGAAATAATAATAATGATGATATATTGAGGCAATAAGTTAATATGAAGAGTCCAGGGGCAAAAAGCAAACAACTCCATCTAAATTTAGTATATAACTTCAAACTGCATTGTCTCTGCAAAAAATGTGGGCGATGTTTCTTGCACCACTACGCTTACGCTACGACGTGCTTTTTTCATTTGTGAGTGAGCCGGATTGGCTGGATTGGGTTTCTTTTTATGTCCAACCTCTGATACAGCCACCTGTTCATCAATGCCAGAGACGTTTTCCATGTTTTAATGCATTATTTGGTGAAATAAATGCCAATTTAGCAAGCGAACCCAGAAAGGGCAACAAATTATAGGTTCAGTCATGATGGATGGCGTCATGGAGCCGTGATGGAGCGCTGATTTCCTGAAATGGAGCTGTCAAGAAACCTGAGAAAAATGGGACATGGAAGATGTTGCTTTCTGAAACTAAACCATGAATATAGCAGGATTTTACAATGGAGGTGTCTAGTTTTGTGGGGAAAAAAACCTGTTGAAGAGAAAGATGGCACAGCCATCAATCTGCTGATGGCATTGGATCAGGGTTTTTTTTCTAGGTTGGCACTTGTTGGCTTTTGTGCTTGAAGTCTTCATATATTAAGGTCACAAGATAATACATTAAGTTCATTAGAGAACACACTCCCCGGACACTTTAATAGGAACTTGTTGTTGATTCTAAGAGCCCTGTTCTTGGCTGCAGGAGTGGAACCCAATGTGTTCTTCTGCTGTTGCATGCTGAGATGCTTTCCTGCTCACCACGGTTGTAAAGAGTGATTATATGAGTTACTATATCCTTCCTGGCAAAAAAGCTCAAACCAATCTGTCCATTTTCTGATCTCTGACCCTCTCTTATCAACAAGGCGTTTGTTTCCACCCACAGAACTGTCGCTCACTCACTCAGTGATGTTTTTTGTTTTCTGCACCATTCTGTGTAAACTCTAGAGACTGTTGTGTGTGAAAACCCCAGGAGATCAGCAGCGTCTGAAATACTCAAACCAGTCCATCTGGCTCAAACCAACACCCATACCACAGTGAAAGGAAGTCACACAACAACTGAGATCACAGTTTTTCCCGTTCTGATGTTTGAACATTGCGAACATTAATTAACTGAAGCTCTTGATTTGTATCTGCATGATTTGATGCATCGTGCTGCTGGCGAGTGATCGGCTGATTAGAGACTTGCAGGAAACACACAGCAGGTGGATGGATAGGTGTTCCTAATAAAGTAGCTGGTGAGTGGATATTAAGGCCACAAGATAACTGATTGAGAACACAAACTAAATATCTAGTAGCCACAAATTAAACCACAAAGATTCCGACAAACTGGGAAACTTGAGCCCATGACTTGTATATGGTGGAACATCATACTTAATTATGTGGCCTTGAGTTTATTATTTGCTGGAAACAGATGAAATTAATATCCTTAGTCATCTCCACGCTCGGGTTTAATTTATTCCTTTGTCTCTCTAAAACACAATAGTCGCTATGTGTGAAGTCATTTGTAACCATGATCCAGACCGTGAGAAGCTTAAATCGACAGCCTTACTGTCTTTATTTGTGGCCATATTTTATTAAAAATTAACCTCAGCTGTTCTGTACTTGACATTGTTTTACTACAGAGTTTATTTTCTGCACTTGACTATTTACAATGGAAAATATTACATTCAAGCCTGTCTCTTAATGTTCAACTGAAAGCTGGACTCTGAAAGTTACAAACTGCAAGCCTGAAGACACGTGAGTGGGTGAACATCAGTGCAGCACAACTGCACTGAAAAGAAACGTTTACTTTTACCGAGCATCTCCTTCCTCACCGACTCAAAGAGGTCAGCGTTGTGTTACCCTGAAACACAACGGGGGCGTCGAAAACAGAGTGCACTGTTTTGCTCCATCGTGTTGTTCAGGTGCTTAAAAAAACCCTCCAGTTTGCCATTATGACTTCCATGGATTGAACACATGCTGCAAGTCTGAAATTTTCTCCATCTTAACTCGTACCTCGATGCAGTAAGAATCAGGGAAGGTTTTGTTGAGAACCAATATTTCTTAACTGCCAAACTCACAGGTTTGTATCAACACGCTCGTTCTAATACGTTATCGTTTCTATAGTAACGGCTCGCATGGTGGACACTCCGCATCAATAGATTAAAAAGTGTGTGAAGTTTTCTGGAAGGAGATGTTTATTTAATATTGATGGAAGGAGTCTCCGGTGTCAGTGCTATGAAGGTATACACTCACAGCCACTTTATTAGGAATGCCCATACATCTGCCTGCTGTTTTGTTTACTGCAGTTCTCTAATCGCCAGTCACGATGCATCAAATCACGCAAATACAAATCAAGAGCTTCAGTTCATGTTCACAATGTTCAAACATCAGAACGGGAAAAATTGTGATCTCAATTGTTGTGTGACTTTCTCTCACTGTGGTATGGGTGTTGGTTTGAGCCAGATGGACTGGTTTGAGTATTTCAGAAGCTGCTGATCTCCTGGGGTTTTCACACACAACAGTCTCTAGAGTTTACACAGAATGGTGCAGAAAACAAAAAACAAACATTGAGTGAGTGAGCGACAGTTCTGTGGGTGGAAACAAACGCCTTGTTGATAAGAGAGGGTCAGAGATCAGAAAATGGACAGATTGGGTCGAGATTTTTTTTTTTGCCAGGAAGGATATAGTAACTTATATAATCACTCTTTACAACCATGGTGAGCAGAAAAGCATCTCAGCATGCAACAGCAGACAGAAGAACACATGGGGTTCCACTCCTGCAGCCAAGAACAGGGATCTTAGAATCAACAACAACAAGTTCCTATTAAAGTGGTCGGGGGGTGTAATTTTAAGTTTTCCGACATGTTCAGGACAGAACAGTTTATGCTTTGTGGTTTTTTGAGAAGATGACAAGCTGTATTTTATTTCATAAACCCAAATTCATAAGGCAAAATTATTTATTTTTATGGGTCACTTTTTGGCAAATTGCTGTTGTATAAGAGGAATAAAACAGTATTTGGTATATGCTGTTAGAGAAAATTAATCAACTTGATGGTAAGAGTAACTCTGCACCATGTCATCATTGATTATTTTCTGATAACTGCAAAACACAGACATGTTTCATTCTTTCTTACTGCATGACACATGTTCGTTCGTTCATTCATTCATTCATTCATTCATTCATTCAGTGAATCCAAATCCAAACCTTCATCAGACTTCAGGAGACCAATCACGGCTCTCTGGCAGTCCTGGGATTGGAATTCACTTTGCACGCACAGCTTAAACAGCTGACCTGTAATACTTCCTCGATTTATACATGATGAACCATTACTGCATTAATCATTTCCTAAACACAAGTGTCTACTTTAGATTCAGCGTGCATTTTTGTTAATGTGATGCATTTTGTATACAGTTGTCAAGTTTTTCAAATGAAGATGGGTGTTGGAATAAATGTTTACGCTTCCAGCAATCAGAATGTAGCGCCAATCAGCAGTGAGTAAGTAAGTGTTCACTTTAGCGCTTCTTTAATCTGTGTTCCTGGTGGAATTCTAGATTCGAGCAGAATTTGCATACGGGCATAACATCCCTTTGGTCGGTGTGTTGCATTAATATAAAAAGACATTCACAGTTTTACTCAAAGATGTTGAACATCACTGAATTCTTTATCAAACAATTAGAAATCTATGCTTAATGAAGGACAAATAAAGATCAGGATTGGTCTCGAAAACCAATCTGACCTGAACCTTGACCTCAGAGCAATTATTGTGTTACGTGTAGATTTGCTGTTTAATCCGAACAGAATGACAAGTAAATCACAATCCGGTCCAAAATCCAGTTGAGCAGGTGAGAGATCAATCAAATCCCTGTTCAAGGGCCCAGCAGTGGCTTTTTTTTCTACTTTTGGGATTTGAGCTCAAAACATTCTGCTCACTCTGCAAAAATATAACATCTGAATTTCATCCCTTCCCAAATTTATCGATGAATTCCTGTGTGATTGAGTCTATTTTGGATGCAACATTATTTTAAATGCAAACCCTAAGTCTATACATCTTTATTAACACAGTGTATCCTGTAAACACACACTGTCCACTTTATTAGGAACACCCATACATTCACCCGCTGTTTTGTTTCCTGCAGGTCTCTAATCAGCCGATCACTCAACAGCAGCACGATGCATCAAATCACGCAAATACAAATCAAGAGCTTCAGTTAATTAATGTTTGCGATGTTCAAACATCAGAACGGGAAAAACTGTGATCTCAATTGTTGTGTGACTGTCTTTCACTGTGGTATGGGTGTTGGTTTGAGCCAGATGGACTGGTTTGAGTATTTCAGAAGCTGCTGATCTCCTGGGGTTTTCACACACAACAGTCTCTAGAGTTTACACAGAATGGTGCAGAAAACAAAAAACACTGAGTGAGTGAGCGACAGTTCTGTGGGTGGAAACAAACGCCTTGTTGATAAGAGAGGGTCAGAGATCAGAAAATGGACAGATTGGTTTGAGCTTTTTTGCCAGGAAGGATATAGTAACTCATATAATCACTCTTTACAACCGTGGTGAGCAGAAAAGCATCTCAGCATGCAACAGCAGACAGAAGAACACATTGGGTTCCACTCCTGCAGCCAAGAACAGGGATCTTAGAATCAACAACAAGAAGTTCCTATTAAAGTGGCCGGGAAGTGTACGTAGCAAAGTTTTTAAGTGAAGACAATCACCACTGATTTCATTTATTCTGATGTTTATACTTTCAGTAATTTGTATGTCCCATCTGTCAACAGAAATCATTCAGTCTAAGAATAGATGTCACATCACATCACATTATCTCTAGCCGCTTTATCCTTCTACAGGGTCGCAGGCGAGCTGGATCCTATCCCAGCTGACTACGGGCGAAAGGCGGGGTACACCCTGGACAAGTCGCCAGGTCATCACAGGGCTGACACATAGACACAGACAACCATTCACACTCACATTCACACCTACGCTCAATTTAGAGTCACCAGTTAACCTAACCTGCATGTCTTTGGACTGTGGGGGAAACCGGAGCACCCGGAGGAAACCCACGCGGACACGGGGAGAACATGCAAACTCCACACAGAAAGGCCCTCGCCGGCCCCGGGGCTCGAACCCAGGACCTTCTTGCTGTGAGGCGACAGCGCTAACCACTACACCACCGTGCCGCCCAAGAATAGATGTATTAAAAATAATGAAGTTTTTTAAAGTGAGACGCCTTTTCGATTTCATAAAATCGGTGAAATTTAGTTCCCTCTGAAATGTGGTCATTGTGATAGCTGATTATTTCTGTAATATCTCACAAAATATCAGGCCATTCTGTGGCTGGGAAGTTATTTAATTTGAGGGGATTAAAGGGCTGATGACACGAACATGACTCTATGCAATTTCTTAAATAAACTATACAACATGGCAAACATGTTAGATTTCTGTTATAATTACGTGAAAAGAAGCTGTTGTTACGTGAATATCCAACTTTTAATTGCACAGCGCAAGAAAACTGGGTCCGTGGCTCGCGGCCATGCTGTGATGTCAGCGGAAGAACACGCTGCGGTTCACTGGCTGTTCTACTCAATGGAAATGGCGCATGAAAACGCCGGTGAACTCTCTAGTGCTAGCTCTTCCTCTGAACAAAAGAACAACCAAATACTGGTACTTTAAGCAGTGATCATGATGGCATGATTTTATCTGATTTTAAATAAATGAGACTGATAATAATGTGAATGTTCACAACTAGTACATACAAACTCTGCAGCTTCTGATTCAGCAGCTGCGTCATACTCCGCAAAAACATCAGCAAGAACCTACAATATAAATGGAAATGCAATACACTAAGCTCAAATGACTTTTGGAAAGTATAATTTCTAAATTTTTTCTACATATTCTTGAAGTCGGTCATCAGGGTACTTGCTACCGTTCCCTAACAATGCATGGCAAAGGGTAAAGTGTAGTGTTGCTACGAGTACTTGCTAAAGCCTCCGGTGGAAGATCCTCGATGTGCTGATAAGACATACAGTTCTATAGAACACACAAGTGTCACGATAATCACAAAACAGATGCAGATTGTTAAAATACCTAATTTTTAAGCAATCATGTGTTGATCTCTTCCGAATAGAATCTATGATAGCCTACCCTCTTTACCCTTTGCCTCTCGTTGCTAGGTGGCAGTTACATGAAAGCCGCAAGTTTTCACAAGCAAATACATGACTGATATCACGCCGACTTTATGATTACATTTATGATTATCATGAATGTGTACTCTATGAGCGCTCTGGAGCGAGTCACTTCCAAGATGGCCGCGCAGACCGCATGGTTACTATTTTTAGCATCATGTCGGAGCACTCTATAGCTCTACGTACCTTTATCTTATGTCGTTTCTCAACACATGTTCTGAAAGGAGGCCTGTCTTTGGAGGAGTCGGCTTGTCCCAGGCGACTGCTGGATCCGGCATAGCTACTAGTAGACCCCCTCCGGAATACTGTAGGCACTGCTGATGGTAGTAACACGTTTGTGCTGAACTGAACACCCAAGAGATTCTTTTAAGCTGGGAAGGGTGTCAAAACAATCCAAATCGAAGTGTTCAGAGTACAGGGCGGATGTTGGTGAGGGCTCCCACTTGTCACGAGTGCGCCTGACTTGCTTCACCCACTTCGCATGCAGCTTGGGATCTCTGGGAAACTTGAATAAACTTACCCCATCCTTGTGGGTTTTGGAGCAAAAGCCGGCAACACAATGCGAAGGCATAATAACTTATATATATAATCATCTCATTATCTGTAGCCGCTTTATCCTGTTCTACAGGGTCGCAGGCAAGCTGGATCCTATCCCAGCTGACTACGGGCGAAAGGCGGGGCACACCCTGGACAAGTCTCCAGGTCATCACAGGGCTGACACATAGACACAGACAACCATTCACACTCACATTCACACCTACGCTCAATTTAGAGTCACCAGTTAACCTAACCTGCATGTCTTTGGACTGTGGGGGAAACCGGAGCACCCGGAGGAAACCCACGCGGACACGGGGAGAACATGCAAACTCCACACAGAAAGGCCCTCGCTGGCCACGGGGCTCGAACCCGGACCTTCTTGCTGTGAGGCAACAGCGCTAACCACTACACCACCATGCTGCCCCTTATATATATATATATATATATATATATATATATAAAAAAAAATGTATAATGTATAATGATAAACTGAACACCTGTTGCATCAACAACAAACTGGTAAGTTAGGAGGAAGAGTCTTTCGCTGACGTCATATAGCCCCTCCTCCTCATTCGTCTCCTGGGTGCTGCAGCCCCGTCAAATTTGCCCAAACAGCCGCGTTTTTTATCATAACTTGTAATATAGGCGCCTTCATGAATTAATATATGGATCATCGGGAATTACTTTTTATGTTATAAAACATCGCCAAAGATGTCAAAAACGTGTCATCAGCCCTTTAAAGCAAATAATGTGCATGAAATCGCTCGCTTGGCGCAGTCAAGCAGACAGAGGAAGTCCGTGTGCGCATGCGCAGGTTTACCTTCTTCTTCTTCTTTTGGGTTTTACGGCAGCTGGCATCCACAGTGTTGCATTACTGCCATCTACAGGTTTCCCTTTGAGCGTGCACTCACAGTTCCATCATTCTGTCGCTAAACAAACAGCTGATCACACCGAGGTGCTCGCTGAGCGCCCATATTTATTAGTTTGGTCCTGCGTTTCCTTTCCTTCGTATAGAACATAACGTCTTTTCTTCTCGCTTTCTTTCCGTTACTGTAGTCGCTCTTTCACGTTTCATTCGCACACTTACATCCTCCATTTTTCTCTCCTGTTTCAAATGTGTATCCCACAATGCCTTGCGTGAACGAGGAAAGCCCACCACGTGATGCATGACGTAGTATCTTGAATTGGGTCATGGTGAAGCAGGAAAAAATAGCGGAGAATTTAGGACCACATGACTTCATTAATTGTTCTATTTTTAAAAACTAATGAAATTGGAAGTCTGTGATTTAAATTCAGTAGCTTTCGGTCACTAAACAAAAATAATTGGGTGTCGGGAAAATTCTTTTTATGACCTACACTTGAAAAATCTGAAAGGCAGCACAGCTTTAATACATCTGTGTGTCTGGATCAGGACAACACAGTTTGTGTTATTTCTAGCACATTACTTTTGTTAAACTGTGTAACACAGTATTTGTGTAGGTTTTAGTGACAGACTTTAGTGTTACTCTTATACAACGTGTGTGTGTGTGCGCACGTGTGAGTGTTTGTAGACTTCATTAATATACAATTTAAAATAAATGACTAAAATCCAGCCATGAGTACAAATTGACATTCATTGTTTTATTACTTTAAAGCTACACTGCATGCATAAAGGAGCTCATCAACTATTAATAACAACTGCAAAGTTAATAAAGAGAAAACTGTACAAGTTTGTATCTTGTATTTACACGTATTTCAAAATAAATGGTAAGACAATAAATCAAGTGATACAATATCCGTTGGATCGTTGAGATTAATCATTTCATGTTCATCTTTCCTCTGTGTTACGTAAGTGTGGAGGTGCTCTTCAGTAAACATTTAGAGAATTATGAGCATCTCTTCATGTTCACAAATCGGAACTATATGCACTATTTCACCAAAGAGACTCTTGTCATTCAAGCCACAGTTTAAAGCGTGTACATGATGGTGTTTGGGGATACGACTTCTGTCTGGATAAAGACTTGAAATAAACTCAAAACGGGCAAAGTGTGGAGAAAACTAGAAAGGAAGCGTGAACGAAGAACAAAAGTTTGGCCATTCTGCCATAAAAGGTGAAGGAGGACTAAAAGTCAGTGGATTGCCATGGAAGGATGGAGGGATCAACAAAAGAATAGAAGGGTGAGATATATAAGTGTCATTAGCATAGAAAGCAGTTAAATGCTGTACTTTTGGAGTTGAATCCATATCCCAAGCTATGTGACTCTACCTTCAAAAATGTAGGAGTCATAAAATCAAATGGTTCTAATAGGAAGATGGAGGGGAAAGAAAGAAGAGAAGAGAATAATTAATGGCATATTTATGTAAGATGAGATCATCTAACCAACTTCATGGTCCAAGCTTTTAATCTCTCTGAGCATTTAGGCCTTGAAAAATGAATTGAAGCCAATGGGAGGAAAATCAAGGGATGAAAAAAACAGCAAGCAGGAGTGATAGAGGTATGAAAAGAGGTTTATTGCATTGTCGTATTGTCCAGAAAATGTCTAGTAAGTTTGGAGATATTATTTCTATGGGGGGAAAAATGGGCGGATCGTTGTCTTTGTTACACAACACCATGTGATCATCATCAAATTCTTGTAGTGCCATTTGTTTGGGAACAATCACGCAAAAATTACCAAATTTGTTGGAAGAGAAGCTTTCAGAAAAAACACTAAGTGAATGGCAAGCAGTCAGAAGTCATACTGTTCCAAATAAAGAAGTCTTCTGACCTCTGGTTTCGACCTCAATGCCTGTCCTCTCTCAGTAATCTCAAATCATCTAATAAAGATGCATCTAATAAAGCCATAATTGTCTTTATCAATCGAATTAAATCATAGGCAAAGGTGAATATTTGCAAGGGCCGAGTTCAATCCTACAGGCACGTTTCCTCGACAAAAATACACAGTGACTGTCTTGTGATTTATTTTTTTTAACCCAGTGGGTGAGTGGTTCCTAAATAATCAAAATACAATTGGGTTTGTAAGGCATTGGGCTGCTTCTAATACAATTTGTGCCTTTTAAAATGTAAGCCATCTGAGTAATCCTGCATTTTACCACTACTCCTGTCATAAGAAAAGGATTTCAACTGTTTCAGAGATATCAGCTGCAGTACTTGGGTTAACCTCCCTGGTTTTCTCTCTTCCCTGTTTTCTACCAACAGGGAACAGTTTCTGTTCAAATTTTGAACCGTTCAGAGCATTTCCACCAAAAATAAATTGGTTCAGAACCTGCAAAGTTGGAACCAAAATATAACTGTTTTTTCCAGCATGAACTATGGCAACATCAGTGGGTGTGTCAATAGTTTGGAGAGGAATAACAGCACAGCAATGGAAAGGATACATCTTCAGGAAGAAAATGAAAATGAATATCTGCAATAACACAACAGAAGGTCGGAGGTAATCGATGTACACTGCCATCTTGCTCCTATTGTTTACTTTCTGTGGTGAATTGTGCCACGCCCTTCATTCATGACGCATCCTTGATTACAATGGTTCCACTCAAAAGTGGTAAAAACATGGACTAGCACCAAAGAATCCTCAACAGAACCGGTTCAAGAATCCGTTCCTGTTGGTCAAAAAGGGGTATCTGTGTCACCTTTGCAACCCAAGAGTATTTCCTTTGGCTTGAGTCAAGACAGTTTCTCTGAAAAATACTTGCTTTTTCAAATTTATCTCGTAAACTTTGAACAGCCTGCTCATTTTGTGGTACAGAATACATATTAAGCACAGCAATCATTTCTTCCTGTAACAAGCCCAGTGTTTTGTCCAGTAACTCTTTTTGCACAATTAATACTTTTTCTTTTGATCAGTCAGAGTGGAATTGGATGTAGAGCACATTTTGGGAACACAAGCTGCTGCAGAATTCTTGTAGTCTGAAAAAACTGCAATCCACGTCAGTGTCCAAATTGTCAGTGTGTCAAAACTCCACATCTGTCCCAGAAGCACTGGAGAGGGCTGGGACAGATCAAATCTGAGGAAAAGTACTCAAAGTACCAACTAGTTCAAAAAATGATTTATCAGCATTGTAAATAATAATAAGTTGCGCCTTTCAAGAAACCCAAGGACGCTTTACAATTATAGACAAGGAAAAAAAAATAAATAAAATAATAATAATAAATAAATAAATAAATAAAGTAAAAAGTCCACCAAGTAGGGGTCAGGATGTAATTCCAATGGTGTAGCAGTCACAGTCCCACCAAAAGGCACACGAAAACAAGTCCCACATCTCCAGCACCGCCGCCGTGACACCATCAGCAACATCGCTCGAACACCACGCCATGGATCCACAAAGCGAGAGCGAGCAGAGAAGCTCTGCCATGCAGAGCACTGGTATGTCCAAACCGCCTGCACAGCCGCCGCAACACCACCGAGCAACATCGCTCAGAACATCACGCCAAGCGTTAAAGCACAGAGCGCTGGACAACCACAATGTAAAATGAGCAACAGGCTCACTGCAGTCCATAGCTGGGAGCGCAGGCATCACCCACAGCAAACCAAGGCCTGGAGGGAACCGACGCCTGAAACTAGGTCCGGAGCTACACCACAACCGGCGGACAAAACATTCAAACAAACATCAAACTAGACAAACACACACAAAAAATAAATAAATAAAATGAAAATAGAAAAAGAAAGAAAATAAAAATAAAATAAAAAACCTCTGGTGAGACCATTGTAGTGGTCTCTTTTCAGATGTTTTGCATAAATAAGAATTGAAATTATAGCAGGGTCTCTGACGCTGGTCCTGACTGCAGACTAAAGTGGAATCCTGTCTATCAGACAGTACATGGACATGTCTGAGATGATTCCCAAGCCTCTTTACATCTCTAGAAATGTCTCTTTTGCACTTTGGACAGATGGTGACATGAGACAAGCTCCACAATTCTGGATTCTGCATGGCATCAACATGCTCCAAGAACCCAAACACAGAGGCAAGCTGTACAGGATAGACCATTTTGCAAATCCAGTCCAGCTTAAAGAGTTTATCCAGACTGCAAGTCAGACCTTCATCCTGAAGTTGAATCACAACACAATCGTTGGCTTCCACACTAACCTGTTGCCCTGCTATACTGGGGTATCCTAAGCTCTAGAAGATGAGGTTAGTTCACTCCTGTTGCAGTGCCAAGGCTCTGCAAGAGGCTATTGATGCTTGTTCCTAGAAACATCTTCAAAATGTTATGATTCATTCAGATATTCAAGTTATCTTCTTGGCTTTTAGTCCAAGATGTAAGATAAAGCTGCATTTACTCCATCCCTTGGTTGGAGAAGAGTCAGCATCTTGAGGCCACTTAAGCACTTTGATTTGAAAGAAAGCACAAATACCAGACAGTCATATCAATTTTTTTGCCACGTCTAATGATCAGGTGACACCCCCTCCCCGATCATTCAAACCTTTACGCCAACATTTCACCAAAATTTCAGCAACAATTCCAACACATTCAGCACAGGAACATATCATAATTGATTTCATTTGTTGGCAAAATATAAAAATTGCTTGCAACTTACCAACACTCTCGATTTGTTGTGGTCCTTCAATGTTCTTTTCCAAAGCAGACATTTTATCAACAATGGTTGCTTCCCATTTGCAGAGAAAGAGATCTGCTTTCCCTGGAAACATTTCCCCAAACTTGCTGTTGATCTGAAAACTTGTAAAAACAGCAGGTCAAGATGTTCGTGATGTGCCCTCCTAATGACAAAACAAATGCAATCTCATTTTTGAAAGTTACAGTAAGTTCTCATCTCATCTCATTATCTGTAGCCGCTTTATCCTGTTCTACAGGGTCGCAGGCAAGCTGGAGCCTATCCCAGCTGACTACGGGCGAAAGGCGGGGTACACCCTGGACAAGTCGCCAGGTCATCACAAGGCTGACACATAGACACAGACAACCATTCACACTCACATTCAAACACATTCATATTATTATTATCATTATTAGGGGCAGCACGGTGGTGTAGTGGTTAGCGCTGTCGCCTCACAGCAAGAAGGTCCGGGTTCGAGCCCCGTGGCCGGCGAGGGCCTTTCTGTGTGGAGTTTGCATGTTCTCCCCGTGTCCGCGTGGGTTTCCTCCGGGTGCTCCGGTTTCCCCCACAGTCCAAAGACATGCAGGTTAGGTTAACTGGTGACTCTAAATTAAGCGTAGGTGTGAATGTGAGTGTGAATGGTTGTCTGTGTCTATGTGTCAGCCCTGTGATGACCTGGCGACTTGTCCAGGGTGTACCCCGCCTTTCGCCCGTAGTCAGCTGGGATAGGCTCCAGCTTGCCTGCGACCCTGTAGAACAGGATAAAGCGGCTAGAGATGATGAGATGAGATTATTATTAATCTGAAGTGAAGGAAAGAGTGTGAGGATACTTATGGCAAGGAGTTGTTTATCAGATCTAATGGTGACTGAAATACATTTTGTCGGTTAATACTGTAAACAAGGCCCCAAAAACGACCAAGGCCTATTTGGGTCCATTACAATAGAACGAGACCGTCAATGACAGTGTAGCTCACTCCGGCCCCATCTGGTCCAGAAGGAACGATCTAAAGTGGGCCACCTTGCACAATAAATGTTGCAAGCTATATACACTATATACAAGCTTTATATATGGAAGTGATATCCACCCTAAGAATACCGACCTATTTACCAGAAAGAATCCAGAACAATGAAGAACTGACTGAGAAGAAGCGATTTTTGTTGAACTGCTCATGAAGGACTAATTAGTTCATAACTTCATTAATAATTGTAATGAAGCAAATCTGGGTAGAAGTTACATGCACTCTAGGTCCCCCTACCTTCATGCCAGAAAGAATCAAAATTGGTGAAGAATTGAGGGAGAAGAAGTGATTTGTGTAGAAACTGCTCATTAGAGATTGATTAATTACTCCATATCATCATTATTAATTGCAATTATGCAAATTAGGGGAGAAGCTATATGCACCCTAGGCAGACCTACCTTCCAGCCAAAAAGAATAAAAATTGGTGAAGAATTGAGAGAGAAGAAGCAATTTTCGTGACATCTGGACATCTTTACTTTTGATGCCCAGCAAAGTAGCTAACTGTTAGCCACTGTTCAATAATTGCTGGGATTTAACACAATATTTGTTTAAATCATCATTGCACAAAAATCTGTTAACTTCTAACACATTCCATTTCTAGGATTTTGTCCTGGTGGAATTCGAGCTCCAAACAACATTAGCATACTAGCATAGCACAAACAGGCTGTTCCTTAGTCAGTATGTTACACTTATCAACAGACATATGCCATTTCCTCTGCAGTGATATCCAGCATGTCTGATTTCTTCATCCAAAAATTTTTGCAATTATGTTTCAGACAAGTTAAATCCTTCCGCAGTTCAAGTATAGATTCTCCACTACAAGTCGACAGTCTGTCACTCTGCACAGAGAGAATTTCTGAGAATCAAATGGATTAGCTGGAAAAATATGGAAAATTTGACAGCCGCTTGACGTATTAGCTTCTAGCTCTGTGCTAGTTAAGCATTCAGACAATGCCGAGAGGATAGTATTGATGTTTAGCTAAGCTAATAGACCAAACAGAGGTAACCTTAGGCGCATCTGCACTGCTGATTTGGCAAAAGTGCCGAGTGACTGAGTCACTCCAACAGCTAGCTATTTGCATTTTTTAAACTAGGAAATTACCCTGTTTATCTCTGAGTTCTAGATTTGCGCTATGAGGTAATTCTACAAAACTGTGAACGTGAGTTAGTGCCAAAGAAATACCTGAGTGAAAAAGATGCCAAACAGCTTCCTTACTCAATGCAAAGCAAGTAAAGTCTCTGAATTTAATTAGCATGGACTGTCCTGAACCATTCCAAGCTTCGGCATGCCAAGTTTTATGCTTTAATAGGCGACTCTGAGGGTATCAAGCAGTGCAATAACTAATGCAGGCTCACTGCAGTGATGGTGACAGCTCTTTCAATCAGGCTGGCTCTTCACCAGGGGGATGCGCAACAACACAGAAATGCAAAACAGTGCTCGGGAATAAGCCGTGTCAGCACTTGAAATGCACCTTTCAAAAGCTTTCTTCATCAATCCAACACATGCTGGCCATTTGAACCACCGACCTGTGCGATCAGAGGCAGGATTAAATCCAACACAGCATCGGGAAAGAGGTGGATCTCTCCAAAAACCCGAGCAAAATCAGAAAAGGATTATTAAAGGAAGTGGAGAACAAGGTCAAAGACTTGGGGAAGAACAGAGGGCAAGGTGAATTTCCAGTTCATCCCTGAGCCCCAGACAGACTCGTGAGCAAGCTGAGGCTAAGGAAGGTGAAAGCTCCCTTGCCAACATGCTAGGCTCTACTTTTGATGTTAATTCCTTGAAAGCTGTTTCTTTAGCTGGGGATTAACACGCAGGGAGCCGGGCTTAGCACGGCCGGACTAATAAAGATGACACATCTAACACAGGTACGCGCTCATGCGGCGCCTTGGGAGCCGTGCTCATGACATCCTGCTAATTATAATGAACTGCATTTCTTTGAGCACAAAGTAGCATGGTACTCTGACAAAGAGATGGGCTGTTGAGACTCTTTTTTGGACTCTGTTCTCAGACACACCTGCTTTGTTCTCAAAGTTCTTTATTAGCTTTTGAGAATGCACACAAGTCCCAGAGCTTGACAGTTATGAAGTGTGTCCATTATAGCCCATAAACGACCATTACAGTTACTGATTAGCTTCCGTGGCTGTACTAGCTCGGGGGAACGATGCTGCTAATGATCACAGGGCAGCTTGCATACCAAACCAATGCCCAAATCATCTGTTTGGCCAGCTACAGCGAGATTGATTAGAAATTCCCAAAGAACAATCGCCCCCCTGAGAGCTTGAAATAATTCTGCCCCTCCGTTTCTGAAAACTGTACTCCAAGCTGACAAACAAATCAAGGCATCCTCTCCCTCTGTGATCAATTATCATTTATTTTAATAGCTTGATCTGACACATACGAGTGAAGCTCCAGTGAACATTCTAATTACTAGGATCTTTTTTTATTATTATTTTGCTCTTGCTGTTGTTGTTGCTGTCTTGGTGTGGTTAGGTCTTCACAGGAACTCTATTAAAACATTCTGTGATGATAATCATCTCCTGCCCTGAAGGAATTATATCCCTGAGAACTTTGACACTCTTGAAACTATCTTTTTCCAATAAAAACAAAAGCGATCTTTTCCTCTGGTTCCACCACTGGTCCAATCAGGCAAGATTCCTGAAGATGAGATAATGCAAATATTTAATAGGCCACGAAGGATTTTTGACTTTCTAGCTGAGAAGAGGAACCACAAATCAGCCAGGAATGAAGCTTTTTAAAGGTTAATAACTTTTAATAACAGTGTATTTTTAATTGACTCCATCAGTTCTGGTTCACTTTCAGAATATTTCTTATTCTTGATGTTGCTGTCATCCATCACACTGCCATGTTCACTGTGCTTCAAAATGATATCAAACGAAACCACAAATCAGACTCTGAACTCTCATCTGAGCACGATGTGAAAAGGCCAGCTTCTTATTACACCACTTTGCATTAACTATGAAAAGTGTTCAGTGCATCAATATTTCTATTACAGTGAGGGAAAAAAAAGTTCTGTGTATCTAAAAGCCGGATATCTCGGATGCAGATGTTGCAGTTGAGCCTGTGATGCTTTTGGCTCCAGTGGAGACGTAAACCGTGAGGTTCTCAATACCGCTATCGCTCTTACACACACACACACACACACACACACACACACACACACACACACACACACAGAGAGAGAGACAGACAGAAGAAAACATGATGATTGGGTCTTGCTTATCCAAAAGAGTTTAGGAACAATTTTTTTTTTTTTTTAGGTGGTACACTTTTTTCCAGCAAAATATTGCCATAAGAAGCTACGTCTTGGATTTTGCAGTTATGTTTTGCATCCACAAAAGGTGTATTTTACAAATGGTGCATTTAGAATTTAGAATGAATTTACATTTCAAACCAGTAATCAGATCATTCAGATTGTTAATTATACCATTAATCTGGCTTTTTGTTTTCCATTTTCTCTGCCAGTAACCACCACAGACTTTATATCTCAAAGAAGGACTGGATTACAAATAAGCAACTACAAATAAGTGGCAGGAAGTTTGAATATTTCCATCACATCGTTTTTGCTCAGAGAACTGCCAATTGTCAAGCCGTTCTAGAGGAGAGTGTTGGATTTATTTATTCAGAAAGAACTGCAATCGTTAAGTGATTGCCTTCAATCTAAAAATTTCTCATTTGCACATTGCCTGAGTGTATGAATTGTTTTCCCAAACTTTTAATTATCAGATCATTTTGGATAGTTTTACAGCTCAGAGACAATTCAGTTGGTGTGTTCAAGCAGGGGATCATCATGCAGTGCTGGAGTGGGTTCTGTCAGAAGGGTTGAGATATGCTGTGAAACTAAATCACACAGTGCATCATGAATGTCTGCTAGCAAAAAAAAAAAACATTAGTTCAAAGGCCAGCCATCAAGAGAGACTAAACTGACTAAACAGCCTCAGGGTCCAAGTCATTAGAACCAGACTTTAGTGGTAGAGAGCGAAAGAGAAACATGAGACAGAGGTTGAATTTTCAGCTTTCGCTAAAGATTTGTGGAGTGAATTATATTTTCTTAACACCGTTGCTGGATTATTGCATCAGGCACAGCTAATTTTTGAAAACAATGACGCGAATGGGCATGGGGTTACGAGCCGATGTCATCAGGCTTCAGTTACTGAAGCGTGTCATCAGAATGATTTGTGCAGCCTGCAATATATCAGTCGTCCTGCAGGGGCCAGTGTGTGTGAGTCTGGAGATAATGATACCGAAGTAAAGAAATAAATAAGTAAAACCTCCTCCATGAACTGTAACAAAGAGATGTGAACAAAACTTCATTAATTCTCTGTGATGTTCCTCAAGGAGCTACTGATTCACAGGGGCGCGTGGATTCAATGAGGCTGACTGTTCCAGATATCGGCCTTACAAACAGGATTCAATATTTTACACAAGCCAAGATGTTCAGCGCACTTGAGCAGAGCCACAAATCGATCACCACGTGTGTGTGTGTGTGTGTGTGTGTGTAGTGCTCTTGTTTAGACGGGATCGAGATTAAAGGCAGGAGTCGAATGAGCATCTGCTGCAGAGGAATTTTTGACAGAGAAACACAAATCGCTCATTGATTGATGTTAAAACGGTTCTTACAGCGATTTCGCAGCCACTCCATGAAACAGCGAGTCGGTTGAGCGGAACTGCTCGGAACGCGATCGATAGAACGTGTTGTGTTTGGTTATTGTAGTGAAACTCTTGTGGATGTTAATCTATAAGTGGATATTTGCTTGTTGTGAGTGAATATAGTTGTAATTTTTTTTGATAAATTGGGAAAATAAATGCACTTATTTTTTTCATGGTGCAGTTTCCATCAAATCCTGCGCTCTGATTGGCTGGCGTGCGGGTCCGTATCCTATGGTACGGACCCCAGTTATGGACCTCTAGCAACTCGCTCGTTCACAACAACAAACATGGTAGCAATTTTTGTCAACATTTATCTTTTTTTATAAGACTTATTTATAAGATTATCAAAAATCTTATAAATTTTTGCCAGCATTTCTCAGGAGAATATCATTAATTTTACAGCATGGATAGCGATAACGACAGTGTTCACAGTGAAAGCAAGTTTTACTACCCTGAGGAAGAAGAAATAAAAGAAAACATTTCAGGAGAAAGCTAAAAACCTCTAACTTGCTAATGCCGAGCAAAAACATGGCTGAATCCTGAATGACTCCTATTTGTATAAATAGGGAACGACATAGGCGGCAAAATGTAGTTTTTTTCCTGCCATGGAAGTGCACTTGTATACTGAGGAGGAAGCCATTTGCATTACAGCCGTGAATGAGGAATCAAAATATCATTAATTTTACAGCATGGATAGCGATAACGACAGTGTTCACAGCGAAAGTGAGTTTTACTACCCTGAGGAAGAAGAAATAAAATAAAACATTTCAGGAGAAAACTAAAACCTGTAACTTGCTAACACCGAGCAAAAACATGGCTGAATCCTGAATGACTCCTATTTGTATAAATAGGGGACTACACAGGCGGCAAAATGTAGTTTTTTCCTGCCATGGAAGTGCACTTGTATACCGAGGAGGAAGCAATTTGCATTACAGCCGTGAATGAGGATTCAAAATGGCGGCTCAGCTCAGTTTTCCCTTTTGGGCACTCTCGTTTTCTGTTAGAATTTGGTAAAGAAATAAATATATTATTTACCAGCTTAAGGTTGGTCCGTATGGTGAAATACCGTGACCTCGGCCTTGAATACTGACCTCGGCCCAGAGGGCCTCGCTCAGTACTTTCAAGACCTCGGTCACTGTATTTCACCATACGGCCCTCCCAGCTGGTAAATAACATTTATTTCCATGCTGTAGTTTTTATCTCTCTCTCTCTCTTTTTCTTCATGGCAGAGAAGAGAAGAGAGGAGAAAAGAAGAGAGGAGAAGAAAATATAAGAGAGGAGAAGAGAGGAAGAGAGGAGAGGAAAAGAGAGGAGAGGAGAGGAGAGGAAAAGAGAAGAGAGGAGAAGAGAGGAGAGGAGAGGAGAGGAAAAGAGAAGAGAGGAGAGGAAAAGAGAAGAGAGGAGAGGAAAAGAGAAGAGAGGAGAGGAAAAGAGAAGAGAGGAGAAGAGCTGGGGCAATTTGGCAGCCTGTCAATCATGTGCGATAATAATGTGTGTATCTGAAGTGGGTTCAGTCCGATGTCAGAAATTTCGATTCTATTTTATACGCATCACTAATAACCCTCCTTCTTCAATTATACCCAGATCCTCCCTTCACTTTCTGGGTTTTTTCCTCTTTCTGATGAGACAGAAGTGCTGCAGTGCTCCCATCTGGTCTTGTATAGAAATGCATATACAAAGACACCGAACCCCCAACACACACACACACACACACACATATATAAACACACTACATTTACACACTCATTTCAGTGCAGTACCCGAGTGCACGCCTCATATATATCAGATTGCTTCTGTGAGCCTGTGCTTTTATACTAAAATACAGAGTCCATATCTTACAGCTGTCTCAAGCTCAGTACACACACACACACACACACACGCCTTCCAGCATCACTAGCTACAGAGCTCTAGCACAAAGGTGCAACCATAAATCACCTGGGAATTAAGCTTTAACTCTACACAATCTTTTTTGTATATTTTAATTGGCTCCATCGGTTCTGGTTCAGTTTATCATTTTTCTTTATGTTGTAGTCATCCATCACGCTGATGCATTCACTGCACGCATTATTATTATTTCAGCTTCTTTTTTTAATGGCAAAAAAAAAAAACGATCCAAGATGAAACAAGCAGCTGCATTCATTCCTTTTCTCAAAAGTCTGCGTCTGGTCTTAAGTTTTTGTGAAGCCTGTGCATACAATGGGATCTGGAGAAGAAGTGTACAGGGTCTCATTATTATTAATATTAAAGTAAGAGCACTGTGTTATTCATGAGCTCGCCTATAATGTTTGAATATGTCAAAAAAGGAGAGAATGGAAAATCACAGGAGGTTATGAGTTCCTGATAATAACCTGTTGTGTGCTGTGCTCACGTTCTGCATAATTCAAGCTGAATTGCAGTCGGAATATAACACGGAATTCAGTTTCAAACCCCACACACACACACACACACACATTTTGCTGTTCTAGATATTTTTTGCAGAAAGGAAAAAAATGAAGGGAAAGAAGGAAAAATAATTGTGAAGGCGTTTATTAAACTGATCAGTAACAAAGAAAGCAAGTTACAATTTGTTCTGAAAGCAACGTGTGTGTGTGTGTGTGTGTGTGTGTGTGTGTGTGTGTGTGTGTGTGTGTGTGTGTGTGTGATCCATAGGTCAAAAGCAGAAGAAGCAGCATGAGATCAATAATTAAGTGGATGGATGAACAGAGGACTGAATGAATAGATGGATTAATAGACAAATTGAGGAATGAATTAATGGATGGATAGATGGATGAACTGTTATATAGTTAAAGACTCTGAGGACTGGACAGTTGGATGGATGGATGGATCAATAGACAAATAGAAGACTGGATCGTCAGATGGATGAATGGATCTACAACCCCGATTCCAAAAAAGTTGGGACAAACTACAAATTGTAAATAAAAACAGAATGCAATGATGTGGAAGTTTCAAAATTCCATATTTTATTCAGAATAGAACATAGATGACATATCAAATGTTTAAACTGAGAAAATGTATCATTTAAAGAGAAAAATTAGGTGATTTTAAATTTCATGACAACAACACATCTCAAAAAAGTTGGGACAAGGCCATGTTTCCCACTGTGAGACATCCCCTTTTCTCTTTACAACAGTCTGTAAACGTCTGGGGACTGAGGAGACAAGTTGCTCAAGTTTAGGGATAGGAATGTTAACCCATTCTTGTCTAATGTAGGATTCTAGTTGCTCAACTGTCTTAGGTCTTTTTTGTCATATCTTCCGCTTTATGATGCGCCAAATGTTTTCTATGGGTGAAAGATCTGGACTGCAGGCTGGCCAGTTCAGTACCCGGACCCTTCTTCTACGCAGCCATGATGCTGTAATTGATGCAGTATGTGGTTTGGCATTGTCATGTTGGAAAATGCAAGGTCTTCCCTGAAAGAGACGTCGTCTGGATGGGAGCATATGTTGCTGTAGAACCTGGATATACCTTTCAGCATTGACGGTGTCTTTCCAGATGTGTAAGCTGCCCGTGCCACACGCACTAATGCAACCCCATACCATCAGAGATGCAGGCTTCTGAACTGAGCGCTGATAACAACTTAGGTCGTCCTTCTCCTCTTTAGTCCGAATGACACGGCATCCCTGATTTCCATAAAGAACTTCAAATTTTGATTCGTCTGACCACAGAACAGTTTTCCACTTTGCCACAGTCCATTTTAAATGAGCCTTGGCCCAGAGAAGACGTCTGCGCTTCTGGATCATGTTTAGATACGGCTTCTTCTTTGAACTATAGAGTTTTAGCTGGCAACGGCAGATGGCACGGTGAATTGTGTTCACAGATAATGTTCTCTGGAAATATTCCTGAGCCCATTTTGTGATTTCCAATACAGAAGCATGCCTGTATGTGATGCAGTGCCGTCTAAGGGCCCGAAGATCACGGGCACCCAGTATGGTTTTCCGGCCTTGACCCTTACGCACAGAGATTCTTCCAGATTCTCTGAATCTTTTGATGATATTATGCACTGTAGATGATGATATGTTCAAACTCTTTGCAATTTTACACTGTCGAACTCCTTTCTGATATTGCTCCACTATTTGTGGGTGCAGAATTAGGGGGATTGGTGATCCTCTTCCCATCTTTACTTCTGAGAGCCGCTGCCACTCCAAGATGCTCTTTTTATACCCAGTCATGTTAATGACCTATTGCCAATTGACCTAATGAGTTGCAATTTGGTCCTCCAGCTGTTCCTTTTTTGTACCTTTAACTTTTCCAGCCTCTTATTGCCCCTGTCCCAACTTTTTTGAGATGTGTTGCTGTCATGAAATTTAAAATGAGCCAATATTTGGCATGAAATTTCAAAATGTCTCACTTTCGACATTTGATATGTTGTCTATGTTCTATTGTGAATACAATATCAGTTTTTGAGATTTGTAAATTATTGCATTCTGTTTTTATTTACAATTTGTACTTTGTCCCAACTTTTTTGGAATCGGGGTTGTAGACAAACAGAGCGATGGAGGGATGAATGGAAGGAAGGCCATGTGGATGAATGGATCAATAGACAAATAGAGGACTGGATCATTGGATGGATGGATGGAAGTAAGGCCAAGTGGCTGGATGGATGGATGGATGGATGGATGGATGGATCAAGAGGCAAATAGAGGGATGGATGGATGAACTGTAATACTGTTAAATAGTCAATTAGAAGACTTTATAGTTAGATGGATGGATGGATGGATGGATGGATGGATGAATGGATGGATGGATGGATGGATGGATGGATGAACTGTAATATTGTTAGTCAATTAGAAGACTTTATAGTTAGGTGGATGGAAGGCCAAGTGGCTGGATGGATGGATGAATGGATCAAGAGGCAAATAGAGGGATGGATGGATGGATGAACTGTAATATTGTTAAATAGTCAATTAGAAGACTTTATAGTTGGATGGATGGATGGATGGATGGATGGATGAAAGGCCAAGTGGCTGGATGGATGGATGGATGGATGGATGGATAGATGAATGGATCAATAGACAAGTAGAGGGATGGATGAACTATAATATTGTTAAATCGTCAATTAGAAGACTTTATAGTTACATGGATGGGTGGATGGATGGGTGGAAGGTCAAGTGGCTGGATGGATGGATAGATCATTAGACAAGTAGAGGGGTGGATGGATGAATGGATGAACTGTAATGTTAAATAGTCAATTAGAAGACTTTATAGTTAGATGGATGGAGGGATGGATGGATGGAAGGTCAAGTGGCTGGCTGGCTGGATGGATCAATAGACAAATAGAGTGATGGATAGATGTATGGATCAATAAAGAAATAGAGAATTGGATCACTGGATGGATGGATGGATGGATGGATGGATCGACTATTATATAGTTAAATAGTCATATAGAGGACTGGACAGTTAAATGGATGGATGGATGGATTGGTGAATCGCATGTTTCCTTATTGTCGGTCAGCTCTGCACTTGTAAGACACCCAGTGTGTGTGTGTATGTGTGTGTGTGTGTGTGTGTGTGTGAGCTCATTCCCCTGCTGCTGTATTAGACGCTGATGAAAGACAGCAAAAAAATTTGTGTTAACATCTGGGATTGTGTGCGTGCGTGGAATAATTGATGGTTTGTCACATTGCTTCTGTGGCAGAAATGATTGTGTAGAAGCGAGGAACGCAGCAGAGATGGATGGAAAAACACTCCCGCAGCACCACAATGCCACAGCGCCGAGTGTTAACAAAACATGGCACACTGGCACGACTTGGAGTGATAACCCAGCACGAAACAGTGGCACAACATTCGAACAAAGCACAGCACCATGGCTCAGCAATATGCTGAAAACTCAGCATGACTCATAAACATGACTTTAGCCTGAACAGAGAAGAATAGAGAGAAGAATAGAGAGAGGAGAAGAGAAGAAGAGAAGAGAAGAACACTTCCATTCAGCTCTATCTCTAATTCAGGCTCGAGCACAGCTTACTGAGAGAATATATTCAAATCTAAATCTGAATGGATGGACAGTTATCGAAACGGACTGATAAATAAACAGATGCTTAAATATGTGGACAGAATGTTGAATAATGAAATAGAGGCATGGATGGATGGAGAGATAGTTAACTAGTGAAATAGAGGGACGGATATTTAAGTGCAGTGATGGATGGATGGATGGATGGATGGATGGATGGATCGCACATTCACTTGTGTGGGTCAGCTCTACACTTTTCAGAAACCCTCTGTGTGTGTGTGTGTGTGTGTGTGTGTGTGTGTGTGTGTGTGTGTGTGTGTGTGTGTGTGTGTGTGTGTGTGTTTGACAGAACAGAGGCCTGGATAATTAATCAGACAGATGAATACTGTAATACATCCAGTACACTGTATACAACACTGTTGCATGAGTGTGAAACACTACATGGTAGAAAGGAGAGAAATTCTCTCCAGCGTGTGGTTGGATGGATTAATCAGTATGTTGAAGGATGAATGGATGGATAGATAGATAGATAGTCGATTCAACAGATAAATGCACTCTTGATTTGGCATTATTTGAAACAAAGGCAATGCAAACAGCCATTACATTAACACTCTCTCTCTCTCTCTCTCTCTCTCGCCCTCATCTCATTCTTTTTTCTGAATCCCATAACCTCCGTGAGCTCCTTTGTGTTTTAAATTGCCGGTTCGATATTAAACTATTAATTTGCCATAATAATGTACTCCTCAGAAAAGACAGTCTCATCAGGAAACGTAGTGGTTTTGATGAATTACTAATGCATTAATAATATCAAAGCATGAATTATTGATGCCCATCTGACCTGCCATGAAAGAGATTTAGTAGCACCAGTGAAACGAGATTAGGACAGGACCTTCTGGCCTGTGTGTGTGTGTGTGTGTGTGTGTGTGTATGTGAGAAACAGGAAGAGAGAAAGAGACTCCAGGCATGATGTGAACAGGTGTGCATAGAAGTGTGTGTGTGTGTGTGTGTGTGTGTGTGTGTGCGCGCGCATGCTACTATTGAGGATGCAGTGAGGCTGAATGCATTGATTTTGCACATGAGCACATTTTCAACGCTGAAGAAATATTGAGCTGAATTGAGCAATGTGTGTTACTGATGCTCAGATGTGAAGGCACACGTCATAAATGGAGTACATCAATGACACACACACACACACAGAAACCTATTACCATTCCTTTGAACCAGAAAACACAATCCTGGTATAAAAACACTGAAAGTAAAAATCCACCCTGAACCATTTGCATATTAGCCTTTATAATTAACACATACAGTAATTCAGCTTTTTCAACAACAATCTATTTTCACTTTGGTTAACATTTGGGTTCGTACTTTACCCACAATACCATTCGATCTCCTGACTCTCCAGCCTCCTCATTTGTCCAGTGTTCCACTTCCAGTTCATCCCAAAGGTGTTCAGTGGGGTTGAGTTCAGTCAGTGTGCAGGACACTCAAGTTCTTCACTCCAACCTTCACACACCACATCTTCATGGAGCTTCTGTGCTTTGTGTACAGGAGCATCATCATGCCGGAACTGGAACAGGTTTGGACCACTGAGCGCAATATAAAATCTGGAGAACTCATAGGCTCATCAGAGTGAAGCTATCTGGCCACCATCTTACCACTCGCATTGCGTGGCTTTGGTTTATGTGTTAAACCGTCATATCTGATCAAATTTGCCTCAAGAAAAGTATCTCCTGACTTTTTTCTGTTTCATTACCTCATCTTATTTTCTCACCTTTACCTCATTCCTTACATATCTTTATAGCACTCTGCTTCACTGTGATTTTTTTTCCTTTTCCAGTTCAGTCTGTGATCAATTGTTTGAATGGCTCTTTTACGACTGTAATTATTTTTAGAGATTATTTCAGTTTTTATCTTTCTCTTTTCATATAGTTCTTCTTCTTTTCTATCTATTCATGTGAAAAAGAAAGTATCCCTCTTTCAAGTCTAGGTTTTAAGTTTCAGGACATAATAAAAAATCATCTGGTCCTTACCAGGTCTTAAAATTAGGCAAATACAACCTCAAATGGCTAATAACACATGATATATTCACCCTGCCATTATTTATTTAACACAAAGTAAGCCAAAAATGCAGGGCGGCACGGTGGTGTAGTGGTTAGCGCTGTTGCCTCACAGCAAGAAGGTCCGGGTTCGAGCCCCGTGGCCGGCGAGGACCTTTCTGTGTGGAGTTTGCATGTTCTCCGCGTGGGTTTCCTCCGGGTGCTCCGGTTTCCACAGTCCAAAGACATGCAGGTTAGGTTAACTGGTGACTCTAAATTGAGCGTGAGTGTGAATGGTTGTCTGTGTCTATGTGTCAGCCCTGTGATGACCTGGCGACTTGTCCAGGGTGAACCCCGCCTTTCACCCGTAGTCAGCTGGGATAGGCTCCAGCTTGCCTGCGACCCTGAACAGGATAAAGCGGCTAGAGATAATGAGATGAGATGAAAATCAGTCATATTTTCATGCTCATGGGTTTTTTTTATTTCTGTAACTCTGATACTTTTAAAATAATTCTTCTCTATGTCATCATTCATGAATTAGATGTCCTGCAGACTTAAATGTATTTTATTGAGTTGTGAACTAAATCATATGACCGTACTGTGATGAAACACATCACTGCTGGCATTAATATTCACAAAATTACAATTTTTATAAAAGTCTGCATTTTATGGGTTGAAAATGGCTCCAAACGCGACCTACTAGTGAAAATCATCCTGAACCTTGCTAGGCCGATGCTGACGTAGAGTCGACCATTTGGTACTTCTCTGTGTCATGAAATTTACTGAAAAAAAAGAATGTTAACGACTTCTCATCAGAGGACGGCGGCCCACCTCCTTTAGCCCCGCCCTTGAGTGGGAGTCGGTGAAACCACACTCATTTTCAAAGATATGCTGATTGTGATTCACTTAGCAACTCCTCCCTCACACATCCATAACACCGCCCCTCTCCTGTCACCATCCCCACCTCCTTGAGAATAATGTGTTGTAACGAAATATTAACAGTAGACCTAACTAATAATTTATCATGAATACTTTTCAAATACTCTTCATACAGAAGCTATTTAAAATGATTTTAATTTGACGTGACGTTACCATTTGTGCGCGTGATGGAGCTCGTGTCTGTTCACATCAAACTGCATGTCAGCTGATGGCAGATCGGATGCGATGAACGATGCGATGGTGTCTGCCGCTATCAGAGGCTGAACAGAAAGAAATGTCACAGAGCAAGTCGTTTCTCTCCAGCACTCCAGAGCTCATAAACACACTCCTGCACTCTGAGGGAAAGATGCTCCAAGCATATTTTACTTCATCAATAATTTACCATTCAGCTATTTCTGTTTTAGTACGATTTGGATTTGAAGTCTGTAAATTTGGCTGAAATGGAAAAGCCTGATGTGTTGACGTGTCACATGGCTCCGTTTTCTGGGAAAACACGCTTGGCGCTCACGCTGATCACGTCACCAGTCACAGAAACGCGTTCAGTTCTACAACTGCCTATTTATGGAGGTCACAAAGGGTCTAAGATCACTGATAAAGTGAAACCTTCTCTGAAAATACCACAGAGGAACAGTGTGACAGTCTGACTACAGTGCTTTATGTGATACAAATATTTACTCTTTATACTTTATAGCAGGGGTCACCAAACTTTTTTCTCTGGGGGCCACATTGTCGTTCCTGACTGTGATGGGGGCCGGGGTCAGGTCAGCTATATCACATAGAATTGTATGACCCAGACAAATATGACCACCAGCAGGCCTCATTGTGTAGTAGAGATTACTAGCCTGGCACAGCCATCCCCATTACTATATCCACACTACTATATCAACACTTGATTCCTGGCACATATTTGTTTATCTTTACTAGTGGTTTGCGAAAGTAGTAATCAAGTCTTCACACTTTGTTTTAATTTGAAATACCACTGATATTCCATTTATTTATTTTCTAATAAAAATAACATCAAAGCTGTCAAGGTAAGAAACATCTGCCTAGTTGAGGTGATTGACACTGGCAATGGTGAGTGGAAAATTATAAATTGTAGGTAGGCCTGTTGATATTATTAATAATATAAATAATAATTGTATGCAGCACTTAATAAAGGTCAAATAAATAGGCCTATAAAATAAATACATTTAAAAAAAACAGTGAAATTATAATAATATGAGCAATAGATCACAGCAGTTGTGCTGTGTCCTGCACGTCATTGCTCTCATCCATGGCCAAAGCAAAAAACTCGAATTCTGACGCTCTCTCATTCAGCTGGTCATACACGTTGTCCCCCAAATCTTCGGTTCGCCTGGTCATAGTAGGTGCGGAGAGACTCACCGCATTGAGCGCATCCTTCTTGTTGGGACACACCTCCTCGGCCACAGCAGGCATGCATACTTTAACAAAGTCCCCATCAGTAAACGGCTTTCCATGGGTAGCTAGTAGGTGAGCTACCTTATAGCTAGCTCGGACAGCAGCCTGGTTGATCTGGGTTTGGCGAAGGAATACATTCTGTTGTGCAGCCAGTCCGCATTTCATCCTCCGAATCCTGTCTTCTCTTGTTTGCCCTCGCAAACTAGCATACTCTTTGTGGCGGGTTTCGTAGTGACGACGCGGATTATATTCTTTGAAAACCGGCACACTTTCTTTACATACAAGACAAACTGTACGGTCCTTACACTGAACGAAAAAATAATCGGTGGTCCACTGTTCTTTAAAAACTCTGCACTCTGTAAGCTTTTCGCTGACCGCTAGCCATTTTGCTGTCCTGAACACTGACAGTTCTCTGCGCATGCGCTGCCTGTCACTGCTTGATCGCGAGCATATGACGAAAATTCGGAAAATATGAATAGTTCATTTTATAACTAAATATCAATTTTAATTGATAAAATCAACAAAATACAAGATGCAGACATGTTATTATTTGCCAAAAAGCAATTTAAAAAAATAGGCCATGACCACTTTTGGGGATTGCCTCATAGGGCCGGTTCAAGTGATGGAGGGCTGGGGGGCCGGTCAAAGGGGGGTGGCGGGCCGGATCTGGCCCACGGGCCGTAGTTTGGTGACCCCTGCTTTATAGCAAGGGTGAATTCTGGATTCTTAACAGAACATGGATGGATGGAAGGAGTCTCCAGTGTCAGTGTAATAAAGAATAAAGGTGAACAAATACTGAATAAACACACGAAACAGGTGAACACAATCAGTAACAGAGTAATGACAGGACAGGGGCAGAGACAAGACCAAAACCAAAACATTGTCCAAGAAAAATAAAACACTTCGGGACGTGATGTCATAAGGAAACAGGGTGAGAACTCTGCTTCATTACATCATCCTGTCATTGATTAGTTTCCTGTAACAGCATGAAATAGAGTGTTTTTATTCTTTGCATATGAATTAACACCAGCACATTTAGTTTTCATCAATCAGAAGATTTATTTTTCAAAGATTTCTTCCCGGCCCTGCAGGGAAACGTCCCATTAACTGTTTACACACGCTCTAACGAGAACAAATCACTCTGAATGATAATGGAAGGTGATGTGGACAAGAATGCAGCTTTATTCCATCCAAACCAGCATCTCTCGTGAAGCCTGTCAGACTTGAGCAGATGTTTCTGATGGCGCCAGTCAATTGTGGGGAGGCGTTTCATGCAGAACCATTTGGATGTGAGCAATTACTTCTCAGCCCCTTGTCAAATATGAGACACACACACATACACAGATGTTCCTCATGCCTGTTAGCTTGAAATGACAGCATCTGGAAAACATCCCACTGTCACACAGGAAGTTGGATCCAGAATAGCTTCTTTGTCAAAAGAGGTTTTGTGTCAAAGCACTTAGAAACTCATTATATGGTCCAGCAGGGTTAGATTTGGGTGTAGTGTTGTGGGATTTTTTTTTCATCAGTTTTTTTGAAGTTGGAGGAAAAAAATGTAGTGCTTTTCTTGTGAATAGCTGCTAGACATGAGGCGATTCATTATGCTCAGAACCGTGCTTTGTGGAACCTGAAGCCTGAATTCAGTGAGTTCTTCTGGAAAGAAAACACAGCATTAGTGTTCATCGGAGTGACAGCACCTGGTGCTGGAGTTTCCAAAGCATCAAAAACTTGTATGCTGTTTATCTTGGAGGATTGAAGAGAACCTCCAGAAGAAAAAAAATCTCTTCCATTGGCCTCTCTCTCTCTCTCTCTCTCTCTCTCTCCTTCAAACATACCACAGTGTGACATTCAGCTTCTAATGGAGATTTATGAAGTTATCTGAACGCCTCTGGTGTTTAAAAGTATGGAATCCCACAAACGAGATGCTTAGCGCCGGCTTTCCATAATGGGCTGTGAAAGCTGGAGCTTGGTGGAGGGAGTCTGAACTCTAATCGCCTTTATGTGTCATCTGTGCTCATAGACAGCTCCCCATCTGTCATAGCAAGATAGATCAGAAACACACACACACACACACACACAAAAAAAAAAAGACAGAGATATAAAAACCCCAATAGAAATGTTTCTTAGTCGTAAACTTGCTTGTTTCATCATCAGTGCAGCTCATTTTCAGAAGCCACTGTGTGTTATTCTGCTCACTGAGCGCATTTGATGAGCGATCATGTTTGTTCAAGCCTCAGGATACATTATACATGAGATGGCCTCAGATCTACATAACACCACATGGGCTGCGTTTTCACTTTCTGCACCGTGGCTATTTACCATGATTAGCGCTGCTCAGCGTGTAAACCTGGACAACTCGGCCCATTTGTTACCCATTTACACATTATTCTGATTCTCATTTACAAAACCATGCAATTCTCACGGCTAGTTAGGCCTGCAGCGGTCCTCATGCACTACTTATGTAGTCCTTATGTCACAGTAAATATGTTCTACACGGCTGATAGTAGACCTACAGCCACTATGGAGTGAACCTGAAACAGAAAAACCTGTATACTGTGATGTACCTGGAACTTTATGTTGTGTTGACTTTTTTTTTTTTTGCTTCTGAGTTCAGCTGTTTGAAATTCAGGTCTTAGGTTGACAAATACCAGTTGTCAGATATTCAGTTTAAAATTAAACACTTGTATTAAAATATTCAGGTTAAAAAAAATCCAGATAATAATATCAAAATCTCATCTCATCTCATTATCTGTAGCCGCTTTATCCTGTTCTACAGGGTCGCAGGCGAGCTGGAGCCTATCCCAGCTGACTACGGGTGAAAGGTGGGGTTCACCCTGGACAAGTCGCCAGGTCATCACAGGGCTGACACATAGACACAGACAACCATTCACACTCACATTCACACCTACGCTCAATTTAGAGTCACCAGTTAACCTAACCTGCATGTCTTTGGACTGTGGGGGAAACCGGAGCACCCGGAGGAAACCCACGCGGACACGGGGAGAACATGCAAACTCTGCACAGAAAGGCCCTCGCCGGCCACGGGGCTCGAACCCGGACCTTCTTGCTGTGAGGCGACAGCGCTAACTACTACACCACGATGCCACCCTGCACTGAAGATATTTATTTATTTAAAATTTATGGAAGGAGTCTCCAGTGTCAGGGGCGGCACGGTGGTGTAGTGGTTAGCTCTGTCGCCTCACAGCAAGAAGGTTCTGGGTTCAAGCTCAGTGGCTGACGAGGGCCTTTCTGTGTGGAGTTTGCATGTTCTCCCCGTGTCCACGTGGGTTTCCTCCGGGTGCGACTTGTCCAGGGTGTACCCCGCCTTTCGCCCATAGTCAGCTGGGATAGGCTCCAGCCTGCCCACGACCCTGCACAGGATAAGCAGCTACAGATAATGGATGGATGGAGTCTCCAGTGTCAGTGCTTTGTATCAGTCAGAGATAAAAAGCTTGAACTTATTCACTTAAGTTTACATTTTGTCAAGTCAACTCAAGTTTATTTGTATAGCACTTTTAACAACAGACATTATTGCAAAGCAGCTTTACAGAAAATTAAAGGCTAATTTAATTAACGTGAGCTAATTTTGTCCCTAATTTATCCCCGATGAGCAAGCCTGTGGTGATGGTGGTGAGGGAAAACTCCCTCAGATGACACAAGGAAGAAACCTCTAGAGGAACCAGACTCAGAAGGGAACCCATCTTCATCTGGGTGATAACAGATAGTGTGATTATATAAATAACTCACTTCTATAACGGTGTCCTGTAGAGTCACAAAGTATAACTGTGTCACCAGGAAATTCATTATAGTTTTAACATGAAGTCTGTTTTGTTGAAGTTATAAACTGTTCATTGATGGAGACTTGAGTGCAAAACTGTTCATGAAAACTGCAGTCCTAAAGTTAGCAAGTCAACTGTAGTCCTCAGACATAAAGTGCCTTGCAAAAGTATTCATACCCCTTGAACTTTTTCACATTTTTCCACCTTACAACCACGAACTTAAAAGTTTTTTATTGAGAGTTTATGTGACGGACCAACACAGAGTAGCACAGAATTGTGAAGTGAAACGAAAATGATAAATGGTCTTCAAATTTTTAAACAAATAAAAATCTGAAAAATGTGATGTGCATTAGTATTCAACTCCCTGTACTCTGATACCTCTAAATACAATCCAGTGCAATCAATTGCCTTCAGAAGTCATCTAATTAGTTAATAGAGTCCTACTGTGTGTAATTTACTCTCAACATAAATACACTTGTTCTGTGAAGGCCTCAGTGGTTTGTTAGAGAACACTGAAGAACAAACAACATCATGAAGACCAAAGAACTCACCAGACAGGTCAGGGATAAAATTCTGGAGAAGTTTAAAGCAGGGTTAGGTTATAAAAAAATATCCCAAGCTCTGAACATCTCAAGAAGCACTGTTCAATCCATCATTCAAAAATGGAAAAAGTATGGCACAACTGCAAACCTACCAAGACATGGCCGTCCACCTAAACTGACAGAGCGAGCAAGGAGAGCACTGGTCAGAGAAGCAGCCAAGAGGCCCATGATCACTCTGGAGGAGCTGCAGAAATCCACAGCTCAGGTGGGAGAATCTGTGCACAGGACAGCTATAAGTCGTACACTCCACAAATCTGGCTTTTTGGAAGAGTGGCAAGAAGAAAGCCATTGTTGAAAGACAGGCATAAGAAGTCCCGTTTGCAGTTTGCCAGAAGCCATGTAGGGGACACAGCAAACATGTGGAAGAAGGTGCTTTGGTCAAATGAGACCAAAGTTGAACTTTTTGGCCTAAATGCAAAGCGCTATGTGTGGCGGAAAACTAACACTGCTCATCACCCTGCACACACCATCCCCACTGTGAAACATGGTGGTGGCAGCATCATGCTATGGGGATGCTTTTCTTCAGCAGGGACAGGGAAGCTGGTCAGAGTTGATGGGAAGATGGATGGAGCTAAATACAGGGCAATCCTGGAAGAAAACCTGTTGGAGGCTGCAAAAGACTTGAGACTGGGAAGGAGATTCACCTTCCAGCAAGACAATGACCCTAAACATACAGCCAGAGCTACAATGGAATGGTTTAGATCAAAGAATATTCATGTGTTAGAATGGCCCAGTCAAAGTCCAGACCTAAAGCCCATTGAGCATCTGTGGCAAGACTTGAAAATTGCTGTTCACAGACGCTCTCCATCCAATCTGGCTGAGCTTGAGCTATTTTGCAAAGAAGAATGGGCAAAAATTTCAGTGTCTAGATGTGCAAAGCTGGAAGAGACATACCACAAAAGACTTGCAGCTGTAATTGCAGCAAAAGGTGGCTCTACAAAGTATTGACGCAGGGGGGCTGAATACTAATGCACATCACATTTTTCAGATTTTTATTTGCTTAAAATTTTGAAGAACATTTATCATTTTTGTTTCACTTCACAATTATGTGCTACTCTGTGTTGGTCTATCACATAAAATCTCAAAAAAAAAAAAAATTAAGTTTGTGGTTGTAAGGTGGAAAAATGTGAAAAAGTCCAAGGGGTATGAATACTTTTGCAAGGCACTGTAATAGCAAAACTGTAAGTGTCCAGAGCATTTTCCAAATGCAACTTTCAACTGTCCATATGGGCCCATCCTCCAAAGGAGTGATGTGATGAGACTCCAGCCAGAAGTAGGGCATCAGGATGGATCAAGCAGGTCTGAGGAGCAGAAGAGGTTAGGATCTCGAACTCAGGATCAACATGTAACTCGACAGAAAGAGACAGATAGAGGGAACAGAGAGAGAGAGAGACAACACGTTATTAGGTATGCCCGGTGTCACCGAATGAGTTAGAACAGGGTACATTTTGCACAGAGTGTGCATTATACTTTGTGTGACAAGCTGTGTGTGTTTGTGTGTGTCTTACTATCTTAAAAAAATTGAGGCCAGTGAGGGAATGACTGTTTATAGCTACTAAGTGAGAACAAATGTAATGTTACAGTGGTGCTTGAAAGTTTGTGAACCCGTTAGAATTTTCTATATTTCTGCATAAATATGACCTAAAACATCATCAGATTTTCACACAAGTCCTAAAAGTAGATAAAGAGAACCCAGTTAAACAAATGAGACAAAAATATTATACTTGTTCATTTATTTATTGAGGAAAATGATCCGATATTACATATCTGTGAGTGGCAAAAGTATGTGAACCTCTAGGATTAGCAGTTAATTTGAAGGTGAAATTAGAGTCAGGTGTTTTCAATCAATGGGATGACAATCAGGTGTGAGTGGGCACCCTGTTTTATTTAAAGAACAGGGATCTATCAAAGTCTGATCTTCACAACACATGTTTGTGGAAGTGTATCATGGCACGAACAAAGGAGATTTCTGAGGACCTCAGAAAAAGCGTTGTTGATGCTCATCAGGCTGGAAAAGGTTACAAAAGCATCTCTAAAGAGTTTGGACTCCACCAATCCACAGTCAGACAGATTGTGTACAAATGGAGGAAATTCAAGACCATTGTTACCCTCCCCAGGAGTGGTCGACCAACAAAGATCACTCCAAGAGCAAGGCGTGTAATAGTTGGCGAGGTCACAAAGGACCCCAGGATAACTTCTAAGCAACTGAAGGCCTCTCTCACATTGGCTAATGTTAATGTTCATGAGTCCACCATCAGGAGAACACTGAACAACAATGGTGTGCATGGCAGGGTTGCAAGGAGAAAGCCACTGCTCTCCAAAAAGAACATTGCCGCTCGTCTGCAGTTTGCTAAAGATCACGTGGACAAGCCAGAAGGCTATTGGAAAAATGTTTTGTGGATGGATGAGACCAAAATAGAACTTTTTGGTTTAAATGAGAAGCGTTATGTTTGGAGAAAGGAAAACGCTGCATTCCAGCATAAGAAGCTTATCCCATCTGTGAAACATGGTGGTGGTAGTATCATGGTTTGGGCCTGTTTTGCTGCATCTGGACCAGGACAGCTTGCCATCATTGATGGAACAATGAATTCTGAATGATAGCAGCGAATTCTAGAGGAATGGGCTAAAATTCCTCCAAGCCGGTGTGCAGAACTGATCAACAGTTACCGCAAACGTTTAGTTGCAGTTATTGCTGCACAAGGGGGTCACACCAGATACTGAAAGCAAAGGTTCACATACTTTTGCCACTCACAGATATGTAATATTGGATCATTTTCCTCAATAAATAAATGACCAAGTATAATATTTTTGTCTCATTTGTTTAACTGGGTTCTCTTTATCTACTTTTAGGACTTGTGTGAAAATCTGATGATGTTTTAGATCATATTTATGCAGAAATATAGAAAATTCTAAAGGGTTCACAAAATTTCAAGCAGTACTGTATATCCTAGTATAATAAGGACTCACACATTCATCCTAATCTCAAAATCCAGAATAGTGTATATGAATATGCAAATTAGAAACACCCCCAGTCTTAGAAACTCCACCCATTTTCCCTGGAAAGCCAGTGTCATGTGGCTTATTGGGGCAGTGCCACTTTTTTTGTATAAGTCTCCACAATCCAGTGACATGCAAGAAAAGAATTTGGTCATGAATTTTTTTTATAAAATTTAAAATGACTTTAATGGCCACTTGGTGTTTCGTTAATAAGCACAGGATAAGTGCCTTTATCTCTCATGTGTTTAGGTTTCAAGAGGTGCATCCTGTTGTGAATAAATCCATTATCTGAGGAAAAAGATATCCAGATGTGATCCACGGTCCAGCATCTGGATGGCATGAAGCCAAGCTCGCCGCCACTGTGATGTGACAGAGGCTTCAGGCCTGGATGCCTGGCTGAGTTCCAGAATGCCGAGCTGCAGAGGAACACCTTGACGATATCTCGTGCAGTGGTCAGGAGGTGAGGAGGTGAGGAGGCGGCACGGATCCAGCAGGACAGCATGAAAGAGCTGGACAGGAAATCTGGGAAGGATCCAGGTTCAGGAGAACAGCCAGGAGAAGCAGCTGTGGCTCACCAGTGCAAGTGCAGGTATTGTCACCTGGTTCATCTGCCATTTATTTTGTCTGAAAAATACAAGCTTTTGCAGGAGATACTTAGTCATGATATATATATATATATATATATATATATATATATATATATATATATATATATATATATATATATATATGTCTATATTTTAAACATTTGCATGATTAATTAATGAAACGTGTGAATAAAACATGTTCATGGTGTGAATGGATTCGTCACATCAAGCTTGCATTTCCATTTCAGATCAGGTGTTTGTTTAATTAATTAATATTTCATCTGTTAATTGCTATAGATGTCACACACAAAACGTTTTGCACAAAACTTCTAAAATCCTTAAAATGTCCACCTACCTACAATTTGCATTTGCAATTGTGCACATGTGGCTTTATGTGGATTTTCTTTCTTTCCTTACTGTTTCTCAGCATTCAGGCTGTGTTCTAATTAAATAGGTGAGGTCGCACTGTTGTTTCGCTTCATTTCATGCCAATGCCACTTCAGCTGCCGAGGTGAGACTCAATGCCAACCAGATCCAAGCCAATGAAAGGCAGGCAAAGTAATAAAGCCGTGTTCCTATTGAAAAAAAATGTTTATTGACCATTTTTAAAGCTCAGGAGATCGAGCTCCAAGGCCTGGAGGCTTGTCTCAAAGCAAGAGAGAATGATGTGGATGAGCTGAAAAGTCAGAACGAAGGTTTTTGTTTTGGGTCAGAATAGAGCGAGAGAGAGGTGTTTTATAGGGTTTGTTTTAATTCAGTTATACTTCTCAAAGCACAAACTGTGGACCTTGAGGTCTTGAGGTTCTGCTAATAACTGAAATTCCATAGCGACACAAACAGACGAACATACAGTATAGATATGCAAAAAATCATGTAGATCGGTGGCAAACTATTACTATTAGAGCTGGGACTTGAGCTCAGCCAAAACTTAGCCAGACACCAAAAAAGCAACAGGGTAAAGGATTCTGTAAGGGATTAGCATCAGGCTGCCAGGTCGCTCCGTTGTGTGAAGCTGTCAATGTTGATTTTAAAAGTAACTCAGTAAATTACACAGGGAAATAAATCCTTAAAGGAATAATCCGGAGTGATATGCTTTCTAGGTCTATTTTCGCATTATTGGGAGTGCATACGTTGAGTTGTGGTATGTTGTGCATTTCCAGCGGGATGGGCTCTGCACTCGGCACTCGACTTTTACAGACTTTCCCCTGAAGATGGCATCTGGAGAAGAACAACTTCAGGTAAGGTACTGGCTTTGTATTTACTCTTCTACACACTCTATCCGTGCACTTGCAGAGCCAGCGACACTTCGTTTTGTTTGTAGGAACCCTCTACTCACTTCCACAGAACTGTCATGTTGTTTTGAGCTTCGCAATGGTTTTAAAACTAGCGTTTTGTATCGGCAAAAAGACACGCCCCGCGCACTGCCGTGTTAGCGCTTTCCAGTTGAAATAGCAGAAAACGAACTGTCTCAAAACACATCCGACTGACGTGATTGTGGTAGCAACTCAACGTATGCACTCCCAATAATGCGAAAATAGACCTAGAAAGCATATCACTCTGGATTATTCCTTTAAGTCTGAGTGAAAAATACTGAGGCGAGCGTGCAGTGTGGAAGAAGAGTCTGGAGACAGAAATCTTAGTTTCTCGGTCGTTAGCCTGTAGCTCTCAATAGCACTGCCTTGACTGCTTTATTAGCATTCGCTAACACTACTGATGAACGCTACACTGCCTGGAAGGTGACTTCACTGCTGCGCTGATGGCACCAACTCGCGGTTAAGCTCACGTTGGCCTTCGAGGAGGTCTAGGGTGATACATTTTTGGTCCCTCCCACTATAAATCAAAATCTGATTGGTTCATTCATCTGTCACTTCCTACATAAACATACACTACCATGTCCTTCTGTCCTGGCAATGAAGTCCTAGCCAATGAGTGAGCAGCTCTAAACTCTTCTCAGCCGAGAGACAACAAACAAAACAATCTCATTGGAGAACTCGATTTTAATGTTTTCAGGATGGTAACACTTTCATTTCTGAAGCAAATTTGATAGAAAATGAGGCCAAATTAGAATTAGAAGAGAATAATTATCATGAAATTATGAAAGAATGAAAGAAATCAAATATAACATTTGAAATGCTGATATGTTTGGGCTTCTCTGAAGGTCTAGAAGGCCCTGACAGTTCCCCTCTGATGCAGATACACAGCACGAGCTTCATGTTCACGTCAAACTGCAGAATGAGGAAAATCCCAGTGACTCGTTCATGTGAGATTGACATCAGGTTGAGTTGAATGGATGAGAAACCGGGGTGGTTTGTTCGTTGGGGTGATGGGGTGACACACCACCAAGGGGGCAAGAAAGGGAATTTTCCTCTCACCTTCTATAACAGTGGTATGTTTGCCGTGACTGTTCAAGACAGATTGTCCTTCCTCCTTTCAGGGCCATTTGTAAATCACCCCAGATTGCTTTCACAGACTCATGTGAAGCAATTTTCTTCAAACTCACACAATGCAAGGTAATCGGTGTAGCTTCCAGGAGGGGTTGCACTAACATGCTGTCATCACATGTATCATCAACCTGTGTATCTCGTACTGCCATTGGACAACGCTGTCTTTCAAGTTCCCACCCACCATTAATATCCAAATGTTATGGAGATGTCACTAATTTTCATTCATTCTCATCTCATTATCTCTAGCCGCTTTATCCTGTTCTGCAGGGTCGCAGGCAAGCTGGAGCCTATCCCAGCTGACTACAGGCGAAAGGCGGGGTACACCCTGGACAAGTCGCCAGGTCATCACAGGGCTGACACATAGACACAGACAACCATTCACACTCACATTCACACCTACGCTCAATTTAGAGTCACCAGTTAACCTAACCTGCATGTCTTTGGACTGTGAGGAAAACCGGAGCACCCGGAGGAAACCCACGTGGACATGGAGAGAACATGCAAACTCCGCACAGAAAGGCCCTCGCCGGCCACGGGGCTCGAACTCGGACCTTCTTGCTGTGAGGCGACAGTGCTAACCACTACACCACCATGCCACCGTCACTAATTTTATTTTATTTTACTTATTAATTTCTATCTTTGCTATTTTGAAGTGTCACCACCAAATCTTCAGCATAATGATGGGGTGCAACATCTAAACCATCTTTCTGAGTCAAAAATTTGACCAATTTTTTTTTTAGTCGGCTTAGCATTGCTAAATTGTTGGATGCAAGATTGGCATTTAAAGGCTGTATGTTTTATCCATATACATGTCCAGACAAGTACGAGGGTACTTCAAAAAGTTCTCAGCCTTGCCCAGAAAACGTCACTGGAGAAAGATTATTCTTGCATTATTTTTCCACATCATCTCCTTTAACTTCAATGCACTCGGTCCACTGATGTTCAAGCTTCACTATCTCTTCATGGAAGAAGGTCATATCTTGAGCATCCAGATCCTCCTCAGCAGCATGGATGACTTCATCGTCACTCTAAAAATGGAGACCACGTGGGTGTGATTTCAGTTTGGGGAACAGATAGAAGTCAGACGGTGCTAGGTCAGGTGAGTGAGGTGCATGGGACAACAGGTCAAAGCCACATCTGGCTGCTTCTGCCACTGCCACCTGTGCCATGTGGATGGGCGCATTGTCCTGGAGCAACATCACGCCAGCTCAACACTTTCATTCCTCTCCTTTTTCCTTTGATTGCTTCATTCAGTTGTCGCAATTCTGATGCAAGTAGTCCCCATTAACGGTTTGACCCTTTTGCAAGAAATCAGTCCTGAGCACTCTGTCACTGTCGAAAAACATCGAAACTATCACCTTGCCAACAGATCCCACTTGCTTGAACCTTTTGGGAGGTGGACAACCAATGTGTTTCCATTGTTTCCTTTGATTCTTTGATTCAGGATCAAAGTGGTGAACCCAAGTCTCATCTTGGGTCCCAAATCTTCTCAGGAATTTGGCTGGATCAGCCTGAAAATGAGCCAAAAGTGTCTTCAAAATTTCCAGTCTGTTTAACTTTTGATCTGGTGTCAGCATTCAGGGCATCCATCTTGCAGATCCCCAAGATGTCGGTCAAAACAGCATAAACTGAGCCAACACCGATGTCCATGGTTTCTGCTATGTTTTGGACAGTCACATGTCTATCCTTCTTGACCATGCGGCGAATGGCTTCCACTTGATCGTGTGTGGTAACTGATTTGGGGCGTCCGAACCATGGGTAATCTTTGGTGCTCTCCGTGCCCTGCTTGAAATCAGCAACCCACTTCTTTATGAGTGAATAGCAAGAGGAGTTCTCACCAAGTGTGTTGAACATGTCTTCGTGGATTTCCTTGGGGGTTATTCCCTTTTTATGCAGACACTTGATCACAGCTCTGGCTTCTTTCTTGTCCATTTTTTGGTTTCCCTCTCACCTGCTGATTTTCCAAGGGCGTCACCGACAAAGAAATGACGACATACATTTGAGTTTTTGTGGACAGTGATATAAGGCTTTATAGTAGACAGTTATGCCCCAAAACGGGAGTTATGCCCCTTGTTTCTGGGTCAGGCCAAGAACTTTTTGAAGTACCCTTGTATGTGTTTTAAGGTGGAATCCCACCTTAAGGAATCCCGCCATTTCAGTTCTGGCCCAGATGTGACCCAGCTGTCCTACCTCCTCAAGGCTGATTTTCTGTTAACCAGATTCATCTCATGTTATTCCATGAACGGTGATAAACTCTGGCCATCACTCACAAATGCAGAACACACTTATAACACTAATGCAAAATACATGGCATTTCAAAAAATCTTGTGAAATTCTTGAACACATTTTTTATTGATCACATGCTCCTACAGTTACTCTTATATAACATGCAAGCACATGACGCTCTGGCAGAAGAAGTGAGATCTGCTTTGGATGAGTTTGAAAAGTGAGATCTGAGATTTTTTTTTCAATATGTGTGAAAGAAGGCTTATTCTACGAGTAAGAAAGCACCAGTGATAAAGCATCCACAAGCCAATCTGAGCTTGCTGTAAGAGTCTTTAATAAATCACAATAAATCTGCCTGTGAAGTGGAGGCCTTTTGTGCCAGCGATGGAGCACAAGTGTGAGCAGCAGGAGCTAAAGGCAGCAGCAGTGGAGAAAGAAACTGTTGGTCCGACCCCGTTTGAAAAAGAGTTTTAGTTTTGCTGCAGCACAGATGAAAGGAGCACGTTGCAGGAGCACTCTCCAGTCCACAGTGACCCGATGTCTAGAAATGACAAAAGCCATTCTTGGCGCTTATCCGGCCACTATGAGGGGACCTGCAATCAGCCAAGAAATGAAAGCTCTCTGACTAAAGAAATAGATCTTGAGCATTGTATGGTACAACCTGTGTGTGTTTGTGTGTGTGTTTCGTAAGTAGTGCAAGTAGCTCGGCTGATGGCACTAAAAGCCTCCGTGGAGGAGCTGAAGCAGAAGAGTGGTGAAGATGGCACAATAAAAGCCTCTGGCTTCAATTATGTCTCATGGCAACAACAATGGCAGACTGTAACCTGTATTGCTTCCTTATTTCTTGCTTGCTTTCTTTTTTTTTTTTTTTGCTCCGGCTTTATTCCTCTTCCCTCACCTTTATTACTGAAGAGATATTATACACCACCACAGCTCCAACCGAGTGCTCTTCCACTGCCCTCTAGAGGAACTATGAATTTTTTAAAGGACATGAAACTAGGGCTGGATCTTGATCAACGCACCATTTGGTGAGCCGTGTCAACTAAAGTGCAGCAAATTTCAAGGATAACAAGGATTTTTTTTCACTCCTGCTCGAGTCGACAGCTTCAGGGCCTGGACTAGTAGAGGCTGTTGGAGCAGCAGGAGTTTGAGCTGGATGGAGCTGGAAGGACCAACTGGTAACTTCACCTTCAGCTCCATCAAATTTCACTTTAACCACCAAGATATCAAACAACGCTGTGCATAGTCAGAGAAGGTGCGAGCAGAAACGCTGATTCTGCCTCAGTCCTGTTTTCAATTTTTCTTCCTTCTTTTTCTGAGTGGATATTTTTGATGGGGGAAAAAATTGTTGACCTGCTTGGTGATTAGTAGATAAGTAAGGAAGGTAAAAGAAGTCTGTATCACCCAAAATCTTTTCGGTAACACGCAGGATTCAGTGCTGTTATAGGAAAATAATCAACGACATGGTGGTGTGATGGACTTACAACAGTACAACAGTACGTCCTGTAGGAAGCTCTTTATTCCTCTGATACCACTGTATAAAACACAGTTATACAAAGCTAACATGAATTAAAGAACTAACACTTGAGAGTTTTTATCTGTCCATTGTTACATTAATATCACAAAATATTGCATTTTATTTATTATTATACATACAGGAGACTTTTTCCATGGAATAAAAACATGTGCTGTATTCCCTTCTAGCGGGTTTCATTCATTTGGTTCGATAGCATGCAATATTGTTAGCATATCGCTTATCCTATGTGTATTATGTTACTCTACCCAATGGAGAATGAGCTTTGAAAATGGTTTAAAATATTGTATGGTTGTCAAGACAACATGACATCACACGTCAGAGATGTAAAACTTCCATGCGAGTGAGCAACTGGGACAATTTGTAAATAAACAAACATGGCCGCCAGGTTTACTTCATTACAAAATACAGAAGATTTTGAGAGAATTTTGAAAGAGAAAGATGTGTTAAACACCTGAAAGGAATGTGTATAATAATAATAATAATAATAATAATAATAATAATAATAATAATAATAATATTGGATGGATTTTCTTCATGGTCTATCAGATATATTCCATTCAGCTACTTGTCGTTGACTCATTCAGTATCATGGTAGCCGAATGGAATATATTCAATATCATTTAAATGTTTGTATTTCATGGTAGGACCACTTCGCTTGATAAAGGATATTTTCGCATTCTGGTTAGTGCTAATGCTAGACAGGCTTCAGAAAGCGTGTTAATTGGTGCTAAATGGTGAAGAAATCACAGCTGCTGTTATAGAAAATTAATGTCTGCTTTTTGCTTTGAATGCTCTCAACTGGTGTCTGGAAATATCAGAACATTGTTTAAAATTTTGTCTTGGTTCATGATGCATTTTAACACTTTCTGGAGCTCATTTGTCATGAAACTAGAGGCACGTTTTCCTTTTTCCCCACTCCGAAATTAAAACTTTGCACAGAACCGACAGTGAAACTCAGAAAAAAATGGTGTTTCTGCATTGTTCTGATAAACTACTTAAGTCTCACAGCACCACTCTTAATGAGTCTGTAAAAAGAAAAAAAGACTTCTTGCAGTTTTGCCAAACAGGAAAATTGAACTCTTGCACTTCTGCTCTGTTATGCAAAATTTTTTTGAAAATGTAAAGCATTATACAGTCATATACAGATGAACTGTGTTAGAATTAGATCTCTAACTATCCATAGCTGTCAATGGTGCTCTCTTTCAACTGATGGGCTAGGTCAGGGGGCCAATACTTTGTGTCAAAGCAACAGAGAGGAGACAAAGAGTAGCTGTACATGTAGAAAGTGAACTATTTGGGAGGTGGATGTGATAAACAGGCTACTCAGTGTATATATCATTTCAGCCTGAGAGCCGTAAGGAGAAGTCGAGCTCGAGTGAGCTGATGGCTGAGAGAGAGAGACAGAGAGAGAGAGAGAGAGAAAGAGAGAGAGAGAACACAGGTAAAACATCTCTCCTCTTTCCTGTCAGGCTGGCTAATGGTGCCTCAGCTGTTATGTCAGCTTTCGTGATATCACAGCCTGACAGCGGTGTGTGCTCATCTGACTAGCTTGAGCCCTGGAGCTGAAAGCCTTTGACGAGAAGTCGAAGTGAAGCCGTGGACTCGCTGGAGTGCAGCAGGACACAGTGGAAGAGATGAAGGCCAAGGTTGAGGAGTTTAAGAGGTAAAATGCCTTGAAAACCCTTTGGTTCAACCCTTAAGGGCTCTATTTATTTATTTTTTCCAGAATCCTGTCTGCATTTTTATTACACAGTGCAACCGTAAGCCTGCACTTGATGAAACCTGCACTGGACTCTTTTTTTTTTTTTTATTATTATTTTCTCCCATAATTTGGCTTTGGTTTACCAATTCTCAACCAGCATCCATCTCTTATGTATCAGACGACAGGTATCAACTAGGAAGGATGAAGACGAACGCAGGCTTCCTCTCAGACATGTGAAGTCAGCCAGCTGCTCATGCTGCATCACAGAGCAGCGTAACACAATCAGAGGAAAGAGCCATCTGAAGTCTTCCACGTACATGAACTCTCACACACACACACACACACACCTACGATTGAAGAGCGACGCTGTGATTGACAGGTGAGATGGAGAATATGCTCCTAACAAACAAAGCTCATGACCAATTTCACTTCCTTGACTCACACAAAATAATAAAATATGAAGGCAAACTGCAAAAATACGAAATGAACATATTTTTGTGTCAATAAAATAAAACTGTCGTCAGACTGTAGATTGATTTTTACAGTATGATATAAAAGTGTTGGTAATAGCAGTAAGTATAAGAAATATATACAGTCATATCATATTCATTAAGTATTAAATATTTTATTCAACCTTCATCCCTCATGAACCTTTCCACGTTTGTGTCGTGTTTCATCCTGGAACTGATTCGGAGATTAGACAGCGTGTCATGAATCTACACAAACGAACCCAGAGTACTGCACTGGAGCAGTATAACCTGTGTAACTGGTTAGAAATTAAAAAATGCCAATGTTATGATTGTATTAGTATTCACCCCTGAGTGCTGCTGCACTCATTCACCATCAGAATAAACATCATCAGCTGAACAAATGGAGTGTGTCCTGTCACGTGATCTCAATATAATATCAATACACCTGCTGCTCCTGCGAGAAAAACCCAGAGCACATCATGAAAACCAATGAGACATCAAAACAAGAAGAATAAGCCTTTATTCATCACATGAACACTCAAGCACAGTGAGATTCCTCCTCTGAAGCAGTGACACACACACATACCCAGAGCAGTGTGCAGCTATGCTACAGCGCCCAGGGGTTCGGTGCCTCGCTCAAGGGCACTTCAGCCCAAGGCCACCCCATGTTAACCTAACCACATGTCTTTGGACTGTGGGGGAAACCGGAGCACCCGGAGGAAACCCACACAGACAGCATGCAAACTCCACACAGAAAGGCCCTCGCCGGCTGCTGGGATTGAACCCAGGACCTTCTTGCTGAGAGGCGACAGCGCTAACCACTACGCCACTGTGCCACCCTTTTCCAGAACATGAACTTAAAAAAAAAGGAGCACATAAGAGTTATTTCTTCTCGCCTAAAAGGATATTTTTAGAATGAACCCATTTCATGGACGAGGTGTTTAATCTACACGTCCAGCCATCAGGAGCGTTGACATTCAGGTGGTTATTCCTGATAAAGGTTTGTGCAGGTCAATAGCAACCTGTGCTTCTTTCTTCACAGCCACTCAGCGCATTAACAGAGCTGACACTGATAAGGGGAAAAAATAACCACAGCATATTATTATGTATATAATAATAACAGGGTTGCACTGTTTTCTCCTGTTATTCCCTTTGTCAGGCGTGGCTTATTTCTACAGAGAGAGGGCAGACACTTTCCACTAAGTCACCTAAGCACGCTTCAAATGACAGCTTGACATCTTTCAAAATAGCCGAATATTCATGAGGTGACTTTTATTGAATTACAGGCATGAGCAGGGATAACATTCAAAACTAGAGTTTAATTATAGGATACTGTAAAGCTTTTGAAAAGTCCAAAATAACAGTTTCTACTCTTCCAGTTGTTGAGCAGCGAGCAGTTTTGCTGGAATTAAACTTCACATTCAAATATATATATTGTAATAAATACCTTTATTTATACGTTCAAAAGTTTGGGGTCACCCAGACAATTTTGTGTTTTCCATGAAAAGTCACACTTTTATTTACCACCATAAGTTGTAAAATGAATAGAAAATATAGTCAAGACATTTTTCTGGCCATTTTGAGCATTTAATCGACCCCACAAATGTGATGCTCCAGAAACTCAATCTGCTCAAAGGAAGGTCAGTTTTATAGCTTCTCTAAAGAGCTCAACTGTTTTCAGCTGTGCTAACATGATTGTACAAGGGTTTTCTAATCATCCATTAGCCTTCTGAGGCAATGAGCAAACACATTGTACCATTAGAACACTGGAGTGAGAGTTGCTGGAAATGGGCCTCTATACACCTATGGAGATATTGCACCAAAAACCACACATTTGCAGCTAGAATAGTCATTTAGCACATTAGCAATGTATAGAGTGGATTTCTGATTAGTTTAAAGTGATCTTCATTGAAAAGAACAGTGCTTTTCTTTCAAAAATAAGGGCATTTCAAAGTGACCCCAAACTTTTGAATGGTAGTATATATATATATATATATATATATATATATATATATATGCAACACTTAATGTAGTTTTACATGTGTATTTTTTTATTATTGTTTAGTTTAGTTTATTTGCTTTGGAGGCTCCCTTGCATCGAAGAACCTTATGGTTTGAATAATTATAAAGAAATTAAATTATTTCAACACTTATCAAAAAAACAACACAGTATTGAGAGCTCGAGCTGCTGTTGTGTATTATACTGATGTTCTGACATTTTTTTTTTATGAAACAACACTGGGACACACTGTTCACCCAAAGAGAGGTGAAGTCTCATCTCATCTCATTATCTCTAGCCACTTTATCCTTCTACAGGGTTGCAGGCGAGCTGGAGCCTATCCCAGCTGACTACAGGTGAAAGGCGGGGTTCACCCTGGACAAGTCGCCAGGTCATCACAGGGCTGACACATAGACACAGACAACCATTCACACTCACATTCACACCTACGCTCAATTTAGAGTCACCAGTTAACCTAACCTGCATGTCTTTGGACTGTGGGGGAAACCGGAGCACCCGGAGGAAACCCACGCGGACACGGGGAGAACATGCAAACTCCGCACAGAAAGGCCCTCGCCGGCCACGGGGCTCGAACCCGGACCTTCTTGCTGTGAGGCGACAGCGCTAACCACTACACCACCGTGCCGCCCCAGAGAGGTGAAGTTTATGTTAAAATTCAAATAATTATATTTATTAATTCCTGTGAACCAAAAAGACACCCCTCCCCCACACACACACATAATCGAGAAGCATGTTTGATTGTTTGAGGGGTTTTTAGGGTTTTATTATTATTATCTCATTCTCATCTCATCTCATTATCTCTAGCCGCTTTATCCTTCTACAGGGTTGCAGGCGAGCTGGAGCCTATCCCAGCTGACTACGGGCGAAAGGCGGGGTACACCCTGGACAAGTCGCCAGGTCATCACAGGGCTGACACATAGACACAGACAACCATTCACACTCACATTCACACCTACGCTCAATTTAGAGTCACCAGTTAACCTAACCTGCATGTCTTTGGACTGTGGGGGAAACCGGAGCACCCGGAGGAAACCCACGCGGACACGGGGAGAACATGCAAACTCCACACAGAAAGGTCCTCGCCGGCCACGGGGCTCGAACCCGGACCTTCTTGCTGTGAGGCGACAGCGCTAACCACTACACCACCGTGCCGCCCTTTATTATTATTATTTACTTATTTATTTATTTATTTATTTTTGTTAACCTGTATTTTGGTGAGGTTCAGTGAGGATATAAAATATTTAATTTCTACCACACACGGTCTCAGATGAGGATTTGTCCTACATAAATATTCACCATTGCTCCAGCTGTCATATGATATAGTTTTGTTCTTTATTAATGTTATTGCAAAAGGTTTTATGATTAACTTTCCCGTCATTTATTAGGTGTCATTCTCCAACTCACCACAAGAGGCCGCCATTTTACTTTTTGACCAGAAAAATGGAATTATTTCCTGAAACTTTGTTCACCAGTTTATTCTTCTTAAGTCTTAAAGACTAATGAAAATCAGGATCTTTTTTTAATGATTGCAAAATTGTGATGGCAGACAGGAAATAAAAGGTGAAAACTATTTCAGGAATAAAAACTGTACCGTATGAAAATGATTGACAGGGCAGTGGTGGAATGAGGCAAAGTTAACTTTCTATTCCTACAAAAGGTTGGAAACACTTCATTACATGCCGTTATAGGAAAATAATCAACCTTCAGGTGGTAACAGTAACACCATCTGTTTCAGCACACCACTCCATTATTGATTAACATTTATATTTATGGTATAAAGTCCACACGAGTCCTCATTTTAGCATGAAATACATCACAGAAAAGAGAGAACAAAGTTCAGTCTAAAAAAGCCAATGCAGTTCAGCAGCCAGTCTGAGATGAGAAACGTGAAAGAGGTTTCCCTTCCAGCCTGTAATCTCTGACGGGGGCAGAGGAAGCAGCTGTTTAACTGGAAATGGGGTGAAGAAAGATAATCATGAACAAACATTTCACCAACCTACTGGTGATCCATGACACACTCAGAGCCTACAGGTTTAGAAAATCCTAAATTGAACCAATTCATGCAACCAGAGATCTCAATATAGCTGAAATGGATATTTTATTACATTTAATCACTATATATATATATATATATATATATATATATATATATATATATATATATATATATATATATACAACCCCGATTCCAAAAAAGTTGGGACAAAGTACAAATTGTAAATAAAAACGGAATGCAATAATTTACAAATCTCAAAAACTGATATTGTATTCACAATAGAACATAGACAACATATCAAATGTCGAAAGTGAGACATTTTGAAATTTCATGCCAAATATTGGCTCATTTGAAATTTCATGACAGCAATACATCTCAAAAAAGTTGGGACAGGGGCAATAAGAGGCTGGAAAAGTTAAAGGTACAAAAAAGGAACAGCTGGAGGACCAAATTGCAACTCATTAGGTCAATTGGCAATAGGTCATTAACATGACTGGGTATAAAAAGAGCATCTTGGAGTGGCAGCAGCTCTCAGAAGTAAAGATGGGAAGAGGATCACCAATCCCCCTAATTCTGCGCCGACAAATAGTGGAGCAATATCAGAAAGGAGTTCGACAGTGTAAAATTGCAAAGAGTTTGAACATATCATCATCTACAGTGCATAATATCATCAAAAGATTCAGAGAATCTGGAAGAATCTCTGTGCGTAAGGGTCAAGGCCGGAAAACCATACCGGGTGCCTGTGATCTTCGGGCCCTTAGACGGCACTGCATCACATACAGGCATGCTTCTGTATTGGAAATCACAAAATGGGCTCAGGAATATTTCCAGAGAACATTATCTGTGAACACAATTCACCGTGCCATCCACCGTTGCCAGCTAAAACTCTATAGTTCAAAGAAGAAGCCGTATCTAAACACGATCCAGAAGCGCAGACGTCTTCTCTGGGCCAAGGCTCATTTAAAATGGACTGTGGCAAAGTGGAAAACTGTTCTGTGGTCAGACGAATCAAAATTTGAAGTTCTTTATGGAAATCAGGGACGCCGTGTCATTCGGACTAAAGAGGAGAAGGACGACCCGAGTTGTTCTCAGCGCTCAGTTCAGAAGCCTGCATCTCTGATGGTATGGGGTTGCATTAGTGCGTGCGGCACGGGCAGCTTACACATCTGGAAAGACACCATCAATGCTGAAAGGTATATCCAGGTTCTAGAGCAACATATGCTCCCATCCAGACGACGTCTCTTTCAGGGAAGACCTTGCATTTTCCAACATGACAATGCCAAACCACATACTGCATCAATTACAGCATCATGGCTGCATAGAAGAAGGGTCCGGGTACTGAACTGGCCAGCCTGCAGTCCAGATCTTTCACCCATAGAAAACATTTGGCGCATCATAAAACGGAAGATACGACAAAAAAGACCTAAGACAGTTGAGCAACTAGAATCCTACATTAGACAAGAATGGGTTAACATTCCTATCCCTAAACTTGAGCAACTTGTCTCCTCAGTCCCCAGACGTTTACAGACTGTTGTAAAGAGAAAAGGGGATGTCTCACAGTGGGAAACATGGCCTTGTCCCAACTTTTTTGAGATGTGTTGTTGTCATGAAATTTAAAATCACCTAATTTTTCTCTTTAAATGATACATTTTCTCAGTTTAAACATTTGATATGTCATCTATGTTCTATTCTGAATAAAATATGGAATTTTGAAACTTCCACATCATTGCATTCCGTTTTTATTTACAATTTGTACTTTGTCCCAACTTTTTTGGAATCGGGGTTGTAAATATATTACTCTAATTAATAAAGTAATTCATCTTTTTCCTTTATCATGGTGAAGGTCATGGTGGATCCGAACTCTTCCCTCGGAACACTCGGTGTGAAGTGGGAACACTCTGTGGATGAGATGCCAGTCCTTCACGTACACACACATTCACACTGACACCTCGGTACAATATAGAGTAGCAGTTACATGTTTTTGGAGAGTGAGAGGAAACCAGAGAACCCAGAGGAAACCTTGACGGACATGAGATCAAACCCACCATGCGTTACAACACAAAAGCTACATTGCTATCGAATCCCATTGAGAAGCTCACATGTGAGAATGAAATTTTAATTCAGCATGACCAACACAAACGTAACACTGTCGCCTCACAGCAAGAAGGTTCTGGGTTCGAGCCCCGTGGCCGGCGAGGGCCTTTCTGTGTGGACTTTGCATGTTCTCCCCATGTCCGCGTGGGTTTCCTCCGGGTGCTCCGGTTTCCCCCACAGTCCAAAGACATGCAGGTTAGGTTAACTGGTGACTCTAAATTGAGCGTAGGTGTGAATGTGAGTGTGAATGGTTGTCTGTGTCTATGTGTCAGCCCTGTGATGACCTGGCGACTTGTCCAGGGTGAACCCCGCCTTTCGCCCGTAGTCAGCTGGGATAGGCTCCAGCTCACCCGCGACCCTGTAGGACAGGATAAGCAGCTACAGATAATGGATGGATGGATGGACCTACACAAACATCAGTATGGTGTTGGATATACTTCATCTTCCCCCCCCCCCAGCCGTCGCCTTGCCTCGCCTCACCTCGACACCCAGATGGTTTAAATGTGGTGATTTAAAAGCATTAAATCACAGATTATTGCGATAAAGTGAAATAGAAAATGAACGCAAGGAAGGCAGTTGTTGTGATTATTGCCATTTTTAAATTGTCACGTGATGTAATATCAATTTCTATGAATATTTACATTTCAATTTCCTCCTCTTAAGGAAATAATAATATAAAGGAAATGTCATTCAATAAAAAGGATTTCCCCTTATAGAATTCAATTAACTTTTATCACTGTATCAACACAGACAGGAAAAGCAATATTCAGTATTCAGCATTTAATATATTACTGGATGCGGTCTGTTGTCTGTCTTTACGTGTGTGCGCGTCGGGGTGTTTGCAGGCAACTTTAAGTCAGGCATTGATGGGATTATTGTGGATTACTGTCCTGAGTGACAGGCTGGGTTTGTAAAACACACTCCTCAATATCCAGGTGAAAGGAAATGAGTCTGAATTAAATTTCTATCCAGTGAAAAACAGTGAGTTCTCATTAAATAGGACACTAACTCTTCTACTTGATGTCACAAGCTAACATTCGCTTGTCCATAGTCTGTGCAAAAGTCTTAGCACCCTGTTTTTTTATACAAACTTATAGATTTCTATTTGATAACTGCTACATTATCGAGTCAAAACATTACAAAAACATTTTAGAGTTCCAAATGTTCATTTTTTTTTAGCACAAAATTAAATGTTACAGAAAAAAAAAGTTTGTATATGAGCAGCATATTCCATCCATAAGAGAGCACTATTCAGATGAAAAAAGAAAGCATAATGAAGGCTGCTGGGTTTTGGTGCAAAATGAAGAAGTGAGTGTGACAGTCAAAGTGTCCAGAAGAACTGTGGCTGGTTCTGTAAGATGCTCAGGAAAACCTACAGATCATTTCCGCATAAAACTGACCTCACTGGACCTGAGACGGATATATTTTATTTTTTTAATAGCAAAGGGTCGTCTCACACCAAATACTGACTTTGTTTCATTTATTATGGCTCACTGATTACTGTTTATAGTATTTTTTTAATGTTGAAACATTTCATTTCATTCTTTTTAAGCCATTTGTGTTCAACAGCATTTCTTTACGTGTCTAAGACTTTTGCACAGCACCGTAGATGATCTGATATGATGCTCATAATTTGGGATTTTTCTTTTTAAGTAACCAAACCCTGTTGGATGTATTTCTAGAACTTTGTCCTGGGCTTTGTTTAGATAGCTCCTTGGTCTTGATGATGATGATGATGATTGTTTCTCACTGCAGGTTATTCCAGTAACAGTTGCACTCATACTGAGATCACGTGACACTTCTAATGGTGACAAGCTGCACCAGTGGAGGTGAACTGAACTTATGAAGTTACAATTTTATTTATAAAAAGTTGTGCTGAGGTAGCACGGTGGTGTAGTGGTTAGCGCTGTTGCCTCACAGCAAGAAGGTCCGGGTTCGAGCCCCGTGGCCGGCGAAGGCCTTTCTGTGCGGAGTTTGCATGTTCTCCCCGTGTCCATGTGGGTTTCCTCCGGGTGCTCCGGTTTCCCCCACAGTCCAAAGACATGCAGGTTAGGTTAACTGGTGACTCTAAATTGAGCGTAGGTGTGAATGTGAGTGTGAATGGTTGTCTGTGTCTATGTGTCGGCCCTGTGATGACCTGGCGACTTGTCCAGGGTGTACCCCGCCTTTCGCCCGTAGTCAGCTGGGATAGGCTCCAGCTCGCCTGCGACCCTGTAGAACAGGATAAAGCGGCTAGAGATGATGAGATGAGAAGTTGTGCTGATTCTGTTGACTTTTCCTCCACTACACTACAATGGATTCATTTGTATAAATTCATGACATTTAATCCCAGTAAAGTTCATTTCAGTTCCAGGAACTGCATACACAATGTGGAAAAAGTTCAAGGAGGGGTGAATACTGATGCAAGCCCCTGTATTGAGATGAAAGTCTCAAACAGCAGGAGGTTGGTTTTTTTGTGTGTGTTTTTTTTTTTTTGTGTGTGTGTGTGTCCGTTTCACTGTCCGTCACTGTCATGGAGGGAGCTGGAGACAATCCCACTCAGGGCAGGTCACCAGTCTGTCACAGGGCTACACAAAGACGAACAACCATGACACTTACATTCACACCTCAGGGGGATTTAAAGCAGCCAGTTCACCTCATCCACATGCCCTTGAACTGTAGGAGGAAATCGGAACATGAGGAGAACATACACACTCTACACAGAAATATCCCAGTCAGCCTTTGGAACCCAGAACCTTCTTACAGTGAGGTGTCAGTGATAGAAACTGCACCACCGTGCTGCCCCTGGTTTAAATCACTTATTTAAATTGAATTCAACCCTGAGGATGTGATGTGTCTGTAAGGAACAGACATGAATTTGTGTTTGAAGTGTGTGAAAGTACAGAGGCAGGTGAGTTCCTGGTCTGCTACTGATTTAACAGTCATGTTGCTTTCATCATGCAGCACCTGAAACATCTTTCAAGGGTGAGGAGCTGATGGAGGCTGACAGAGTAATGCAATTAGTGCCACTTGACTGATCTTTGGACCTTGTAAGAACGTGCAATGTAATTAAAAACATTTTCATCAAAGAAGTTGAGGAAAAATTTCTCTTTGGACTCTTTGGATCATTCTGCCTATTGGACATGGCAGTTAAATGATTTGTGATAGATAGATAGATAGATAGATAGATAGATAGATAGATAGATAGATAGATAGATAGATAGATAGATAGATAGAATCACATACTGTCTTTGATGTTATGGATGTTCCAGAGGAAATTTAAATCAGTGTTTTTGTGAACAGCTTCATGGAGGATTTAAAGGATCTGAAACAAATTGTGATGGGATTAACAGACTCAGACAGATGAGAAAAGCATGTGGAGGTGAAGTGTGCCTGTCTGGTTTGAGCTGACCTGACCAGAAGGCTATATTATCTCAAATATTCTCTCTGTACAACCATGGTGAGCAGAAAAGCATCTCAGAACACGCAACACATCAAAACTTGAGGTGGATAAACTACAGTAGCAGAAGACCACATCAGGCTCCACTGCAGTCTGCCAAGAACAGAGGGGAAGTCATGGCCTAATGGTTAGAGAAGCTGCTTTGGGACCAAAAGGTTGCTGGTCCATATCCTTGAACCAGTAGGAATGGCTGAAGTGCCCTTGAGCGATGCATTTAACTCCAACGTTGCTCCTCAGGCTGCTCTGGGTGTGTTGTACGTTGCTCTGGATAAAATGCCATTCATGTAGTGTAGTGTAGTGTTATGTAATGGATGTGAGACTACAGTGAGCACAGGATCACTGAAAGTGGGAAACTAGAGATTTGGGAAAGAACAGCTGATGGAGATCCGTCCATCTAAACTTCAACTGAAGCTCTTGCATGATTTTATCTCTTGAACTGCTGACATGTGATTGTCAGCAGTTCAAGAGATAAAATTATGTGGTGACAGTAGAAAGGAGGTTGAGTTGGGTTTGGAGAGATGGAAGGATGCATTGGAACGAAGAGGAATGAAGGTGAACAGTAGCAAAGCGGAATACATGCGCATCAATGAGAATGGGGATGAGAGCGTAGTGAAGATGCAAGGAGTAGACGTAAAGAAAGTTGGTGAATTCAAGTACCTGGGGTCAACTGTGCAGGAAAATGGGGGCTGCGATAGTGAGGTGAAAAAGAGAGCGCAGGCAGGGTGCAGCAGTTGGAGAAGGATTTCGGGAGTCATTTGTGATCGGAAAGTCCCAGCAGAAGTGAAAGGTAAGCTGTATAAGACAGTAGTGAGACCAGCTGTGATGTATGGACTGGAGACCGTACCCTTAACGAAGAGACAGGAGGCAAAGTTGGAGGTGGCGGAGTTGAGGATGTTAAGGTTTGCGATGGGAGGTTGGACAGGATAAGGAACGAGCACATCAGAGGGACAGCACATGTGGAGAGCTTGGGAATGAAGCTAAGAGAGATGAGACTGAGATGGTACGGGCACATCCTGAGAGGAGCATGTTGGAAGGAGAATGTTGAGGATGGAGCTGCCAGGCAAATGAAAATGAGGAAGGCCAAAGAGGAGATACATGGATGTGGTGAGAGAGGACATGAAAGTGGTAGAGAAGGATGCGGAAGACAGGGAGCAATGGAGACGAAAGATCTGCTGTGGCGACCCCTAATCGGGAGCAGCCAGAAGAAGAAGAAGAGGCAGAACTGCTGACATGTGATTGGCTGAAACTCTTATGAGGAAGCAACGGTGCAGGTGTTCTTATTAAAGTGACCTGTGACTGTATATTACATTATATTTTTATGGATAAAAAAGCATAGAATGTGAAAATGAATGAATTGGAAGGAATAAAATAATAAATAATAGATTAAAAAATTTCTCAGCTAAAATAAAAAGAAGGATTAAATCCATGATGATGATGATGATGGGAGAACGTTACACTTCCCAAAAACTCTCACTGAAGCAAACTTCCCATTTCCCATGTGGCTGGGTTGCCAGATTGTGTGGTTCCACTTCCATCCGAAAGTTTGAGAAGAAATTTAGATGACGGATGTAATTAAGATTTAATTAAATTTAAACGCAGTCTGTTTTGGGGTTTATATCACGGAAAATGTCCCTGAAATTCAGTCGCTTCAACCTCACCCCATCCCTCCATCCATCCATCCACCCTCCTCCTCCTCCTCCTCGGTGCCCTCCCTCCGCGCGCGCTTTCGGAACAGAAACGATGTCGCGTGGAGGCGCGCGCAGGAGACCGGAGCTGCTTCTCCTTCACGCGCTTCCGTTAAGCGGCCAGGTGGAGTTCGGCGACTGCGGCGCTCACCTGCCTGGACTTCCGGTTCACCATCACTCGTGAGTATTATTATTATTATTATTGCTCAGTGCGTCTTCTGCTTGGTTGGAATAAAAACCTGCCCTCACACGAGTTACAGTAAGAGAACACTGTACTGTACACCCCTGATGTAGGAACCCTATAGGGCACTGTAGGACTTAGTCTCCACTCCAAGGGCAGCCTAAAGGGCATTTCATCATGTGTTTTTCCAGACTAGGATACTTCACCAGACATTCTCCACCCGAGTGGGCACTTTATCATCTCATTATCTCTAGCCGCTTTATCCTTCTACAGGGTCGCAGGCAAGCTGGAGCCTATCCCAGCTGACTATGGGCGAAAGGCGGGGTACACCCTGGACAAGTCGCCAGGTCATCACAGGGCTGACACATAGACACAGACAACCATTCACACTCACATTCACACCTACGCTCAATTTAGAGTCACCAGTTAACCTAACCTGCATGTCTTTGGACTGTGGGGGAAACCGGAGCACCCGGAGGAAACCCACGCGGACACGGGGAGAACATGCAAACTCCGCACAGAAAGGCCCTCGCCAGCCCCGGGGCTCGAACCCAGGACCTTCTTGCTGTGAGGCGACAGCGCTAACCACTACACCACCGTGCCGCCGCACTTTATCATGTTTTATGTAAAGGCACTCTAGAAGGCACTGTCATGGTGCTTTTTTTGACCATAGGGGCTATTCTTGGGTTTCACGTGACGTCACATCCGCCTCATTAGTTATTCAAAACTTTAGCTGGTGGTCTACCAAAGCTCATTTGACAAAGTGTTTGTACGGACAAGGTTCATTGCTCGCATGAAAAACGCCTTACGCTTGCGTTGCTTTAGGTTGTTCGAATCGATCAAACCATGAAACTGAAACTAATAAAAGTTTCTTCAGGGTTCCCCATGAACTAATAAATAAGGGTGAATGAATACAGGATTTCACAAAGGAGAAAGGTGGCTTTCGAAACCTCTCAGTGAAATCGAAGGGAGTCGAGTCGAGTCGAAGCACGCTCGAGTTTGCAGTGATCACTTGGTGAAAGGATTGTATTTCTCTCTCAGTGTTTTCCAAGTATTTTTCTTGCTACGTGTCGTTATTTTACGGTACTTTTTTAGTCACGAAGCGCTAAAGTCCCCAGCTGTTTCTTTGTTTCCTCCTCACAAAGTCCATATGTATGATGGTCGCGACAAAATTCTTCCCCAGCCGTACAGTTACCGTACAATGCGCCGTGATCACTTCTGCATCTTGTTTAACTAAGATCCAGGTCTTTAAAGGGGTTTCTGATGATCTTTGTGAATTATTTAGCTGAGAGATAAGAGCCAACACAAGTGAGAATCAAGCAAACTGTTGTTTGTCTACACTTCAACTTGCAGCGCTTCGTTGTAAAGACGCGAACAAAAAGCTTTAAAAAAAAACCACACTTACACGGGCAAAAACAATCCAGGATTCATTCGGTAGCGACTTGATCCCGAGGTCCTTTACCCAGCCACATACAAAAAAGCTGTAATCCTCCACACTCTTCCACGCTTTCATCTGTTTTGCGGTGTAGAAGGACGTCTGCAACAGATAGTTCGAGATGTCAGGGAACTCGACTGAAGGGTAGTTTTCAAGATCGTATGACAAATCCTTCTTTCCCAGACTGTAGGGGTCGATTCCATTGCACATAGCAATCTTCTGAATATATCTAAAACGAGCAGTGGCTTCTAGATTTCGAGCGTACTCTGATAAGTTATCGCTAGCTGTTTGCACTACGGCAGCTGTTTTGGTTTGCTCGACCACCAGCTGTTTTACCGGAAGTGAAATCGCGAAGAAAAGGCATGTGACTGAAACCCAAGAATAGGGGCAGTTCCTGTCTGTCTCCTCATCTGCTTTCATGTATTTTTAATCAACGTAAATGTACTTTAATTAGTTAATTAATACACTTGTCTCTCGAGACACACACACATATATTAAAAAATAATATTGGCTGGCCTGTGATGATCTGTCGACTTGTCCAGGGTGTACCCCACCTCTCGCCCATAGTCAGCTGGGATAGGCTCCAGCTTGCCTGCGACCCTGCACAGGATAAGTGGCTACAGATAATGGATGGATGGATGGATGGATGGATGGATATTGGCTGGCTTTTTTCATGGTCTATCAGATATATTCCATTCAGCATGATACTGAACAAGTTGAAGACGAGTAGCTGAATGGAATATATCTGATACACCACGAAAAAAAGCCAGTCAATATTATTATTATTATACAGTGGTGCTTGAAAGTTTGTGAACCCTTTATAATTTTCGATATTTCTGCATAAATATGACCTAAAACAACATCAGATTTTCACACAAGTCCTAAAAGTAGATAAAGAGAACCCAGTTAAACAAATGAGACAAAAATATTATACATGGTCATTTATTTATTGAGGAAAATGATCCAATATTACATATCTGTGAGTGGCAAAAGTATGTGAATCTCTAGGATTAGCAGTTCATTTGAAGGTGAAATTAGAGTCAGGTGTTTTCAATCAATGGGATGACAATCAGGTGTGACTGGGCACCCTGTTTTATTTAAAGAACAGGGATCTATCAAAATCTGATTTTCACAACACATGTTTGTGGAAGTGTATCATGGCACGAACAAAGGAGATTTCTCAGGACCTCAGAAAAAGCGTCGTTGATGCTCATCAGGCTGGGAAAGGTTACAAAAGCATCTCTAAAGAGTTTGGACTCCACCAATCCACAGTCAGACAGATTGTGTACAAACGGAGGAAATTCAAGACCATTGTTACCCTCCCTAGGAGTGATCAAACAACAAAGATCACTCCAAGAGCAAGGCGTGTAATAGTCGGCGAGGTCACAAAGAACCCCAGGGTAACTTCTAAGTAACTGAAGGCCTCTCTCACATTGGCTAATGTTAATGTTCATGAGTCCACCATCAGGAGAACACTGAACAACAATGGTGTGCATGGCAGGGTTGCAAGGAGAAAGCCACTGCTCTCCAAAAAGAACATTGCTGCTCGTCTGCAGTTTGCTAAAGGTCACGTGGACAAGCCAGAAGGCTATTGGAAAAATGTTTTGTGGACGGATGAGACCAAAATAGAACTTTTTGGTTTAAATGAGAAGCATTATGTTTGGAGAAAGGAAAAAACACTGCATTCCAGCATAAGAACCTTATCCCATCTGTGAAACATGGTGGTGGTAGTATCATGGTTTGGGCCTGTTTTGCTGCATCTGGGCCAGGATGGCTTGCCATCATTGATGGAACAATGAATTCTGAATTATACCAGTGAATTCTAAAGGACAATGTCAGGACATCTGTCCAAGAACTGAATCTCAAGAGAAGGTGGGTCATGCAGCAAGACAATGATCCTAAGCACACAAGTTGTTCTACCAACGAATAGTTAAAGAAGAATAAAGTTAATGTTTTGGAATGACCAAGTCAAAGTCCTGACCTTAATCCAATCGAAATGTTGTGGAAGGACCTGAAGGGAGCAGTTCATGTGAGGAAACCCACCAACATCCCAGAGTTGAAGCTGTTCTGTACGGAGGAACGGGCTAAAATTCCTCCAAGACAGTGTGCAGGACTGATCAACAGTTACTGGAAACGTTTAGTTGCAGTTATTGCTGCACAAGGGGGTCACACCAGATACTGAAAGCAAAGGTTCACATACTTTTGCCTCTCACAGATATGTAATACTGGATCATTTTCCTCAATAAATAAATGACCAAGTATAATATTTTTGTCTCATTTGTTTAACTGGGTTCTCTTTATCTCCTTTTAGGACTTGTGTGAAAATCTGATGATGTTTTAAGTCATATTTATGCAGAAATATCGAAAATACTAAAGGGTTCACAAACTTTCAAGCACCACTGTATATACACATTTCTTTCAGGTGTTCAATTCGTCTTTCTCTTTCAAAATTCTCTCAAAATCGTCTGTATTTAATGAAGTAAACCTGACAGCTATCTTTGTTTACAAATTGTCCCAGTCGCTTGCTAGCGCAGAAGTTTTACGTCTCTGACATGTGACGTCATGTTGTCTTGACAACCATGCAGTATCGTAAACCGTATTCAACGCTCATTCTCCATTAAATAGTTCTCCATTGAATTCTCCATTGAATAGTGTGATGTAATACACATAGGACGCATGCTATCAAACCAAATGAATGAAACCTGCTAGAAGGGAATAGAACGCATGTTTTTATTCCATAAAAAAAGTCTCCTGTCTGTATAGTGATATATTAAACATATATCCTAAAAGGCTTTTCACACAACAGGTTACATGTTTTATCTGGTGTTAAGTAGAAATCTCAATATATCGATGAAATGACATGATACAGCTCAGGAAACTCTGTGATAATGATTGAAAAGCTGTGATTTCATTGGGTCAGTTCTACTCCTTGCACAGTAACTTCTAAAGATGAGGACCTGGATGCAGGTGGGTGTGTGGTCATCTCACGGACACTCACGATGGTTTCTCAGCAGCAACTCTGATATTTAATGAAGGTCAACTGCACGTTGCTTCCTGTGTGAAAAGCCTTTTATGTTACACGAACAGAATGAGGAGCTCTTGTCTCGTTCTGGGTGTGTAGGTTTGAAGCCATGCAGCGCAGACACACGACGCTGAGGGAGAAAAGTCGCAGGGGGCCGGCGTACATGTTCAGCGAGCGCGACAGGAGTCTCACGGCTGAGGAGGAGCGCTTCCTGGATGCCGCGGAGTACGGAAACATCCCAGTTGTCCGGAAGATGCTTGAAGACTCTGAGACGCTCAATGTGAACTGTGTGGACTACATGGGTCAGAATGCTTTGCAGCTCGCCGTGGCCAATGAGCACCTGGAAGTGACCGAGCTGCTCCTGAAGAAGGAAGGTCTAGCACGGGTAGGTGATGCCCTGCTCCTGGCCATCAGTAAAGGCTACGTGCGCATCGTGGAGGCTATTTTGGCACATCCGGCTTTCGAAGGTGGTCTCCGCTTTGCTCCGAGTATCTTGGAACGGGAACAGAAAAACGAAAATGATGATTTCTATGCATACGACGAGGACGGAACACGGTTCTCGCGCGACGTGACACCTGTGATCCTGGCTGCACACTGTCAGGAGTATGAGATCATACACACCCTGCTGGTCAAAGGAGCACGCATCGAAAAGCCTCACGATCACTTCTGCAAGTGCGTCGAGTGTGCCGAGAAGCAAAGGCAAGATTCCTTCAGCCACTCGCGCTCACGCATGAACGCCTACAAAGGCCTGGCGAGTGCCGCCTACCTCTGCCTGTCCAGTGAAGATCCGGTGCTGACGGCCTTGGAGCTCAGCAACGAGCTCACGCAACTCGCCAACATCGAAACTGAGTTTAAGGTGAGAGGACTGTTCTGCACTGGTCTGCATTGTTCCACACTGGTCTGTAGTTGTACCTTAAACAAGTTTACATCACAAATTCTGGATTCTGATTGGATTAATTCTCTATAATAGCTGCTACTGATCACCATATTGCCATCATTTTTGTTACTGTTATCGTAAGTGATACATAAAAGTGTGTAGTTGTTGATATGGTGACGTTTGCTGGAAGGAGAATTTTTTTTCACATTTATAGAAGGAGTCTCCAGTGTCAGCTCTTTGTGACAGTCCAAGGTACGTTTTCTGACATCTTCAGGCCAGATGAGTTTACACTTTGTTGTTAACAAGCTGCATTTTTTAAAATTATTATTATCTTTGAGACAGAGTAGAAAAGAGAACCTGGTGAAGGACGTTTGTCGCTGCTATAACGCAAGTCAGAACAGGAGCTAACTCCTGTTTTTTTGTGAATATTTACTGAAGCTACAAACAGATCAAAAAAGGAATTAAACACTTGGGGACATGCGGTTATTGGGAAATAATTAATTTCGGAGCAGTAACAATAACTCCGCTTCATTACACCATCCTGTCGTTAATCCTTGTTTTCTTCTTTAACTACTTCTACCAGGTTAAAGATACAGGTCTGAAAGGTACTAAAGGTACAAAACCATACCCTTCTACTGCAGTGATAAACATTGCCACTTCTTTTTCTGTAATCTTTCGAGCTCACAATACTCTGTGATACTTTAAACCCTGACACTTTGGCGGAGGTGCTGTTTTAATCACGTTATTAAATAATGCAGCAGTAATTCCGGCCTCCCAGAGAGCCTTAATGGAATTTCAAAGGAACCACTGCATTTTAATTTGTTTTTCAGACAGGTTTCTTTTTGGATTATTCTGGGAAAGGTTAAAGGCTTGTTGTCAGTCCAGCTTCACTTCACTTTCTCTTTTGCCCAAATGAAGATTAAGTCTTGTCATCAAGCCACCGTCGTTGTCACGGTGATAATCGCTTGTGGATCAAAACAAATGATCAGCATGATTGCAGGCTCTTTGTCTTTGAATTAGTTTTCTGTTTTCTAACATGTTGTTTGATGGTCGAACGAGTCTGAGGAGAGATCATTGTTTCTAAGAAACTCTCGTCACTGATCCTCACAGCCTGATTCTCACGGCTTCTCTTTATTGATTGAGTGAGCGTTTAATTGAAGTGTCTGTCTTGCCAGCAGCATGGAATCACGCTGTTGTTATTTATTCCCTAATCACTGAGCTCCAAGCTCTTTCTTTCACATGGATCAATAACATCATATGATTTTTTTTAACCGCTTATATGTCATAAAGTGTTTATATATATATATATATATATATATATATATATATATATATATATATATATATAAAATAGGATCAGATTAAAAGAATGAGAAAAGAGGATACAGAGAACAGACAGAATAATAGCAAATACAGATGAGACAATACAAAGCACAAAGATTTGACAGGAATATTTAATTTATTTAATATCGAACCTTTTTGAAACCTTCCTAACAACTGACACATGTCTACATCAGCATTCATAAAGTCTTCTTTCAAAAGGTGTAAGGTGTTTTTCTGACTTTTGATGTCAACTTGCGGCTCTAAAGTATTTCGTTGTATAAATAAAGAATAAAAGTATTCAAGAAAAACAATCAAGTTTTATTTCACTTCACCCACATCCATAATTTACCAAAGATTATTTTATCAGTTATGAAAGATTGTCATGTCATTCTTTCCATCCTTCCTTGGCTTATCCTGCACTACATAGGGTCGCCATTTCGAGTCTTCTGCCTCCATCTTTGTTTATCTTGGACGTCTACTTCAACCAATGCCTTCTCTCTTATGTCTTCCTCAGCAACATCCATCCATCTCCGCTTTGGTCTTCCTATTCTCCTCTTTCCAACACAGTTCTCATCACGTCATGTCATACTTCTTGTCAGTTTATATTTCCGTATAGTTAATGTTCTGGATAGTGGAATGTCTACAAAAGAAGTGTGTTCATCTCAGCGCTTATGTTTATCACATCTACAGTGGGGCAAAAAAGTATTTAGTCAGCCACCAATTGTGCAAGTTCTCCCACTTAAAAAGATGAGAGAGGCCTGTAATTTTCATCATAGGTACACTTCAACTATGAGAGACAGAATGAGAAAAAACATCCAGAAAATCACATTGTCTGATTTTTAAAGAATTTATTTGCAAATTATGGTGGAAAATAAGTATTTGGTCAATAACAAAAGTTCATCTCAATACTTTGTTATATACCCTTTGTTGGCAATGACAGAGGTCAAACGTTTTCTGTAAGTCTTCACAAGGTTTTCACACACTGTTGCTGGTATTTTGTCCCATTCCTCCATGCAGATCTCCTCTAGAGCAGTGATGTTTTGGGGCTGTCGCTGGGCAACACGGACTTTCAACTCCCTCCAAAGATTTTCTATGGGGTTGAGATCTGGAGACTGGCTAGGCCACTCCAGGACCTTGAAATGCTTCTTACAAAGCCACTCCTTTGTTGCCCGGGCGGTGTGTTTGGGATCATTGTCATGCTGAAAGACCCAGCCACGTTTCATCTTCAATGCCCTTGCTGATGGAAGGAGATTTTCACTCAAAATCTCACGATACATGGCCCCATTCATTCTTTCCTTTACACAGATCAGTCGTCCTGGACCCTTTGCAGAAAAACAGCCCCAAAGCATGATGTTTCCACCCCCATGCTTCACAGTAGGTATGGTGTTCTTTGGATGCAACTCAGCATTCTTTCTCCTCCAAACACAACAAGTTGAGTTTTTACCAAAAAGTTCTATTTTGGTTTCATCTGACCATCTGACATTCTCCCAATCCTCTTCTGGATCATCCAAATGCTCTCTAGCAAACTTCAGACGGGCCTGGACATGTACTGGCTTAAGCAGGGGGACACGTCTGGCACTGCAGGATTTGAGTCCCTGGCGGCGTAGTGTGTTACTGATGGTAGCCTTTGTTACTTTGGTCCCAGCTCTCTGCAGGTCATTCACTAGGTCCCCCGTGTGGTTCTGGGATTTTTGCTCACCGTTCTTGTGATCATTTTGACCCCACGGGGTGAGATCTTGCGTGGAGCCCCAGATCGAGGGAGATTATCAGTGGTCTTGTATGTCTTCCATTTTCTAATAATTGCTCCCACAGTTGATTTCTTCACACCAAGCTGCTTACCTATTGCAGATTCAGTCTTCCCAGCCTGGTGCAGGTCTACAATTTTGTTTCTGGTGTCCTTTGACAGCTCTTTGGTCTTGGCCATAGTGGAGTTTGGAGTGTGACTGTTTGAGGTTGTGGACAGGTGTCTTTTATACTGATGACGAGTTCAAACAGGTGCCATTAATACAGGTAACGAGTGGAGGACAGAGGAGCCTCTTAAAGAAGAAGTTACAGGCCTGTGAGAGCCAGAAATCTTGCTTGTTTGTAGGTGACCAAATACTTATTTTACAGAGGAATTTACCAATTAATTCATTAAAAATCCTACAATGTGATTTCCTGGATTCTTTCCCCCCATTCTGTCTCTCATAGTTGAAGTGTACCTATGATGAAAATTACAGGCCTCTCTCATCTTTTTAAGTGGGAGAACTTGCACAATTGGTGGCTGACTAAATACTTTTTTGCCCCACTGTATAAGCAGTTGTTCCTTCATAAGATTTGTTTTTTTCCTCGCTCTTGAAGTGAACAAAGAAAAAAACGCAGCTTGTCACGTCACCGAGAGAACATAAACCCCTGAAGATGTCTCAAAACTTAAACGATACTTTACCTCTGTTGCAAAGCGCTGACGCTGGAGACTCCTTCCATCAAAGTTAAACAAACTACCAAGCTGTTGCTATGGAAACGGTAACATTTTAGAACGATGGTACGACTGTCAGAGCTGCTGTTACGGAAAATCAAGAAAGAAAAAAAATCTGAATTGAGAATTTAACAATTATTTGCCAAAGGTGAGGTGAATATCGGTGAATAATAGCTGAGATGAAGGTGGATAATTGTTTTAGTATAAATACAAAGGTGATTATTAAAAAAAAGTAATCCTATTTTAAAAAATAATTTACTTCAAACTTCAAAAGCAGGATGTAAATGTAATAACGGTGCGGCGCAGACTTGTCACTTCTCTACGCCGAGTCACATAAAATACTTTGTTTTGAAATCGATAAAATAAATCACAAGCCCACCTTCCCTTTGAATAGTTTTAGATCAAACTTCGTAGCATCTTCAGTGTTTTGAGGAACAGCATTTTCTTTCATTTGTAATTCTTCCTCACTTACAGTGACAAAGCGATCGGCCGCCATTTTGTTGAGTCGCTCGAGGTGATTATCGAGAAATAATCCGAATTTCTCGACCAATCAGCATGCGATTTTCTCTAATAACCTCTGTATTTATACTAAAATCTAAATATTCAGAGAGGGTTGAGTTTAGAGACGTCAAACAGTTTGATAAGTGAAGATACAGGATACGGTGATTGTAGCAGAAGAATTGGATAAGATCATAAGAACTTTCGTTGCTTGCGTTTCACTGTAGAACGACTACAGAAAGCTGTCCATGCAGTGTAAAGACTTTGTGGTCAGGGTGCTGGACCTGTGTCGAAACACCGAGGAGGTCGAGGCCATTCTGAACGGAAACGTGGACCATAACCTGCCGAGTGACCACAGCAGGCCCTGCCTGAGCCGGGTAAAACTGGCCATCAAGTTTGAAGTCAAAAAGGTATCGTACGGACAAACAAAATGTACTTTGTATTGATTATGTTCGAATTCTATCCATCGTAAATCTTATTTCTGCACAGTTCGTGGCTCATCCGAACTGTCAGCAGCAGCTCCTCACACTGTGGTATGAAAATCTGTCTGGTTTGAGGCAACAGCCCATCGGAGTGAAATGTTTAACGGTTCTCGGGGTGATGGTGACTCTGCCATTCTTGGCCATCGCATACTGGGTGATGCCGTACAGCAAGGTACGATCCAGGCGCACAATCAACAAATATAGATGTGTAACAAAGTTCCAATGTAACTATAAACAGATAAAAAGTATGATCCGTCATTGACTAATAAATATAAAATTGTCATAGTTGGGAAATTGTTACGGTACAAGAGGAATAAAACATTTCAAGATGTGCTGCTCGAGGAAAATGATCAATGTCACAGTTCAATCAACAGAGCAGGAACATTGTTGATTATTTTCCTCTTGCAACATGTCCCATAGTGGTTTAATCCTTTCTTTTATTTATTTATTTATTTATACATATGGCAGCTTGGAAAGAATATTTATGCTTTTATATTAGAATCCATAACCAAGTTCTGTTTTTATTTCATAAATGCTCTTGGGTAATACTTAAAAAAATAAAGACTACTTAGTTTTTTTTGTTGTTTGAAAAATTATCATATGAACTGCTGAATATTGTGTTCACACACATTCATGGTGCCGTATACAGCAGTTTAAGCCATAAATATTTCATTCAAATTGTAACACACAGTCAGTGCGTTTACATGCACATAGAGAAAATCGAATTTCTGCCGTAGCTCGACTGAAATCGAAGTTCTAAATGCCATGGAAACACCTTAGCTCGGATGAAATCGAACCAAACTGGATTTCTCGTAATCGAGCTACGCGACCTAGATTATGCGATTGTAGCCGAGCTACTTAGTGCATGTAAACCCTATCGAGCTACGTAGTCGAGCTACTTACTTCAGCACTGCCCCTTCTGGAAGTGACGAGTGACGAGACCACAAGCAGGAAACACAACAGCCTCGGTCGGCATGACAACAGTAGTAGAAACGTGCACTTCTGGAGCAATGAGGAGATAGAGTTCATGCTCATTCAGCTTAAGGGGTTGAATATATATATATATATATATATATATATATATATATATATATATATATATATATATATATGCACAGTGGTGCTTGAAAGTTTGTGAACCCTTTAGAATTTTCGATATTTCTGCATAAATATGACCAAAAACATCATCAGATTTTCACACAAGTCCTAAAAGTAGATAAAGAGAACCCAGTTAAACAAATGAGACAAAAATATTATACTTGGTCATTTATTTATTGAGGAAAATGATCCAGTATTACATATCTGTGAGTGGCAAAAGTATGTGAACCTCTAGGATTAGCAGTTAATTTGAAGGTGAAATTAGAGTCAGGTGTTTTCGATCAATGGGATGACAATCAGGTGTGAGTGGGCACCCTGTTTTATTTAAAGAACAGGGATCTATCAAAGTCTGATCTTCACAACACATGTTTGTGGAAGTGTATCATGGCACAAACAAAGGAGATTTCTGAGGACCTCAGAAAAAGCATTGTTGATGCTCATCAGGTTGGAAAAGGTTACAAAACCATCTCTAAAGAGTTTGGACTCCACCAATCCACAGTCAGACAGATTGTGTACAAATGGAGGAAATTCAAGACCATTGTTGCCCTCCCCAGGAGTGGCCGACCAACAAAGATCACTCCAGTAGCAAGGCGTGTAATAGTCGGCGAGGTCACAAAAGACCTCAGGGTAACTTCTAAGCAACTGAAGGCCTCTCTCACATTGGTTAATATTAATGTTCATGAGTCCACCATCAGGAGAACACTGAGCAACAATGGTGTGCATGGCAGGGTTGCAAGGAGAAAGCCACTGCTCTCCAAAAATAACATTGCTGCTCATCTGCAGTTTGCTAAAGATCACGTGGACAAGCCAGAAGGCTATTGGAAAAATATTTTGTGGACGGATGAGACCAAAATAGAACTTTTTGGTTGAAATGAGAAGCGTTATGTTTGGAGAAAGGAAAACACTGCATTCCAGCATAAGAACCTTATCCCATCTGTGAAACATGGTGGTTGTAATATCATGGTTTGGGCCTGTGTTGCTGCATCTGGGCCAGGACGGCTTGCCATCATTGATGGAACAATGAATTCTGAATTATACCAGTGAATTCTAAAGGAAAATGTCAGGACATCTGTCCATGAACTGAATCTCAAGAAAAAGTGGGTCATGCAGCAAGACAACAACCAAAAGCACACAAGTCGTTCTACCAAAGAATGGTTAAAGAAGAATAAAGTTAATGGTTTGGAATGGCCAAGTCAAAGTCCTGACCTTAATCCAATGGAAATGTTGTGGAAGGACCTGAAGCGAGCAGTTCATGTGAGGAAACCCACCAACATCCCAGAGTTGAAGCTGTTCTGTATGGAGGAATGGGCTAAAATTCCTCCAAGCCGGTGTGCAGGACTGATCAACAGTTACTGGAAATGTTTAGTTGCAGTTATTGCTGCACATGGGGGTCACACCAGATACTGAAAGCAAAGGTTCGCATACTTTTGCCACTCTTGTAACATTTGGATCATTTTCCTCAATAAATAAATGACCAAGTATAATATTTTTGTCTCATTTGTTTAACTGGGTTCTCTTTATCTACTTTTAGGACTTGTGTGAAAATCTGATGATGTTTTAGGTCATATTTATGCAGAAATATAAAAAATTCTAAAGGGTTCACAAACTTTCAAGCACCACTGTATATATATATATATCGATGTTGCTGTCCTCGTCGTCGTTCTTCTTGTGAACACGGAACTGATAACTTTGTTTATACTCTTGAATAGCTCTTCTTCATGACGACAACCGGAAGTGTACCAACACGATGGGGCGTGTAGCGCCACCTGTGGCTCGGTTGCACAATGTACCTCACACAATAGCTCGATTTCCTTGTGTGCATGTAGGATTGGATTTCTCTGGCACCCCTGCTGGGACCCTTAGCTCGATTACCGACAGTAGCTCAATTTGGATGTGCATGTAAACGCACTGACTGTTTGATTTGTAAAATTTTCAAAATGGCTGACTTTCGTTTTGCTCTTAAATTCTTGCTAAACAGGAAAATTGCACGTAAACCAATTAAGTAGCTAGTAACCAACCTGATGATATGAAGAACTCTTGATACATTAAAGAAACTTGGCTTGAGCTCATGGTATAATGTGTTTACTCCAAACTGAATCCATAGAAAAATTCTCTCCACTTATATCTGTAAACGCTGATGTATTTTCCCAAGGCAAATAAATTAAGGCAGATTTTGACATCTAATCATTTTGAACATTGATTTTATTCTTCTGGGTTTTTTTTTTTTTTGTTTAACTTTTCTCCAAAGCTGGGTCAGGTTCTCCGCAGTCCGTTCATGAAATTCGTGGCCCATGCAGTGTCCTTCACCATTTTCCTGTGCTTGTTGGTGCTCAATGCCTCCGATCGCTTCAATGGAGTCAAAAACCTGCCCAATGAAACGATCACTGATCACCCGCGGCAGGTCTTCAGGGTCAAAACCACCCGGTTCTCCTGGACCGAGATGCTCATTATGAAATGGGTTCTTGGTTAGTATCTCAGAGAGACTTGGTCCAGCATCTCTTTACATTGTTGGAGGCTAATCAGTGATGTCTGGGTCTGGTTGTTCAGGAATGATCTGGTCGGAGTGTAAAGAGATTTGGGAGGACGGGTTGCGTGAATACGTCATGCAACTTTGGAACATTTTAGACTTCGGCATGCTGTCCATCTTCGTGGCGTCCTTCACGGCGAGGCTCATGGCGTTTCTGCAAGCGTCTCGCGCACAGCTGTACGTCGACTTGCATGTGACAAGCTCGGACCTGAGTAACACCTCACTTCCTGCAGAGGTGGCCTACTTCACTTACGGTAAACGAATCCTAAACTGCGCTGTTAAAGATTTCAAATGTAGGCTCTACAGCAGATAAAATCTTTTTAAAAATGTTGTGTTTGTTTTTTTTCAGCAAGGAACCACTGGCTTCCCTCTGACCCCCAGCTCATCTCTGAAGGTCTCTACTCCATTGCTGTGGTCCTCAGTTTCTCACGCATCGCCTACATCCTGCCGGCCAACGAGAGCTTCGGACCTTTACAGATCTCCCTGGGTCGCACCGTGAAGGACATTTTTAAGTTTATGGTCATCTTCATCATGGTCTTCCTTGCCTTCATGATCGGCATGTTCAATTTGTACTCCTACTACCTGGGCGCCAAGTATAACCCCGCCTTCACCACGTAGGTCTGGAGCAAAACCATACTTGTTTTGCAGTATGATTGATAGCTATGGGCCGGATTCAACGCCATGTCAGTATTTAAACTGGGAAAGTTCTGGGCTCATTATTCAGATTATAGAAATCAGACATGTTGTCATGGAAAGAAAACTTGCCCATGGCTTGAACTTTGACCAATCCCTTTTTCAGCTACACTTACAGCTCACGTTAAGGGTTTTTCATCATTTTATCCATCAAAAAAAAAAAACTCTGAAGGGCCTTTTCATTGTTTTTTTGAAACATTTACAGCCCAAACATAAATTTAACCAATACATACTGTGTTCAGAGCAAAATGTAAGACAATGGTGTTAGATTTAAGACTTTTTCTCAAGCCAAGGTCAAGAAAAATGCATTTATGTTCAAGGTCAGAATCTCACATCACTGAGACACGCCTCTGTTTTACTCAGACTCCACCCACCAGGTGTATCTCACATGCAGCTTCTGAATTTTGCTCGAGTTTGGAATCATGTCCGATGTCTGAATAGAGATGTGCACAATTTCAGTATTAAGTCCTCATTGCATGCACATTATTTCAACTCTGAACCCAAACCATGTGTGTGTGTGTGTGTGTGTGTGTGTGTTACACAGGGTAGAAGAAAGCTTCAAGACACTGTTCTGGTCCATCTTTGGTCTGAGTGAGGTGATCTCTGTGGTGTTGAAGTACGACCATAAGTTCATTGAGAACATCGGCTACGTCCTGTACGGCGTCTACAACGTCACCATGGTGATCGTGCTGCTCAACATGCTGATCGCCATGATGAACCACTCCTACCAGGAGATCGAGGTGAGCTCCGAGTCCTCTGCCATCTCTGAAAGCAGGATTGTGGTGTGATCTTAGGTTTTTGCTGTGAACAGGAGGACGCAGATGTCGAGTGGAAGTTTGCCCGTGCTAAGCTCTGGCTGTCCTACTTCGATGAAGGCAGGACTCTTCCTCCACCTTTCAATCTGGTGCCCAGTCCTAAATCCTTCTATTACATGGGCCTCCGCACGAGATCTTGCCTCGTCAGGTTATGCAAGACCAAAGGTCGTCGTGGAAGCCAGCAAGACACGGACATTCCAAATTCTCTGTCTAAGGTTGGAATCTGATTGGCCCCGCCCCAAGCACTGAGATGGTTTAATTAGGAAAATATGATGCAACACACTTCACCCAGTACATCAACTTCAAATTAGTTTCCAAGAAGAGAATGAATCACGTTTTTGAGATGTTTGTTCTCTGTGTCAGCTCCACAGGTATCGACCTTGCCACACTCAAGATGAATACACAATGAGCAAACCGATCAAACATCCAACCAGATACCAGGTCATAACTCATTTCTTACATGACACCCAATACTTGCATGTTCTCTCATCACTTGCATTAAACCAGTTCTTGTTCTTAATTCATCAAATCCACAGAAGATCATGAAGCGTCTCATTAAGCGATACGTCCTGAAGGCCCAGACTGACAGCGAAAATGATGAGGTCAATGAGGGTAAGCCCAGTATCCCAAACACGACTGATAAATGCATCAGCATGGTTTTAAGACGTTGTGCTATTTTTTTAAGTGCTTGGTTTTGCTTGCTGTGTGTGGGACCCACCAGGTGAGCTGAAGGACATAAAGCAGGACATCTCCAGCCTACGCTATGAGCTTCTGGAGGAAAAATCTCAGGTCACAACAGAACTTGCCGATCTCAGCCAGCAGCTGGGTGAAAGACTCAGTAAATCCACCAAGAAAGCATGAAGAACCTTCTACCAAAGGAGCGCTGAAGAACCTTCAAACAAGAAAACGTAGCTAATTGAAATAAATTTCAGCTAATTTCTTCAAAAGTCATGAACTATACATCTACATTCTGTAAATGGCTCTCAGTTGCATATATTTCGAAAAACCCTGGAATTTATTGAAGTCAATGAATGAGGGAGAATTTGGAAGATTGTTAACGTTAGTTCTATTCCCAACAACATCTCATAACATGCTGAATCTAAACTGTTGCCTATGGAATGGACTAAATGGAAAGGACCTAATTTATAATGAGCTCTTATTCTCCGATATGAATGAGCCTAATTTTTTTTCTCTCATTTTGATTTATTGAGGTTACATCCCACAGAGGGACCTACATAATTTGTGTTTTTGCTGATTATATTTTAATGAATATTTACAATAAAACAGATCTTTATAGTGTTCAAATATTCAAGAGTAGCTATATTGGAAGATTAATATTTTCTTGCATTCATCAAGCTGATGAAATTTACATCTGGGTGCATTATAACATTTTACTAAATTATTACTATTATTATTATTATTATTATTAGTAGTAGTAGTAGTAGTAGTAATATTATCCAAACTACCTGTATAAGTAGTGAACATTTTAATAGACTTTTAATAAAGAAAATACAATTCATTTCACCAACAAATTATGGACTTAAATTATTAATAAAAAATAAATTTACACGATTTAAGATTTCAGTTATTTTTTCACATGTAATTTCTTCCATGGAATATCCAAGTAAGTGTCATTTCACTCCAGGTTTTTTGACAAGTATATACACTGGAACTTGGAACACCTTTTAATTGAAGCGCAAATTATTTTTATAGATACGGTCCTGTGCAAAAGTCTTAAACACCCTATTTTTTCCCCCTACAAACTTTGTTATAGATTTCTAATTGATGACTTCTACATTATCAAGTCAAAACATTACAAAAACATTTTAGAGTACCAAACGTTTGTATTTTTTCCAGTACAAAATTAAATGTTACAGAAAAAAAAAACAGTTTGTATCTGAGCAGCATATTCCATCCATAAGAGAGCACTTTTCAGAGTAAAAAAGAAAACATAATGAAGGCTACTGGTGTAAAATGAAGAAGTGAGTGTGACAGTCAGTGTCCAGAAGAACTGTGGCTGGTTCTGTAAGATGCTCAGGAAAACCTACGGATCATTTCCGCATAAAACTGACCTCACTGGACCTCAGACTACTTTTTTAAAGCAAAGGGTCGTCTCACACCAAATACTGACTTTGTTTCATTTATTATGGCTCACTGATTACTGTTTATAGTATTTTTTAAAGTGTTGAAACATTTCATTTTGTTATTTTTAAGCCATTTTTGGTCAACAGCATTTCTTTACATGTGTCCAAGACTTTTGCACAGGACTGTAATCTAATTTATATTGATTTGATTTATTAGCTTTGCCACAGCAAGATGTATATACGTACATACATTATGGCTGGGAAACCACTACAGCTTGCACCAATTACAGTGGCCCCATTGTACCAAATCTGCATGTCTTTGGATTGTGGGGGAAACCGGAGCACCCGGAGGAAACCCATGCAGACACGGGGAGAACATGCAAACTCCACATAGAAAGGCCCCTGTCGGCCGCGAGGTTCGAACGCGTAACCTTCTTGCTGTGAGGCGACAGCGCTAACCACTACACCACCGTGCCACCCTTATTAATGTCAAGACTGATTACTGATTCAAAGATTATACAAATATTTTTCATGATAATTGTTTATTGGCATCATTATAGCTTTTTAGTTGAGAACCTTCCACCCACAGAACTCAGACCAGTTACCTCAGCAATATCAGAGGTTAAGATGGGTGGATCGATACCAAAGTATCAAACCTTCCAATCCTGATGGTTTAGTATTGAGAATCAATCTTCATCATAAATAAAAGTTGATAACAAGTGCCTAGCATGAGTACATGAGATTTAGTCATTCAGACAGTGGGAGAAAGGAAACACAGACTCATCATTATCATGTTCTCCCTTGTGCAGCACTGTTGCCAGGTCAGGGTCCACGTGGACCCTGTTGATCCACGTCATACCAGATGCCCTCCTTGCTGCAGCCCCACTATTGCTGGGCTTGGGAAACAACCATCCACACCTATGGACAATTTAGAGTAACCAGTTAACTGAACCTGCATGTCTGTGAAGATTCACAGTCATCCAGGTCATAGTAAACTGTGGATGGTAGAAGAGAGCAACCTGCATGTCTTTGGGGGAAACCGGAGCACCCAGAGGAAACCCACACAAACTCCACACAGAAAGGCCCCTGTTGGCCACTGGGCTCGAACCCTGAACCTTCTTGCTGTGAGGCAACAGAGCTAACCACTACACTACCATGCCACCCTTATTAATGTCAAGACTAATTCCTGAAAAGGATCCCAATGGAAATAAACATTAGTTAGACATTTCTGAACCTGATCAAACCTGTTTTACAGGGGCGTAGTTAGGATTTTTCAAAGGGGGGGGTCACACACTGACTGGCAGCCTGAGTCACATACCGTACTGACTGGCAGCCTGAGTCACACACTGACTGGCAGTCGAAAGAAGGAGGAAAGTTTTGCTTGTTTTGACATAGGGAATTATTAACCCAAGAGGAAATACTCATAATTCGCAACTACTGCAGCTACACTGGCAGCTTGACCACTTTGTGTAAGATTGAATTTACGAAACTGAAAGGTGAAATGTTGTTCAGAATTGCTGTTAAAATAAAGATAGTGAAAATGAGTACAGTACCTCTCAAAAATGCTCTTAAAACTAAGGATGGTGTAAAAAGGAGGACGTCTTGTATCTTCTAACGTGAAACGTTTCCATAACACGGCCGTGTGAGATAGCTGCAGCAGCCTTTTGCAGGTACTCGACAAGCTATGGAACACTGCCGAGAGCGGTAGGTGCTTCATAATCTTCAAGATTATTTCATCTGGCAAATCGAGAACGCCTACATCGACCAAAAAGAATGGTTGAGCTTCCTGACCATACTAATGTTTTGGGCTAATTCTATCAAACCAAACAACAGCGACCATAGCATAAGCAAACCAAGCTCACTCACCGGCAACTGCTGCTTGGGCCGGTGTTTCTTGGTCTACCGAAGGCGATGATGCATCTTGTTTTGAGTCTGTTTTATCATAAAAAATTTACTTAGTACTAGAATAGAACTATGAAAAATATGTAACAAAAAATAATTACAATTGCTAGTTCTAGGTAGCTTAGAAACTGGCTCTTCCATTATTTCTGTTTCTTCCACATTTTTACCTCCGCCAAGGAGGTTATGTTTTCGGTAGCTTTGGTTTGTTTGTTTGTTTGTTGGTTTGTCTGTTAGCAACATTACGGAAAAAGTTATGAACGGATTGCTCTGAAATTTTTTCCAGAGGTGTGACTGGGCACAAGTAACAATCCATTAAATTTTGGCGGTGATCCGGATCACCTTCTGGATCCCTGAATTTTTTAAAGGATTCTTGGCGGAGGTCTGCGCTCTCCGAGTGCTTTTCTAGTCTTGATGTTGTGTTCTAGAAACGGCACTAAAACTTAGCTTTGAAGAAACAAAATGCAAATTTGATGGAAAAAAAACAGAAAAAAAAGAGTCTCTTCATGTCGAAAGAAGGAGGAAAGTTTCACTTGTTCTGACATGGCGAATTATTAACACAAGAGGAAATACTCGTAATTCGCAACTAAAAAGACTGCAGCTACACTGGCAGCTTGGCCATGCTTTCTAGTGCGATCGTGTTGCGCTTGTGCAGAACTGGGTTTTCGTGCTCAACCCACAGGAAGTCCATACAAGGTTATAGAAACCCTAATGAGGCTGAGGTGACAATCTCATTTCATCTCATTATCTGTAGCCGCTTTATCCTGTTCTACAGGGTCGCAGGCGAGCTGGAGCCTATCCCAGCTGACTACGGGCGAAAGGCGGGGTTCACCCTGGACAAGTCGCCAGGTCATCACAGGGCTGACACATAGACACAGACAACCATTCACACTCACATTCACACCTACGCTCAATTTAGAGTCACCAGTTAACCTAACCTGCATGTCTTTGGACTGTGGGGGAAACCGGAGCACCCGGAGGAAACCCACGCGGACACGGGGAGAACATGCAAACTCCGCACAGAAAGGCCCTCGTCGGCCCCGGGGCTCGAACCCGGACCTTCTTGCTGTGAGGCGACAGCGCTAACCACTACACTACCGTGCCGCCCCAGGTGACAATCTAATTTAAATTTTTTTTTTAGAAAAATTACAGTGGGCGCTTTTCTAATATTCTTATGCAGCTATTGAAAAAATGTATGGTCCGACAAGGGGGGGGGGGGGGGGGGGGGTCACGGGCACCCCAGGATCCCCCCAGCTACGCCCCTGTTTTATAATTCTTCTTTTCTTCTGGCTGCTCCCGATTAGGGGTCGCCACAGCGGATCTTTGTCTCCATTGCTCCCTGTCTTCCGCATCCTTCTCTACCACTTTCATGTCCTCTCTCACCACATCCATGTATCTCCTCTTTGGCCTTCCTCGTTTTCGTGTGCCTGGCAGCTCCATCCTCAGCATTCTCCTTCCAACATGCTCTGCGTCTCTTCTCAGGATGTGCCCGTACCATCTCAGTCTCATCTCTCTTAGCTTCATTCCCAAGCTCTCCACATGTGCTGTCCCTCTGATGTGCTTGTTCCTTATCCTGTCCAACCTCCCATCGCAAACCTTAACATCCTCAACTCCGCCACCTCCAACTTTGCCTCCTGTCTCTTCGTTAAGGGTCCGGTCTCCAATCCATACATCACAGCTGGTCTCACTACTGTCTTATACATTGTACCTTTCACTTCTGCTGGGACTTTCCGATCACAAATGACTCCCGAAATCCTTCTCCAACTGCTCCACCCTGCCTGCGCTCTCTTTCTCACTTCACTATCGCAGCCCCCATTTTCCTGCACAGTTGACCCCAGGGACTTGAATTCACCAACTTTCTTTACGTCTACTCCTTGCATCTTCACTACACTCTCATCCCCATTCTCATTCCACTTTGCTACTGTTCACCTTCATTCCTCTTCGTTCCAATGCATCCCTCCATCTCTCCAAACCCAACTCAACCTCCTTTCTACTGTCACCACATATCACAATATCATCCACAAACATCATGTTCCATGGTGACTCTTGCCTCACTTCGTCCGTCAAGCTATCCATCACTATGGCAAAGCCCCTGTTTTATAATTGTTGTTCTTAAAAAGTCAAACAAAATAGAGAAGTTTGATCTTTTATAGTTTTTTTTTAATTTAATACTAGTGCCAGAGCTTTTAAGGATAACTTTTGATGTCTGCATTTACAAATTTTCACTACAGAAATCAGAAAGATTTCCTGTTGTTTTTATTTTATTTTGTACACAAGAAGACTTTTTAAAGTATCAGGATACAAACCGCATGAGTCAAACCGGATACCGATCGAAAATAAAATCACTGGTTCATATGGCAAAGAAACGACAAGCAGTGAAAGCTCGCTTCATTCTATTGGCGCGCTGTATTGAACGACAACCGAATAAGCCAATGAACGATCAGAATACGCTGCCTAGCAGTGACGTTCCCAGGAAGTCATATGGAAAGAAATTAATAAGCCACGCCCACCATCCCCTCCTCCCTGCCGCACGTGACCCTCTAGTGAAGCTCCACGCGCGGCGAGAGCAAACTGACCGCTAACAGCTGAAACGCCACAGAGACTCGGCCTGTAAGTGTTATTACACAGATTTACCTCTCAGGAAACAGTTTACATATTAAAATTATTCAATAAATATGTGTGAGGGGCTCACGGGCTAGTGAGCTATTCTGTTTCTATTCCTCTCAGGAAATGAAGGAAGAACAGTTAGCAAAGCTGTGCTAGTCGTTATGCTAAGCTACACTACTGTATTGCTAGGCTAAACCCTCTTGCTGAGTTAATATGTTGTTATAATGCTTTAGCATGTTATTAAGTCGTTATTATTATACGTTTAGTATTCTTAAACTAAACTGCTTTCTAACTTCAAAACAAGTGCGTTGTGCCAATTTTTCCACACTGCTTCTCGGGGATAGACACGCCCCCAATGTCGTGATTGGTGGATAGCTAAACGTTACGTGCTTGGAAAGCATTGGCCAATCAGAGCACTGCAACATGGCGCTGGCGTACCTGAGATGTGGTGGGATTTAAAAAAAAAAAAAAGGAATAATTATTTCTTTTTCCACGCAACAGGGGAAAGATGGCGGACGACCCGAGCGCCGCGGACAGGAACGTGGAAATCTGGAAGATTAAGAAGTTGATCAAAAGCCTTGAAGCAGCCAGAGGGTAAGCAGAGTGACTGCCTTATTACAGACATGACAGATCAGGGGGCTGTCAGTAAATCAGAGCTGCATGTTGACAGCTAGCATGCTAACAGCTGTTGGACAGAGTGGAGCAGAAACTGGCAAAGATCCACAACACACTCACACTGCTTGGGCTAAAGCTGGCGAGTAAATACCCCAAAGCTTCTCAACATTTAAGTCAAGTCAACTTTATTGTCAAATATGCTATACATGCTCGACATATATGGAATCAATTTTGTGCCAAAATGTTCATACAATACTTTTGAAATATCAAACAAAAACAATAAATCAAAATGTAAAAAAAAAAGTCAATTTTTATTAGACTGGCAAACAAATTATTCGTGTAATCGTGCAAAATATCAGTCTATTACTCTTCAGAAACCTTTTATTTTTGTTGACGTAATTTATTTTGGTTGCGATTCCAGCTTTCTCGTTTGCGCTCCCTGACTTTTTGCTTGCAGTTTTGGCACAAACTTCCCGTGTGGGTGGGCTGTCCAGGAATGCATTCCCATTGGCTAACTTGTGTTTGACTGACAGCTCCGCTCAGCCATTACCCCGGAAGCTGTTGCGGCCGTTTCCTACTCGGATTCTGGCGGACTGTTTGGCGAGTGACCGATCCATTGATGGTAAACAAGGATCGAGTGGACTTCAGTGGCGACTATGATATTGAATTAATTCAACTAAGTGTAAGTACGGGACAAATGTGTTGTATGTGTTGCAGTAGTGCACATTATGCAGGTGTTTCGTGGCAAGTCAAATGTTAGCCTTAGCTCCACTACCCAATATAATAGCTGTCTTGCTAACGTTAAACACACCTGCATAATGTGTACGACTGCAACACATACAACACATTTGTCCTGTACTTACACTTTGTTGAATTAATTCAATATCATAGTCGCCACTGAAGTCCACTCGATCCTTGTTTACCGTCAATGGATCGGTCACTCGTCAAACAGTCCGCCAAAATCCGAGTAGGAAATGGCCGCAACAGCTTCCGGGGGAATGGCTGAGCATAGCTGTCAGTCAAACACAAGTTACCCAATGGGAATGCATTCCTGGACAGCCTACCCACACGTGAAGTTTGTGCCAAAACTGCAAGCAAAAAGTCAGGGAGCGCAAACGAGAAAGCTGGAATCGCAACCAAAATAAATTACGTCAAACAAAACTGAGAAAGATGCGAAACAAAAATAAAAGGTTTTGGAGGGGTAATAGACTGATATTTTGCACGATTACATGAATAATTTGTTTGCCAGTCTAAAAAAATTGACTTTTTTTTTTATTCTGATTTATCGTTTTTGTTTGATATTTCAAAAGTATTGTATGAACATTTTGGCACAAAATTTGATTCCATGGACATACAGCACAGATGAAATTTCAGTCCTCTCTGACCCACGGTGCAAACACGCAATGCAATAAATAAAAACAGAATAACTGAAATAAACAGTATAAACACTCTAGATAAGAACTAGACATAGACTAAGCACTCATATATATATATATATATATATATATATATATATATATATATATATATATATATATATACACACACAGTGCCTTGCAAAAGTATTCATACCCCTTGAACTTTTTCACATTTTTCCACCTTACAACCACGAACTTAAAAGTTTTTTATTGAGATTTTTATGTGACGGACCAACACAGAGTAGCACATAATTGTGAAGTGAAACGAAAATGATAAATGGTCTTCAAAATTTTAAACAAATAAAAATGTGATGTGCATTAGTATTCAGCCCCCTGTACTCTGAGCCCTCTAAATACAATCCAGTGCAATCAATTGCCTTCAGAAGTCATCTAATTAGTTAATAGAGTCCTACTGTGTGTAATTTACTCTCAGCATAAATACACTTGTTCTGTGAAGGCCTCAGTGGTTTGTTAGAGAACACTGAAGAACAAACAGCATCATGAAGACCAAAGAACTCACCAGACAGGTCAGGGATAAAGTTCTGGAGAAGTTTAAAGCAGGGTTAGGTTATAAAAAAATATCCCAAGCTCTGAACATCTCAAGAAGCACTGTTCAATCCATCATTCAAAAATGGAAAAAGTATGGCACAACTGCAAACCTACCAAGACATGGCCGTCCACCTAAACTGACAGAGCGAGCAAGGAGAGCACTGGTCAGAGAAGCAGCCAAGAGGCCCATGATCACTCTGGAGGAGCTGCAGAAATCCACAGCTCAGGTGGGAGAATCTGTGCACAGGACAACTATAAGTTGTACACTCCACAAATCTGGCCTTTTTGGAAGAGTGGCAAGAAGAAAGCCATTGTTGAAAGACAGGCATAAGAAGTCCTGTTTGCCAGAAGCCATGTAGGGGACACAGCAAACATGTGGAAGACGGTGCTTTGGTCAGATGAGACCAAAGTTGAACTTTTTGGCCTAAATGCAAAGCGCTATGTGTGGCGGAAAACTAACACTGCTCATCACCCTGCACACACCATCCCCACTGTGAAACATGGTGGTGGCAGCATCATGCTATGGGGATGCTTTTCTTCAGCAGGGACAGGGAAGCTGGTCAGAGTTGATGGGAAGATGGATGGAGCTAAATGCAGGGCAATCCTGGAAGAAAACCTGTTGGAGGCTGCAAAAGACTTGAGACTGGGAAGGAGATTCACCTTCCAGCAAGACAACGACCCTAAACATACAGCCAGAGCTACAATGGAATGGTTTAGATCAAAGAATATTCATGTGTTCGAATGGCCCAGTCAAAGTCCAGACCTAAATCCCATTGAGCATCTGTGGCAAGACTTGAGAATTGCTGTTCACAGACGCTCTCCATCCAATCTGGCTGAGCTTGAGCTATTTTGCAAAGAAGAATGGGCAAAAATTTCAGTGTCTAGATGTGCAAAGCTGGTAAAGACATACCACAAAAGACTTGCAGCTGTAATTGCAGCAAACGGTGGCTCTACAAAGTATTGACGCGGGGGGCTGAATACTAATGCACATCACATTTTTCAGATTTTTATTTGTTTAAAATTTTGAAGACCATTTATCATTTCCGTTTCACTTCACAATTCTGTGCTACTCTGTGTTGGTCTATCACATAAAATCTCAATAAAAAACTTTTAAGTTCGTGGTTGTAAGGTGGAAAAATGTGAAAAAGTTCAAGGGGTATGAATACTTTTGCAAGGCACTGTATATCAGGGCTCAAAATTCGCGGTGGTCCGGTCGCCCGAGGCGACTTAATTTGTCATTTGGCGGGTAATTCCTGTCACTAGGCAGCCCGGCTGGCTAGTTGAAAATAAAAAATGTATATGAAGCGAAGATTCAGACTAGGGCTTTGCGATATATCGAATATACTCAATATATCTCCGAAAATTCTGTGTGAGATACATAAAATTATTATATTGTAACTATCGAGTATTTTATGATCATCTGCCGACTTGCGTTTGTTTCATGTTTGTTTAAAACCTTTTCCGGTGGTTTTCTCCCTGTCCCTCAGCCAGTAACGTAAGAGGCTGCCTAAGGGGGAAAAAAAAAACAATAACGTCACGCACTCGCCAACCAATCCCGGGCGACATCTCGGTGCTGAAAGGAACTTGTGGGAAGATTTTCTAGTTTCGGTTTACAGCGCTGACTCAGTTCGTGCAATTGCTGGTGTTGCATAGGCTACCGTGTAAGCTCTGTCAATTTGAGTGACAAATTAAAAGTGGAAGCGGACGAATTGGTTCCTAAAAGAACTAGTAAGGGGTCAGTCATCTGGCATTTTTTTGGATTATATTATGGTGCTCTGTGTTTGTTCTCATTTATGTATTTAACAACAGTCTCCAAATACTCAGGTCTTGAAATAAATGCACATTAGTCATGAACAATGGTAGCTACTCTCTTTTGTGTTATTTTTGACAGAAGTAAAATTCATACATGAACAAATTTTGGCGCATTGACTTTCTGTTTGGCGAGTTACTTTGGAAGGGAACTAGTCCGGCTGGCTGGTGAAAAAATATATGAATTTCGAGCCCTGAGCAAACACATTTAGACACATTCAGTGTCATGATTATCTTTTTAAAATAGTATATGTATTGAAGCAGCAAGCTAAAAGTTATAAATAGTCCTTTTAGAAGAAACCTTTATTTTTCACATGCACACTTCAAGCACAGTGAAATTCATCCTCTGCATTTAACCCATCTGAAGCACTGAACACACACACACCCAGAGCGCCCGGGGAGCAGTCAGGGGTTTGGTACTTCGCTCAAGGGCACCTCAGCCCAAGGCCGCCCCACGTTATCCTAACCTGCAAGTCTTTGGACTGTGGGGGAAACCGGAGCACCCGGAGGAAACCCGCGCAGACACGGGGAGAACACGCAAACTCCACACAGAAAGGCCCTCGCTGGCCGCTGGGTTCAAACCCGGAACCTTCTTGCTGTGAGGCGACAGCGCTAACCGCTACACCACCATGCTGCCTTTTATCCAGCTCATGCTCAAGAAAGTGAGTAGACTTGATGTGTTTACACTCCGTGACATGCTGTACTTACTTACTTAGTCCTCTTCGTCCTGGGCGGGACATAAGGCATCAACAAGGCGTCTCCATTTGTTCCTGTCGTTTGCAGCATGTTGTGCCTTACCCCATGAGAGCCCCATCTCCTTCAGTTCGTGCATGATGGTACGCCTCCATGTGGTTTTCGGGCGTCCTTGCTAAAGATATCATAGTCGCCACTAAACTAGTCGCTTTTCGGCGAAATTTGCCGTTTTGCAAACAAAATGTCATTCTCGTGATTCATCTAGATCCGAAGAGGGGTTTTTTTGGGGTGGGTGGGGGTTGGGATCAGCGGTGGATGGGACTGTCAGTAAAATGGGATTGCCATCTTCACAAGAGTCATTTGGCCAATCACAAACATCCAAGTCAATCCATCTTTCCCACGGCGAACTAAACCTTTACCTGACTAAACCACGGACAGTAAACATACGACCTGCGTCAGAGACTTCAGCGATCTATGGACACTAGCGACAGGCTTGAGGTAAGTCTCGTTATCTGCCAGCAATGTAATATGCTGTGTAAATTAAACTTGGTTTGTCAAAGATAATCTTACTTTAGCAACGTTACGTGTGTCGTGACATGAAACCTTTTCCAACATGTTTAACATTATACATAATTTAAAGTTTTTCAGCTAGTATGCTAACGTTGGCCAGGATGTCAGCTAACATCAGTGAATTGTGTGTTAACGTTAACCTTTCATACCAGTTGGTTCAGTTGGAGTAATTTTTGTGAAGGCTATCTCTACTGCATCCGGACTGTTATCTGATGATAATGCGACATTGTCACAAGATGAGGAATGAAAACGAACACGTAACATTAACGTTAGTACACCGGCGTTTTTTAAGTGATTGAAACGCCTTCTCCGGCGGATCATTTAACATGGCTGGATGTAGTTAGAGTTAGCCTTTACAAACGTTTATGGGAACAAAAAGGAGCCCTGACCCAGCCGATAATATTTGGTCAGTTCTCTTCCAGAATGCGGGAGCTTAAAGAGGAAGACGCTGTTTACTGTATGTAGCAAAGCTTGCTGCAGGTCTGAGGTGCAGGTGGAGCTGGGCCTGGCTAAAAATCCAGGTCAAGACTGAAGTGAAGGGAGTTCAGCACAGCTTCCCGCTGTCAGTTATTTCATAAGATAGACAAAGCCGGGTATTCAAAACGCAGCCTTTGCCAAAAAGAAATAAATTACAGCAACAAAGGCGCTCATGCTCTTGTGGCACACGGCCAAACGGGTGCACCGTCAAAAAGTGTGCACTGTTCTGACCACATCCAGTGTCCTTCCAGTCCCACAGCAAAGTGCTTCCAAGGGGCCTGATGTTATGAGGGAGCGAGTCAGGGTGCCTGTACCAACATTTCAGCGAGTTGCCAATGCAGAGGTGTGTACAGATTAGGCTAAATAGGCTAGGCTTGTAGTTTTCTGTAATTCTACCATTTCACTGTTTAACAGGTTACTTGATATTTGCCAGTAGGCTAATGTTAGGCAAAATAGGAGTAGACTAGCCTACATTACCAAAAAATATTGTACAGTGCATGTTTTAGAGATTAACTACCTAGCCTAGATCATGTCAATTAGAATGAGGATCCAGTCTTAACAACTTTGTAATAGCAATGGAAGTTTGTGAATATTAAACCAGCTTTAATAATGTAAATCTAATAATATTTTCTTTGTTTAGGCAATGGTTCTGGCTACTCTTGCTGAATATTCACTTCCTTTGCACCAGTGATGGTGAACCTGGCCCAAGTGCTGGCTGAAGACAAAGTAGCCCTAAGTGGGCTGAAGCTATGTTGCCCTAAAGAGACACCTGGCAAAGCAGAGGAAACTGGCCATGGAACGGCTTGTCCAGGCCAAAAAAATGAAGAAATGAGATTTACTATTAGTAAATTACTCAGCTTGACATTGTTGTTACTTGATTGTGGTTGATTTTGTTGATTGACCATCAGCCATTTTGCACTGATTGACCAAAAAACAAAGTTATGTTAATAAACAGGTTTTTTGTTTACCTGGAGCTATGTTGCACCTTTTTTCGGAGAGGGGGCGGGCTCGGGTTTTGGTTACATCGGGGGGTAAAAAAGTGTGTCACCTTTTTCAGACCTGAGTTTGCAGGTATGAGCTCATTTCCGCATAAAACTGCACTCACTGGATCTGAGACTCATCTCATCTCATTATCTGTAGCCGCTTTATCCTTCTACAGGGATAAGCTGACTACAGCTGACTACAGGCGAAAGGCGGGGTTCACCCTGGACAAGTCGCCAGGTCATCACAGGGCTGACACATAGACACAGACAACCATTCACATTCACACCTACGCTCAATTTAGAGTCACCAGTTAACCTAACCTGCATGTCTTTGGACTGTGTGGGAAACCGGAGCACCCGGAGGAAACCCACGCGGACACGGGGAGAACATGCAAACTCCACACAGAAAGGCCCTCGCCGGCCACGGGGCTTGAACCCGGACCATCTTGCTGTGAGGCGACAGCGCTAACCACTACACCACCGTGCCGGCCCGGATCTGAGACTATTATTATTTTTTTTATTTTTAAAGCAAAGGGAATTGCCTTACCTCACACCAAAAATTGACTTTGTTTTATTTATTATGGCTTACGGATTACTGTTTATAGTATTTTTTTCATATTGAAACATTTTACTATTTTTAAGCCATTTTTTGATCGACAGCGTTTCTTTACATGTTCCAAAGACTTTTGCACAGGACTAGAAATGCATGCGTGTGTGTGGTTTTGCAGGAATGGCACCAGTATGATTTCCCTCATCATCCCCCCGAAGGACCAGATCTCCCGGGTGGCTAAAATGCTGGCAGACGAGTTTGGGACGGCGTCCAACATTAAGAGCAGAGTGAACAGACTGTCTGTGCTGGGAGCCATCACTTCAGTCCAGCAGAGACTCAAGCTCTACAACAAGGGTGTGTGTGTGTGTGTGTGTGTGTGTGCACCAAAACGTGTGTGAATGTGTGTTACATGGTGTTTTTATCCCTGTGTGTGCAGTGTTTATTTCGATCGTCTTTTCATTTAATGCTGGTGTTCTGGTTACAGTGCCCCCCAATGGCCTGGTGGTGTACTGCGGAACCATCATGACCGAGGAGGGCAAGGAGAAGAAAGTCAACATCGACTTTGAGCCGTTCAAGCCGATCAACACATCGCTGTATTTGTGCGACAACAAGTTTCACACGGAGGTTAGAGAGAGATATGTTTTTAGACTGTCTCGGTTCTCTGTAGTCCTGCATTAAGTACTGGTCTGGTTTTTGGTATGATGTTGTGGTTCCATGACTCACCATCTCACCCCGTGTAACTGTCTCACCTCAGGCTCTTACTGCGTTGCTCTCGGACGACAGTAAGTTCGGTTTTATCGTGATCGACGGCAGCGGCGCCCTCTTCGGAACTCTGCAAGGCAACACGAGGGAGGTTCTGCACAAATTCACAGTGGACCTGCCAAAAAAGCACGGTAAGGTGCTCAGCATGGTGCGGATCTCTGTCTGTGTACATGTTCATGTGTTTAAGGTCTTGAACACGAGCAGACGAGATTTTCCTCCCTCTCTCAGGACGAGGCGGTCAGTCCGCCCTGCGATTCGCCCGCCTCAGGATGGAGAAAAGACACAACTACGTGAGGAAGGTGGCGGAGACGGCCGTGCAGCTGTTCGTCTCCAACGACAAGGTCAACGTCGCCGGGATGGTCCTCGCCGGATCGGCTGACTTTAAAACGGAGCTCAGCCAATCAGACATGTTTGACTCGGTGTGTTCCTTCGTTCCCTTCGTGCTCTTACTCTATTGTCTTGAAATCAGTCGTGTGCGGAGTTTTAAAATCTTCTCTCTGTTCAGAGGTTACAAGCCAAGGTGCTGAAACTGGTGGACATTTCGTACGGAGGAGAGAACGGGTTCAACCAGGCGATTGAACTATCGGCCGAGGTGCTCTCCAACGTCAAGTTCATTCAGGAGAAGAAGCTGATCGGTAAGAAATCTCATAGAACTCATCTCATTATCTGTAGCCGCTTTATCCTGTTCTACAGGGTCGCAGGCAAGCTGGAGCCTATCCCAGCTGACTACGGGCGAAAGGCGGGGTACACCCTGGACAAGGCGCCAGGTCATCACAGGGCCGACACATAGACACAGACAACCATTCACACTCACATTCACACCTACGCTCAATTTAGAGCCACCAGTTAACCTAACCTGCATGTCTTTGGACTGTGGGGGAAACCGGAGCACCCGGAGGAAACCCACACGGACACGGGGAGAACATGCAAACTCCGCACAGAAAGGCCCTCGCCGGCCACGAGGCTCGAACCCAGAGTTTCTGGCTGTGAGGCGACAGCGCTAACCACTACACCACCATGCCGCCTAAACTAGACAGGGACACTCTAACGAGTGCAAACCCCGCCTTTTCCCTATTAAAATACATTGGGCGAAAATTTCGAAGTTCTGCCATGACCTTGACCTTTGACCTCCAAAATTTAATGGTTTCCTTCCTGGGTGATTGGCAACACGTACAAAATTTGGTCCAAATCGATCCATTGGTTCTTGAGATATCTTGCAGACAGACAGACAGATACACACACACACAGACTGACGCAGGTGAAAATAATAACCCCTCCCACTACTGTCGGCGGGGTTAATAAGAAATATTAAGTGTAATTAATTAATACTGTCATTGGCAATAGTGTGTCATAAAAGATGAAAGAAATAACCAAATTGTCAAATTAAATGAATAATTTTGCCAAAAATTCCCACCCACACCACACGCTCATTTTGTTTGCCAGTACGAGTTTCACATCGTTTAAAGATGACAAGAAAAGGACAGAAACGCTCTTCTGACATCATTCATTCTTTGCATCCTTTACATGTTTTGTGTGTGAGCCTGTTGTTTATAATTTGAGTTTTTTGTATCTGTGTTCTAATGACTGTACTGTACTGGGCTGGGTTTCCCAAAAGCCTCGAAACACTAAGAGCATCTTAACTAGGGGAGAGAGTGAGTGTTCATTGTGCTGCTCGCTCAACCGTTTAACGATCTTTGTGCTGCGATGCTTTTGGGAAACCCACCCCTGTACTGTTCCGTACCGTACCGTACCGGTACCTGATGTCGGGTCAGAAGCTGTGATCGTGATCCACTGCGGTTGTAATAGTTTTGAGACTCGAGCTCTCGATCCAGATGTTCTGGACTGAATTTGAGCCTCAGAATACACATCCTTGACTGTCGTGTTTGTTTTTAGGGCGCTACTTTGATGAGATCAGTCAGGACACGGGGAAGTACTGTTTCGGAGTCGATGATACGCTCAAAGCGCTGGAGATGGGAGCGGTGGAGATTCTCATCGTCTATGAGAACCTGGACACCATGCGCTATGTACTACGCTGCCATGGCGCAGAGGGCAGTGGGCCTGAAAATGGTACACACACACACACACACACACACACTTGATTGGATGTGTTACACAATTATAAAATGTGGAAACAATAATTATTATTTATGTTGGATATAAAATACACATTAATGCCGTGTGTTATTTTTCCTCATTAGATGAGAAGACACTATATTTGACGCCAGAGCAGGAGAAGGATAAGTCTCACTTCACAGACAAAGAGGTGCCTTTCTTCAGCTCCTTTTCCCTTAAACAGACATTCGTTGGCTGATTGATTGATTGATTTTTACAAATTTGATCCTGAATCAACCAGGAAATGTGCGTTTTCCTGTTACTAGGAGACCGCAACAGGAAAATCAACACAGCGGTCTCACTCAATTGGTTCAAGCCTTCAGCGATTTTTAGTCCAGATTTTTTTTTTTCCCCCTCCACGCAGATACGGTGGTTTTATTATGATTTAACGTTGTTCAGGGAGTCCACTGCTCCATAATCGCCTGCTTTTCCTTCTCTCTGTATTGACTGGCTTCGTTTCAACACCAGATTTACATCCCGAGTAAAGAATTCAGCCTTTATTCATACCTGAGCGATAATCAGCGATAATCTCTAAATCTTTTGTGTTTTGCAAGAAGCTGCTTTTCTCCTTTTCTTTTTGTGTACATACTGTATAAAGCTCAGGATTTCAGCATAAACACCTAGGTGATCAGCCTGCCGTCCTTCTCCATCTCTTGTTTCAGTGCTGCTATTGTTAATGCTGGTGTGTGCACGGTGTGAGCGTGTTTTTGTGTCTCAGACAGGGCAAGAACACGAACTCTTAGAGAGCATGCCACTGCTCGAGTGGTTCGCCAACAGCTACAAGAAATTCGGGGCGACACTGGAGATCGTGACGGACAAAAGTCAGGAAGGCTCGCAGTTTGTGAAGGGCTTCGGCGGGATCGGGGGTGAGAGTTCACAGACAAAGTCTTCAGTGGACGATTATTGGGTGAAAACGGAAACGATCGTACTGGAGCGTCCACTGGACGTGTCACTTCCTGTTCTCACTTACACTTAAGCTATTTCATGTCACGTTAAGCGTAAACTCCTCCGTCGTGAAGATGTCAAAGTTTGAGCTTTACCTCTGACTGCTGCAAAGCGCTATGAATGAGCTGTTGCTATAGAAACAATAACGCATTAGAACGAGCGCATTAATATAAACCTGTTATCGAAAACCAATCAAAACTTCCTGAGAATTCAGCAGTGCTTACGACATAATTGTACTTTTTTTCAATAAAAATTAAACAATTATATACAATATATTATTCTATCCACATTCACTGGATATGAGCCATCGCGTGCTCTGACTGGCTACTCTACTACTAGGATATCAGCTCATATACCGTGAGTAGAGAAAAACAAAATGGCGGAGCGTGTCACTGAACCAACTGAGAACAAAATAAAAACTACTCAAAAACAAAACCACAAAAAAAGTAAAATATGGAATGAAAGTATTTGATGGTAAGAATGTATTTTTTAATTTATTTTTTCAATAATAATTATTATTATTATTATTGCGTTTTTCACAAATTGCTCCTGTCATTTTGCTGCTAGTTTGTTTACCTTCATCTTTAAGCATTAAAATTTGTTGAATTATTATTATTATTTTTTAAGACTGGTCAAATAAGTTTGAAAATTACATCACTGAAATGTCCAAGGAATAATTAAATGTCTAAAGCTATTCTGTACCTCAGCAAGATGGCACTTTCGACAAAAAAACAACACTAAAGTCACTTCATTTGTATAAAGTTTTATTTATTGAATTTGCTAAAAATAAAAATGCTCTGTTTCTGAAAATCCAGTGAATGCGGATGGAATAAAACAGTGTTTCCGCTCAATCTCGTCGTACGCGGCTTATAGCCGCTATTGGCTCATGTATGACTCAATTTTGTGGAATAATTAAGTGTCGTGTGTGTGTGCGCACGCACGTGTGTACTGTATATTTAAATGCATCTCAGTGTAAATAAAAAAATCGGGAAGATAAAGTTAACCTATTTGCAAAAAAAGATATAAATTAAATATGAAGTGAAAAAGTAAACAGTAAGGATGTGATTTTTATATTCAGTAATAATCTCTGTTAGTGAAGATCAGTGCAGATACAGAGTCGCAGTATCGTCCGTCCCTACTAAAGAATTTTTAAATTAATCATAATTTATTTACTTGAAAGAGATATATATGTACATGTGAAATGGAGATCGGCGCCGCCAAACGTGCCATGAAATGGTGCAGGAAGGGCTTTGACTTTTGATATATAAAAGTACATTCAGGGTTAAGGGTGAGTTGTTGATTTGCGATGGGACTTATGAGATTTGAAATGAAAATATGCTTCAGTTGCCAGATGGACACTGAGCTGTTTTTTTTTTTTTTTTTCCTTTTTTTCTCTCTTTTTGCTACTCGTGTAGGAATTCTGCGATACAGAGTGGATTTCCAGGGCATGGACTATCAGGGAGAAGACGAGGACTTGTACGACTTGGATGACTACTAGGTAGTCGAGACTGATGAATGGAGAAATTTTGGATTTCCCCTTTACAACGCCGTGGACGAGCGGGGAAGGAAAAGCTGATGAATCAGCGACGAGAGGAACGATTTGTCAGAGCGACCTTAAACACGGTGACTGATTGGAGCTGAGTGTGTTTGGCTCCTTGAAGCATCATTAACACGTCACACAGCAACAGGACAGACATGTGAGGAAGGAAGGAAGTCCTCCAGACGCAAGCCATTTCTCAAGCCTCGTTTTTTACTGATTCCTGCTGCTGCTTTGAGTTCATGGCATTTTTAATAAAGTACATGAAAAGCCAAGGGGATTAACCGTGCGCCGCTGTCTCACCCTCATCATCCAGACCTGCATTTCGTTCATTTCTGCTGAAGTATCGATCCCTGAGCCGGTTAAATCTCTGTGAAGGACCATCGCGAAGCTGGATCGCTTCTGTGAACTGCTGAGAATGGATGTGTGTCTCGCTTTAGCCTTTAGGAAACGTCCCACCACTGTTTAAATGGATGGAATGTGACTGCACGGTTAACCCGGTTCTGAACTCGGGTCGTAATCTGAGATTTGGATTTAGGAGCTGTGAGCTCATGTTTTCTGAAACACAAGCTGGATTAGTGACTTTACTCCTGCATGAGAACACCAGAGCACACTGGAAGTTGTGGATTTTTCAGACTCCACTTCCTGTTCTTTCACATGCAAACTTTCTCTGGGCAGATTTGCTTTTAAAAAAAAATAAGTGACATAAAACTGATGTTGGACCTGATCACTCCTGAGGCAGCAGGCAAACGCCATTTAGACAGTCTAATGAGAGAAAACACGCACAGGTGCTTTCTATTTTAACATGCATTTCCTGTATTTTCTCATCTCTGTGCCTAATCCATCAATATTTTGTATGACTCATTTGTTACACAAGCTCACATTAAACGTTCTCATCGTTTGCACATTTTTTTGGGTTCTTGTCTGTTCATTTCCTTCATCACATTCCCCCTCAGCTTATTTCCAAGAACCTTTTTAAAAATGTTTTAGCATTTTTAAAAAATTATCTTTTTTTAGTTCCCTTCTAAATGTAGCACAAGGTTTATTGTACACTGGTGGGGAAAGTTACTGAGAAATTATACTTTGGTGGAAGTACAGCTCAGTGAAAGTTAAAACAGTGCTGCCTTTTAAATGTACTCATGCATTTAAAGAAATAAAAAATATTCGTTATTTTAATTAAAGTAAATAAATCGATTAAATTCAGAAGGTCACAGATGATGATGAGGCACGATTCTTGATGGTGTTTTTCAACACTGATTCATTTGATTTGACACTTTAAATGGAAAAATTATAAATAAAATGTGTGATTGAGGTGCCGCAAGCCCTTCCAGATTTTTTTTTTTAAAGGTCAAAATGAAAATGTTGAAAAATAAGCTAAAAGTCATTTTTTATTTAATTCAAGTGAAGTATAAATATCCCAAAAATAATACCTAATTATACAAACACAATATGATTACTAAATTGCTTGATTTTTTTTTTTTTTACAAATAATTTTATAAGGGGCGGCACGGTGGTGTAGTGGTTAGCACTGTCGCCTCACAGCAAGAAGGTCCTGGGTTCGAGCCCCGTGGCCGGCGAGGGCCTTTCTGTGTGGAGTTTGCATGTTCTCCCCGTGTCCGCGTGGGTTTCCTCCGGGTGCTCCGGTTTCCCCCACAGTCCAAAGACATGCTGGTTAGGTTAACTAGGTGAGGGCCATATGTATATTATCATGTGATATTTCATGCCACCCTCGATAAATAAAGTTCATTATTATTATTACCCCGCCTTTCGCCTGTAGTCAGCTGGGATAGGCTCCAGCTTGCCTGCGACCCTGTAGAAGGATAAAGCGGCTAGAGATAATGAGATGAGATGAGATAATTTTATAAGATCTATCCATCCATCCATCCATTATCTGTAGCCGCTCATCCTGTTCTACAAAGTTGCAGGTGAGCTGGAGCCTATCCCAGCTGACTGTGGGTGAGAGGCAGGGTTCAGCCTGGACAAGTCGCCAGGTCATCACAGGGCTGACACATAGACACAGACAACCATTCACGCTCACATTCACACCTACGGTCAATTTAGAGTCACCAGTTAACCTAACCTGCATGTCTTTGGACTGTGGAGGAAACTGGAGCACCCGGAGGAAACCCACGCAGAGAACATGCAGACTCCACACAGAAAGGCCCTCGCTGGCTGCTGGGCTCGAACCCAGAACCTTCTTCCTGTGAGGCAACAGTGCTAATTTTATAAGATAATACTTTTATTTAAACCTGAAGCAAAAAACGTGTTTTGTGTCCTGCATAATTGAAATAGTAGTAATAATATTAATAATTCATTTAAATACCTGTTACTTATTTGATATAACTTGTTTCAGCTAGAATGCTAATTTCTTTAAATATAATTATTTTAATTAGCATATTGATTTATTTAAATTACTTATTTTGCAGACCCTTGAGGATTTCCTTAGCTGTACAGTTTTTTCCCTAAATGTTTTTTTCCTATATAAATAATATGTAGTTTGTTCAATTATTTATATATTTCAGTGTGTTTTTGGACTCCTGAGGAGTTCCTGAACTATAAGGAACTTCTCCTTGATTTAATTTTAACTCGTCACATAGCCTTTAAGTACAGTTTGCTACTCGTATTTATTACTCATCAATACTTCCGTCAGCACTGTTTGTTTATTTTTAATCACGGTTTAAGAGGCTTTTAACTCCGAGGTGGAAGAATTTACCCTGGAACACGGCGCGCCCACTCAACTCTTCCGCCTTGTTCACGTCCTCAGACCAACCAATCCGAGAGCAGATAGCCAAATCAACCCCGCCTTTTTTATGAGTTCTCGACCAATCCAGAGCTTCGAATTTTATATATTTAAATTTTATTCGTCCCTCCTCCTTCCTTTCCGGTTTCTTCTCCGAAGCTATGACGTAGTGGTGTCCGCGCCCCCAACTCAGGGCTGGGTTTCTACATTTTTTTTTAAATGTTTTATTTTTTTTGAGGCGCGGGGGCACAACAACATGGAGCCGGACATGGAGGACAAAACGTTAGCGCTCATGGTAAGTTAGACACGTTTCTGCTGGCGATAGCAGGAGGAATAATGGCTGTGTTGTTTAAGGGAAGTGTGATAAAGGAAGGCTGGCTGAAAAGGTGGACAGGGAGAAATGGGACAAATGGCCGGCTAGCAGTGTTAGCATCCACTCTAGGGTCCTTTTAACACTTGAAAATATTAAATTTTGAACAAACTGAGCAATAAGATGAGAATTAGAATGATTTGTTGAAGTGTTAGTGAACTGAAATGTGATGTAGATACAATGCTGAGTGTATTACACAAGGACTCATTACTGTGTGTGTGTGTGTGTGAGGCGTAAGACGTCTTTCAAATAAATAATATACTCCTTAGGTTCTGTTACAGATCGTGTTTGGGTACATTTATTGAATTAATGTAGGTTTGTTTATTTTAACTATATTTATCAGCCTACATTAGTGTGCATTAGCTCGGCAGGGCCCTGTGCTTTCATCGCCTGGCTTTAGGGATATATTATATTTTTTAGAGATTGATGAATTAGTATAAAAATACTAAGGTATGAGGTACTACGTTAATCAAAACCAGCCAATAAATATATCTAAGACATGTCGATATTAAATTTATCGATATTTAATTGATCCGGGGGAGGTGAGGAGGGGGGGGGGAATGCAGCGATGTTTGTCGTGAGTGAAAGATGAATGCTGAATCACAAATGCATCAATATTTGAATTGTAGTGCACTACATAGCGTCCCGGATACCGCCTTAATTAATCCTGTACAGAGCGCGCGATGAAAGCGAGTCCGGAGCCATTTGGGACGCAGCCCTTTGCCCAGGCTAACTAAGCTAGTTCGGTTTCACTGCGCCATTATGACTTACAGCCTCTCTTCGATTCTTCTTTGAACAGATTTATGTCTTATAAGCACATTTTCTTGTTCGCGATAATGTCATGAACCATAATTTTCACCTCGACTGATGAATTAGTCCGTTATTTGTTTCTTGTCTGGACTGTTGATGACGCTAGCTAGGTATTAGCCTAGCTTGCTAACTGCGTAGAAGGAAGTTAGCATAGCAAAGCTAAGCTAACACGTCGATGTTCATTCATGTCATAACGTCCACCACTGATTTTCATTATTTTTTTTAATTTATTTTATTTATTTATGCTTGTTAATACGAACATAAATGTGTGAATACACAGTTTGTCTCGCTAAGCTAGTTTACATCCAGCCAACCGGTCGCTATGCTAGTTAGCTTTTTTCTTCCTCCCCTTGATATTCTGGTAGACTAAAATTTATCGTCTGTAATTTTTAAAATGATGTTTTTTGACCGTTCATTCGGCTTTAAATTAACACTATAATGTTAATTCATTGTAAAATCATTTTATTTCAAGTTAATGGTTTTGTTAGATAAATATCTTATCAGAATTTCGAGATATCGCATTAAAGTATTTCATCTGATCGAAAATGTGATAAATTAATCCCCCAAAATATGCATTTTTTTATGTTTTTAGAGATTAAGGACATTAAATATGAACATAAGTGTATTGAAAGGTGTTATGGACTCTGAAAACCCAACACACAATAAAATTATTTATTATTATTGCAAGAAGGTGTTTTTTTTTTTTTTTTAAACTAAGCACTTTCCCTAAACTGAAATTTCTCTCATTTATTTCTTAACGACAACAGAAAGGAAATTCGCATCACATTCAGAGATTTCATTTCAGTTTCACTGAAACGCGTCTCGTCTGCTGCAAATTTCATTTCGGTTCAAACTTAACCTACTGATGAGAAAAAAACAATAATTTACATCCATTTCTCAGTAAAGAGTTTTTCGGGTATGATGGGAATGAGTTCTCAGCTTGGCTGATTTTAGTGTTCTTTGCCTGAGGTAAACGCCACTAAAACTGGAATCTTCGTCGTCTCATTCTCTCACTTCTGTCCTGTTTTTATACAAGTCTCATTGTTCACTTATTGACAAAGGTTAAACCGTTCCCCTCTGTCGTCTGGACGGGTTTTTCTGATATGGTACAGGACAGGAGCAGACGTTTTCTGAATTGTTTACACTCGTGTGTCCATTTTATTATAGCATCTAACTATCCAGCATATTGATTATAAATAGTCACCCTCTTAGCTCATGAGGTTTTGCATCTTTCTGCACAATCGTCACTGAATCTTGTAAATGTTTCAAACACAGGCTTATAAAAATATTTCTGTCATGTCGTTGAGAGAGACAGGCAGACAGATGTGCAGTTTCTTGAAGTCAAGTGTAATACCTGTAGAGATGAAGCAGGTTTTTTTCATCATTTCATTTTTTGGCTTTTTTTCCCCACCAAGATTTTTTTTTTTTTTTATTACATGCATGCTTTCAGACTTGTCATTGACATGCACTTGTAGCAAATCATATCTCGAGCTCTGTTTATGAATCTTGTGTTTCTAGCTTGACTTATCAGTATTTATAAAATATCATCTGCATCTTGTTTCATGTCATATGTCTGCATCTGATTGTGCCTTTGATATCTGGCACGTTTTCTTTTTCCTTCTGATGCTTTCCTGCCACGTTGTCTGTGCTGCAATGCCGGCGTGTTACAATGCGGAGCATCTCTGTCGTTGGTGGGCTTTGCTTCCTGTTGCCATGGTTACAGCACAATGCTCCAGAGTAGCTGTTAGGTTTGTCTCGATGGGCAGAACCGGCGATGAGTGTGTGTAGGAGCTTCATACTTCAATTCAGAAAGTGAGCAAGGGAGGATGTTGCTGCGTTACAGACAGATTAGAGGGGGAAGTTTCGGGTACAGCTTGATGTGATTTGATTTGTCTCTTGCAGGAAAACATCACTTTGAGACGTTGCCTTGATGATGAGATTGTCAAGCATGTCGCATGCGGTTTAGAATACAGTGCGTATCAGTGCCTGTTTTTAGAGAGCAGAGGCTTTCATGAGCTTCTCTGTAACATGTACAGTAAATGTGTTGATCTTGAAATGTGTGAGTGATTCTGGCTCTAAATTGTTGGTTTGTGCTGCATTTTGTTTATTCCTGTCAGCTTGTTGTGTTGTGCTCCTGACTGTTCCAGCGAAGTAGTCTTGGAGGCAATGATGCAAACTCTCAGCTCCATCCAAATTCTCAGAATGTACTAAGGACGGTTAAGTACAGACCACCTGACTGTCGTCTTTCTCTTATTCCCCGGGAAATTCTTCTTCTGCTGCTGTTAGTTCAGCTGGAGCTTCTGAATATTTGATTGTATAGTGTGGTATGTTTGCATACTACAGATGGAGTAGATCATCCGGGTCCTGTTCGACAACTATTAAATGCCTCCTGAGTATTCAGACAACCTGCACTCTGCTTTTTGCATCCAAAAGTATGCGTACAGGCAGAGACTCAGTCCCAGACTGCGCTGTGAATGTCCAAAGCCTACACAAGCTATGGCAGAGGCTTGGTTCGATTCAGCTTGTTGGCGATCTAAGGGAAGATGAGCGCGATGGCAGCTTGAATGGACTAAAGTACTGCTGCATCATCACCACCACCCCCGGCAGGAGGGTCTTACAAGACGTTAACCTGAATGTATGTATGTATGAATGAGTGAATGTTTGATAGAAAGAAATAACACTGAATGAATAATGAGAGAGGCTCTGCCACCAGGATCAGCATTTTTCATTCTTGTTGTGATCTGAAAAAGAGGAAGTTTGTTGCTTCAGGACTGAGTGGAAAGTTGAAATGGCGAGTGTGCTAACTGTCTGAGGCACGTCGAAGGGAAAATACTGCTCGTGTTTTGGTCAGCATTGTGCTTTTTCAGCTGCTGTTTATTTAAAAAAAAAAAAGGAATCCAGTCCTAACTGTGTGGCCCACCATGTGGCACAGAGATGGACGACCTTTGGCTTTGCTTTCCCTGTCCTGTATTTTGTCGTTTTAAGCTCCGCCCACTACTTTTACCCTCCACAGTTTGTCTTTACTGTCCACAAAAGTGGCATGAGGGCAAAATGAGAGCACCCCATCGTATTAGTGTGTAACATTAGCAAAGAATAAAACACAAGGTCGTGCATTAGTTCTTAAAGAACCGCAAGGCTTACTTTTTAATGCTTGTGAACCAAGTTCTTGTTCTGACTTGCATTATTCCCTCACCTTCCTTTTTTCCTCTTTCTTTATTCAAGTTAACAAGACAAAAAAAAGTTACAGAGAAACCATGAAACATCCTTACTGGTACAAATCTGACACTAAAGACTCCTTCCATGGGTTTATGTGGCGCGTACCTTCACCTGCCTCTGAATGAGCTGTTGCTATAGAAACGATAATGTGTATAAACCTGCACTACAGTCAGAGGTGCTGTTCTAGGAACTGAATTGTTGTCTTCTGACCAATCAGAATATAGCAGGGCAGGGAATGACTGATTTACTTTGAGGTTTTTAGGGAATTATTATTATTATCTTTTTAATATTCTCCTCCAGAACACTTCAGTTATGGACTCCCATACCGGAGAGATTTCCCCAAAGACCACCACAGTATTTAAGGTGAGACTGACCTCTTGTCTGTTTAACTGTAAATATAAATAATGTTTATATCGCAATAGATTGCATAAGAACCCTTTCTGTTCCCACTCTGAAGTTGATTGTTTTCCACTTACACCGCATGCTGAAGTTTTATTCCAGCTTTCCATCACAAACAAGATCCTATTTACAGGAACCATGTGTACTTTTTTTTTTTTTTATTGGAGAATGTGAAGGAGTAAAACGCACATTTTAAAGCAGCATTCACTGAAGATTAAATGATGAATATAAGCACAGATGCCAAACAGGAGAGCTTCTAGTCATAATGTAAGCAGGAACAGGATGTACCTTGTTTTGGAGACATACTACATTAAATGTAGCTATAAATGGATAAAAAGTATGGCCATGTTGTTCAGTTTGAGGTTGTAAAAGTTGCCAGTTGCTGTTGTGTAAGAGGAATAAAACATGATGCAGGGTGATCATCAACGGTGATTTTCCAACAACGGCGTGCTTTATTCCTCTTGCACCATAGTGATGTGTTAATGATTATGATTTTTTTAATGCATTACTGAATTTATTTATTTTTTTTAATCTATTGATAGTTACAAGTTTTGTCTGTGAAACAAGTTATAGACTTTATGTAGCTAACTAACGTTCTCACCATGTTTTATTACATTATAATAGGAATCTCTTTTTTGGCTAGTCAGTAGTTACCTGGCAACCAAAGCGTGACCAGGCATCGGGTTATTGCGGCTACGTGCCTGGTCGACGAGCTAATGAGTAGATGAGTCATGCCCGTCTGAGAACTTGGAATAACACCGTAATACACAGCCATAACGCAAATGGAGGAACTCGTGTACCCAGGCTTTGCCACAGTCCAGAATGAACTGCTATCTTTTTTCTTGGTGAAATGAACTGCGCTTTGTTTTCAGATCACTAACGGCCCCCTACCGGGCTCGAGGAAGCGGCCATCGGAGGGCAACTACGAGAAGGAGAAGGACGTGTGCATCCAGCTGTTTGACCAGTGGTCTGAGGCCGACCAGGTGGAGTTTGTGGAGCATCTGATATCACGCATGTGTCACTATCAGCACGGCCACATCAACTCGTACCTCAAACCCATGCTCCAGAGGGACTTCATCACGGCGCTGCCAGGTACACACGCACAGGCATTTGATGCATGTTGTATGTGAATTTTATTCTCGTATGATTTTGACGGCGTGCGTTTAAAATTGTGAAGGCAAAAAAAAGGTGATTTTTGGGTTTGGTTGTCTTGTGTGTCAAGGAGAAACAGATTTATCTGTTTTAGGTCTGTCTTGGGTGTGGCTTTCACATCTCCTTCTATTTATTATTATTATTGTCAGTTGTTGACCTGTGTAAAGGTACACACATTTAACAGAACAGCTAAAATCTGTTCGTACTTTTCCAGTGATAAAGCGGTCTCTCGTTCCACACTGCTGACTCGGCCTGGGCGATATGACCAGATCCTGTCAATTTTGTGATGAAGTAGATCACAATATGCTTTTGAGATATTCTGGGTGTTCGTTGTTTTTAATAGGAATTCCTACATACTGAGTGGAAGCAGCTGGATTAATGTTAACATTTTGTTCATCTTTAAGTGAAAATGGTAACTTCAAAAATAGGGTTTTTTTTTTTTTTTCCCCCCAGTTAAAGTTGGTCCTCAATTATGGTCTAGAGTAGTACATGCGGTGTGTGTGGCAGCCAGGGCTCGAAATTAACTTTTTTTTCTTTGTGTCCCCCAGTGGTCCCGAATTCTGTGTTGTATTGTCCCGAATGGAAGCAATAGTGTCCCCATTTTTTTCCTCTCTGAAATAACCAGTGGTTAATATTATCATATGAAGTTACTATTATATTTGTAACTATGCGATTTTGAACCCTTTATATCATTTTTACAATAAGACACAAGCGACACATGTCCTATACATCATCTACTTCAAAATTAGTTATTGCATTTTCAGTTTATTAAACTTTGGCGATCTCACTGTATGAATAGATACCCGTTTATTTAAAGGGGCCAACTAGCTCATTCAGAAAATGTTTCAACTCCCTACATCTGCAGTACACTTTAGTTGAAAATAAGACCCCTTTAATGTTCATTTCATCTACTTATACCTTGAATATCTGTTGGCACTTATAAGGCCAACTTATCATTTTCACCATTACCGTTATCCATTTTTATGAACTTTCCGTTATCCATTACCGTTATCCATTTTATGAACTTTCCGTTATCCATTTTATGAACTTTCCGTTATCCATTTTATGAACTTTCCGTTATCCATTTTATGAACTTTCGCTGCAAATGTTAGCAGCATCAGCATAGTGGCAGGTCCGAGCCTAGTTGTGCTGCTGACTGACTAAACTTTCTGAACTAGAAAGACACCAAGAAAACTCACTTACTATTCTGTTGAACGGTATCTTCCGTCAATATCATCCACATCATTCCTGTTGTATTTTATAACGTGTCTAACAGTGTTGATTAAGTTCATTCAGTTGCTAGCGTTGCCTGCAGACCAGGCGATGACACTTTGGATCCTGAAGGTCCCGGAGACGTTATGTCTGGGCTTTCAGTTTCTTCCCCGCGGTCGGTCCGCTTCAACCACTTAAGCATTTTTGTTCTGTCAAGAGTCGGCGCAGCGTGTGCGGTAGCAATTCCATTCCAAGTCCATATAATGCGGACTCCGGCCGAAGATTCTAGAACAGAATGCGCTGCTCTGTAGCCTACGGATGCAGGTGCATCGAAAGTGTAGCTACTATGTATTTTTCGCTGTTAACGTTTTAAAATTAAAATTGACAAATTAGGTGAATGTCTACGTATGTGTTACGGCTTTGTAAATAATATTAATGTAGAACTTTTTTTCTAGATCCATTTTTTTTTCCATTGTCCCGGGATTGTCCCAGATATGATAATTTTGTGTCCTGATGACATTTTTTATGGTCCCCGGGACATCGGGACACCGTTAGTTTCGAGCGCTGGTGGCAGCCATCTTGTCAGTAAACCGAGTGTTTTAATTAAGCCTGAACAGGTGTAAGGAAATGTAACTGACCGTAAACCAACTGATTTTTATTCATACGGGTGTGTGTGTGATGCAGCTCAGGGCCTGGACCACATAGCGGAGAACATCCTGTCGTTCCTGGATGCGCGCTCGCTGTGTTCCGCTGAGCTGGTGTGTAAGGAGTGGCAGCGTGTCATTTCAGAGGGAATGCTGTGGAAGAAGCTGATCGAGCGCATGGTGCGAACCGACCCGCTCTGGAAAGGCCTCTCCGAGAGACACCAGTGGTGAGGCAGCACGATGACACTCTCTTAATCATTCACTCAACACTTCTACAGATCTTACATACCGTGAGATTGGGTTAAAGTAGCGTTCGGTATCCCTGAGGAGCGGATGGGGTCATAACAGAGCTCCAGAGAATAAAACAAGGTGGTGAAATGTAGAAACTTAGGAAAAAGTCTTTAACCATGACCTGCATCGTGTTCACACGTGGATAGTCAATTTGTTGCTGTTCAAACTTCTACATTAAGTCCCAGCTTAAATAAAGAAATACTTTTGTTCCAGATTGTAATGAAAAGTAATTTGAGGTTTTCTGGGTGGGGTTAAATTGAAGATTTACGATATTTACCCTGAAATCAGCTGCATTGTGATGGTCCTTAAAACTGGATATATGTGTATATATATATTTTTTACATATCCGTGTGTGTATGTGTGTGATTATATAAAATGTTATTTACCAGCTGGGAGGTCCATATGGTGAAATACCGTGACCGAGGTCTTGAAAGTACTGAGCGAGGCCCTCTGGGCCGCTATCCATGCTGTAAAATTAATGTTATTCTCCTGAGAAATGCGAAAATAAATGTTGACAAAAATTGCTACTATGTTTGTTGTTGTGAACAAGCAAGTTGCCAGAGGTCCGTAACCGGGGTCTGTACCGTAGGATACGGACCCGCTCGCCAGCCAACCAGAGCGCAGGATTTGGACCGTGAAAAAAATAAACAATTTCAAGTATACATTACTTTTTCACGTATGGTGTTTGGACACGATGGTTATTTAAAAAATGTAAAGAGTACAGATGTTTTTAACTCCATGAAAGGATTCAAGGGTCGCATTTATTATCATAACTGTCTCATAAATTCACTTTGAAATTATCTTCTGTCGTTCATTTTCATTTTTAAAAATTTCTCCTCAAAATTAAAAACACTGAATTTGTGAACAAAAACAGATTCCGAACCCCTTTTTCTCCTGTGATGAGATGAACTCTGCATTCTGATTTCCAGCTTAGTCAGATGGTTTTATTTTCACGTAAATGCATCGCTGATGCGGTTTTCACTTTCAGCCACAGTTCCACCTGAAAAGCCGGTGTGCTGACGTTGTTTGTGGCCTTTGTTGACTCTGAGGATGCTTTACTGAGAAGGTGAATGTGTTTCTGTCTCCCAGGGAGAAGTACTTATTCAAGAACCGCACTACAGAAGTCCCGCCGAACTCCTATTACCGATCTCTCTACCCCAAAATCATTCAGGACATCGAGGTGAGTGCAGGACGAGGACGTTAAACCCCGTCTCCGTTTAAGGTCGAGTGTGACAGATTTGAGTAATATAATGAATAATTCGAATTAATTGTTTCATTTGTATACTTTTTATTCATTTGTAAGTGTAAATGTTACTTATTACTATTTAAATTCAAATTTAATATTTTTGTTGACGTTCATACATTTAAATGCTTTTTTTTTTTTCATCTAACTTACTAATTTTGGTAATTTTCATTTATTTCATTCATTTTATTTAGCTAATTATTCATTAATATATATTCATTTAGCAATCCTTGTTTTCCCTGTTCACTCACTTGGTTCGAGTTTACTTAACTTTTATTTATTTATTTATTTATTTATAATGAATAAAATTTAAGAACATCATTTTTTTTTTTACCTGATTGCCTTTTTCAGGGCAAATATAAAAAAAAAGGGTCCAAGTGTTAAATTTGTTTGGTATTTGAGCTTAATGGCGTCCATTAGAAAACATAGTGGGTGGGTAAAAATGGAAATAATCACGCCATGTGTGCGCCTTCGTGATCTACGTTTGTCCATTTTCCCTTTGTGTGTGTGTGCGCGTGCGCAGAGCAGAAATATAAATTAGCCTGAGGAAAGAAATGTCAGTTTTAATTAAATGTAGAAAAACAAATGAAGGAAAGTGATTTTAATATTTTGTGAGCTTCCAAACAGTCCCTGTTCTAAAAGTATTAAAAATAACTGCAGGTCCGTATTAATAATGAATTGCTCATTTCCTCTCCCCAGACCATTGAGGCAAACTGGCGCTGTGGGCGACACAACCTTCAGAGGATCCAGTGCAGATCGGAGAACAGTAAAGGAGTTTACTGCCTCCAGTACGATGACGACAAGATCATCAGCGGCCTCCGGGACAACTCCATCAAGGCACGTGACCGAACGCTGCGTCTAATAATATTCCCATCAGGAGTCAGGGTGAACGGCGAGATCCAGTATTCACAGTTACGGCTGCTGCCACGTTGAATTTTCTGACCGTTTTAGATCAAAATGTGGAAATTCACCCTCGCATTCTGTGTAATCCAAATGAAACGGGAGCATTTCTGTTAGGATTTCAGCGTTCCTTCACCGTACACCGGTGCTGCTTTCCACCGACTGAGCGTATCGTGTATATGAGTCAGGAACGAGTTTGTTTTTCTGTCACGCCATTTTCATCAGTCTCGGCCCATTATTAAAACTACAGGGTGTTTTTCAAAAAAATTGATACTATTTGAGATGTAAATATCGCAGAAACTACAGCCTATGCAAGTGACCCTGAACAGGCTTAATGTTGAGCAATATAAAATTTATTCCTCATAATTTGAATGAGAAATTCAAAGGTATGTGGATTCCAAGAACGATTTCACAAATTTTTAATATTTGCGCCGCCTGAGACGCGGCACACGTCAAGTCAGTAGTCCAGCTCCTGCCAAACACGCTGCAGCATGTCTTTGGTTAGTCTGTTCTGAGAACAGTGCATTTTTAGAGAACTCTCTCATAAATGCACGCTGCAGTCTTGTTCGAGCGGACTCTAACCCACAAAACGCCTTTTCTTTTCCAGCAAATGGCATTTCTATACCTAAAAAGATAAAAATATTAAGCATAATTTTGACCTGTTTCCACACATGCTGTTAAAATTTGAGGTCAATTGAGCAAGAACTGGCGAAGTTATTAGGTTGTTTCAAAATGTAATATATTTTCTCACACTGTATATTATTGCAGCGTTTGTTACCTCACGTACAGGAAGTCGGAGCTTGGAATTATGTCGTGTTGAAGCTCCAAAGTGTGTCTTTTTATCAAGGTTAAAAATGCTACTTTTTTTTTTTAAAGATATCATCTTTGAACGCTGTGTGCAGCTAAACCATGTTGATTTTGAGTTGAGATCGTCCTGAGTTCTCAAGCAGAAATTCCAAATTGATAATTAAAATAAATAAATAAATTTTTCCTCGTCGGAAACCAGTTATGACTTATAATTGAATGCAGCATTAATCTGCCTTGAGTAATAACGCCAGTGATTATCATGAAAAAGCAGCGAGCTGTGAAACAATTAAGCACCTGAAACGTGCATCTCGGTAAAGTGAGCTCTGTTAATCATAGCTTGACTTATCTTTGCTATGTACGATGATTCAAAGACTCGTAACAAATGCATTCGAACTAACAAAAAATCTAAATTAAAAATATAAAACATTAAACTACTATAATAGGTGAATATTAAATATAGATCATAAGATCTTTTATAAGAGACAAATTTAACATTGCGAATATAACTAAATGCAATTTAACTCTACTGTTCACAAATATTACATCTGCACAATGTGCCACGAGTGCAAGCAAGTTTGGTAAATTCAGGATTATTTGCATTCGTGAGCTGGTCAACACGAGATTGTGAATTATTCGAAAACGGTGGCGGTAAATGGGTTCCTAGTCAATTTTGATAATGTCAGGGTTATTTTCGTAAGTGAACTGTTCTGATTGGTATCGGGTGTGTTGATATTCACGCTCGGGCATCGTGTGGGTGGTGCGAGGTGGATTTTAACCAAGGGAAAATGTCTGAAGATGTTGATGAATTGTTGAGTAAAGTGTGCGTGTGTGCGTACAGATTTGGGACAAGCAGTCTTTGGAGTGTTTGAAGATTCTGACGGGACACACAGGGTCCGTGCTGTGCCTGCAGTACGATGAGCGAGTCATCGTGACCGGCTCCTCAGACTCCACCGTCAGGTTCGTTTTATTTTTCTCTCCCGCTATACCCCTTCTTCTGTCTGTCCGTTTTACTTCTCCATTCCCAGCTGTGGTGTATGTAGTGTGAGATATGAGCAGTGCTCATTTTACCTTTCCCCGCCTCTCTTATACACAGGGTGTGGGACGTGATCTCGGGCGAGGTGTTGAACACTCTGATCCACCACAACGAAGCCGTGCTGCACCTGCGCTTCTGTAACGGCCTGATGGTGACCTGCTCCAAAGACCGCTCCATCGCTGTGTGGGACATGGCCTCGCCTACCGATATCAGCCTGCGCCGCGTGCTTGTCGGTCACAGGGCCGCCGTTAACGTGGTTGACTTTGATGACAAGTACATCGTGTCTGCTTCTGGGGATCGCACCATTAAGGTAAGCACCAATGGCACTGCTACTTTAATCTAAATCTGTGGTGAAGAAGGAATGTGATGATTGTTTAGCTGGTAGGCAGTCACCGTGTTTTGTATTAGATGATATTCATAATCAGGTATTTTAAAGAAATGACATTTGTTTCAGTAATCTGAAAAATGTTCCAGTAAAGGAGGCTGAAAGGAACAGAGGCCACACCTCCTTTACTGGAACTCACAAGCACACAAAGCCATAGCTCCTCCCCTGGCACTGACAGAGGCCACGCCTCCTTTACAGGAAATTACAGGCACAGAGAAGCATTGAAGGGTGAGGAAAGAAGGCAGAAATGCATCTGACAGTGTTTACAGTGCCTCAGAAATCACAGTTTGAGGATAATTATATATATATATATATATATATATATATATATATATATATATATATTTTTTTTTTTTTTTCTGTCCAAGAGTATTTCTAGAGGACAAAAATGTTTGAGATGTTCGTGGTTTGTCTTCGTATGTCATTTCCGAGGAAATGATTACATTTATACTCGTGACGAACTCCATGTTCATGTAATTAAATGCTCTCTAGAAATGTCTGACTCACCCCTGGGGTGAGTCTTGCTGTATCTTAGCAGTTCGTTATCTTGTTAGTTGCAGTTTGGAAAAAATAAAAAGCTCCCTCTAAAATTTTTGCTGTTTTTTTTCTATTTAACTCCTCCTCTGATCTACTGTCAAACTTGTTTAGGATCTGCGTGGGTGTGGTGTTTATCGAATGGTATGCTAATAGCCGATCATGTCTCCACACCATCACTTGTGACCTTCCTTTTTCAAAGGGAAATATGTTCAGCCTACAGAATCAAATCGCAGCTCCAAATCCATTTCATCAGGAATTTGAATATTACACCCTAGTTATAAAGAGCTAGGTGTTTTATTGGATGAGCACCATCTCATCAAAATCAAGTCGAGGACCAGTTTGAAACTGTTAATCTAAAAAAAAAACCATGTTTTTTATTTTAAGGCTGTATGTCGTCTTTGTAAAAGAACCTGAAAACTAGACTGCACTGTTGATGCCAGGGAACAGACAGCACATTTGGGTTTGTTGTTGTTTTTTGGGTCATATGCTTGTGATGCAGCAGAGGGCGCTGTACAGCAGCTGAATTTATGATCCTGAGTCCACTGAGACTCTCCAGAGTTCAGTTCTGCCAGACTGCGGCGTATCGGTTCACTTCGGCTGGAATCGTTCTCCGTCTCCTGCCCTCGTGTCTCCCAGACTCTGGATTTTTCAGGCAGTCGGGATTCCAGGAACGCACGGCCCTGGGAAACTTGCCAAATCTTTGTGCATAGGAGGAAAAAAACCCACAGCACTTTCATCCTCTGAAAACATTCCGCGAATAATGAGGCAGGGCAAGTCTGTCTGCGTATGCGTGTGTGTGCGTGCGCAAACGGCGTTGCATAAGACATTAAGTGCAGAGTCTTGTTACTGTTTTCAGAATTAATATTGTGATCAATGACACGAGGTCCTCAGTGGGTGACGGTTGGGCTTCCTGTCTCTGTAGGTGTGGAGCACGAGTACCTGCGAGTTTGTACGCACTCTGAACGGCCACAAGAGAGGAATCGCCTGCCTTCAGTACAGAGATCGGCTCGTGGTGAGCGGCTCCTCGGACAACACCATCAGGTGCGTGTGAGACGGAAAATGCAGCTCTGGCAAATAAATGGCTTATGTTCACAGAGTGTTCAATCTGGCTGTCCATCTCTCCCTGTCGGGGTGTGCAATGAAATCATGTTCAGTTGAAAAGCACTGGCTGTGCTTGCTCAGGAGTTAATTTAATATTCGTCCTGCTCTTTCCTCCCCTCAGGTTATGGGATATCGAGTGTGGTGCCTGTTTGCGGGTTTTGGAAGGACACGAGGAGTTGGTGCGCTGCATTCGCTTTGACAACAAGAGGATCGTCAGTGGCGCTTATGACGGGTGAGAATCATCCAGACAACGAAGAGTCCTGATTACTATGACGACGAGACGTTCAGGGTGACTTTAGATGAAGAGCAGATCCATTTCTGAACACATTTAACCAGACCTCTGGTTTTTCATTTGTCACTAATTACTAAATCCTGAATATAGATTTTTGGTTTTTGTTTTATTCCCCCTTGAATGTGCATTTTAATATTCTCTCTCACTTCCATTTTAATATCATAAATCTTATCGAGCAAGACTGTGAGTTTGGACTTGATGAAAAGCTAAATCGAAAATGCTGAAACAGTGGGAAACTTGAGTACCAAGATGAGAAACCCTGCACCCTGAGAACACAAACATGCTAACGTTCAGTTTCAGTGTAAAATCTCATTTCATTGTTCCCTTAAATCGAGTCAAGAAATGATAGAAAGATATCTTGTGACAAAAATGCAGAACTCTTACACACATCCACAACTTCGTTCGAAATCAGCGGTTTGGTAAAAACAGTATGATTTGGTCTGCATTAAACACGCTGTATCCTCTACATCACGTCCTGTTTTCAACTCCAATTGAACCAGTAAAATGCTGTATGGAAATTAGAGACCAGTTCTCCAAGATGGCCGCCTCCAAAATGTTCGAGTGTTGAGCTACACTGAATTTTACTTTAACGTATGATGGTAACTTGCCCTGTTTTCATAAGCCACATCTGTGTGACATCACCGAAGACCTGGATGTGATTTAAGCCTTATAGTTGAGTTTATTTCTCGTTTGTTGAAGGTCAAATTGCTCAAGAAGCATTTACATGCTTGTGGTGAAGCTCAGGTAAATTGTGAACACATTACAAGAGACAGCTTACACAAAACAAGGCACAAGCAGCAGCTGTCTCCTGAACTGAGACAAATATGATTTAAATGGAATAAATTGAGTGAAATGAGAATACAATATTGGGATCTGTTACTCGTTAGCGACCTGAAGGTCAAAGTTGCAGTGATGAAAAGGAGCCCGTGTCGGAACTCAGCCTTGGGTGGTTTGATTAGATTTAGTGGAAATTGTGTGCATTTTATCTGGTTATTCTTTAAATCCGTGTGTGTGATAAAGTCAAGTGACTGGAGCTGGGATCGAGCTAGATGCAATGTGAGATTGATATTTACCTTTTTTTTTTTTTTTTAAGAAATCCAGGGGAACCTTGGGTTAAGTTCCACAAGAGTCAGAAATTCATGAAATGAATGGGAATTAAATTTTATTTAGCTTCAGAATCAAGTTTTAAGTCACTTGGCCAATATTTACAGTAAGGATGTGTATAAATGTAGGACACATTAATGGAAAAAAATCTGTTAAATTACTTAGAAACGTTTTATAGCATTTTCCAATGAAACTGCGTTGAATAAGAAATAAATTAACTTTTTTTTTTGTGCTCCCCCCCCCCCCCCCCCCCCCCTTGGAAAAACTCATCTGACTTTTATCTGATTATTTTATTTATCTTTTTTTAATGCAGAAAAATTAAAGTATGGGACCTGCAAGCTGCTTTGGATCCACGAGCTCCAGCCAGCACTCTGTGTCTGCGAACACTGGTGGTGAGTCATGTTGGGGGACTCTACTTACGCACCCACCCCCTTTATCTCATCCATGACCTATATGTCCTCATCTGTGAAATAAACAACTGAAAACGCAGGACAGAAACAGCTATTTGAACTTGTGTGTGTAGGAGCACTCGGGCCGCGTGTTCCGGCTGCAATTTGATGAGTTCCAGATCATCAGTAGTTCCCATGACGACACCATCCTCATCTGGGACTTTTTGAACGTGTCAGCTAACGGACAAATGGACGGGCGGTCGCCGTCGCGCACGTATACGTACATATCCAGATAGCAGGTAATAGAACACACACGTATGCACAGAGTGCCCTCAGCTGTCTGATACTAATAGAGATGAATAGACTCGTGCCTTACTGCATTACTCTAACGTGTGTTTGAACAGGGCGGTCCTGGAAGCGCGTGGAGTGTGTGCGGGGACTGTCCTGATGACCGAGTCTCTGTGGTTGTGTGCCAGGATCAGAGGTCAAGGAACGCCACCCCTGTCCCACCCACTCTTACTCTTCTCTCCTTTTTTTTTTTTTTTTTTTTAAATTTGTAGCCCCTCTTGAACGAACACACACACATGTGCGCAAATGCACACAGAGCTCCCTCTCTGCTGAGTAAGAGGATGAGGAGTTGGAGAGAGGGATGCCACTGAGGACATAGCTGATAGCTCCGCCCCCACATCCAGCCTGACCGATGCCCTAGCCCCGCCTCTGGGCCCAAGGACTATTTATCTCTTGATATTTTTATTTCTCATGTTTTTGTGGAAAAAAAAAAGAAAAACAGGAAAAAAGAGAAAGCAGTTGAAGTGACTTTTCCGTGAGGACTGTGTTTGCATGAATGAATGACGGGACTGTAAAAGATGGTCAAAGCCCCATTTGTGTCTTTTTATTTCTTTTTTTTCTTTTCTTTTTTTTTTTTTTATTTGGGAGATCAACGCTTTTTGCTTCCTTTGTGGTGATTGTACTAATATGTGTAGCTTTCTTCTTTTCAGATTCCTCTCCAGTCTGTCGCTCCGTTCTCATCCTTGGCTAGCTCTTTCTCTTATCTCTTCCGTCTCGGTCCCTTTCGCTGTCTGCTCGTCTAGGTTCCGAATGACCCCTAACTGATCGCAGTTTAGTTGTAAACAGAAATGTCTCGTCTAAAATGGTGTTGTATATTGAAAAGATTTTTTTAAAAAACATTATTAATAAGAATAAAGTACCTGACTGTGAAGGAGTGTTAAACTGGCTGTGTGTGTGTGTGTGTGTGTGAGAGAGAGAGAGAGAGAGGTACTTAAACTTTATATGCAAGTATTAAATCAAAGCCCTTGGCTTTATTCAGCCTCCTTTTATGGCTGAAGTGCAATCCTCAACTCTTCCACCAGGGGTGAGGAAACCATTTTTCATTTCTGAACACAAGCGTTAGTTGTATGTTCCTGCTCCAGCGTTTCTGCTCTTTAGGGACAAACTGGTTAGAATGAAATGGTGATGATTGATGTTCCATACATGTTTCTGATAGGCTCGTGGTTTTAACATTTTCTCATCTCATTATCTGTAGCCGCTTTATCCTGTTCTACAGGGTCGCAGGCGAGCTGGATCCTATCCCAGCTGACTACGGGTGAAAGGCGGGGTACACCCTGGACAAGTCGCCAGGTCATCACAGGGCTGACACATAGACACAGACAACCATTCACACTCACATTCACACCTACGCTCAATTTAGAGTCACCAGTTAACCTAACCTGCATGTCTTTGGACTGTGGGGGAAACCGGAGGAAACCCACGCGGACACGGGGAGAACATGCAAACTCCGCACAGAAAGGCCCTCGCCGGCCACGGGGCTTGAACCCGAAGCTTCTTGCTGTGAGGCAACAGTGCTAACCACTACACCACCGTGCCGCCAGGTTTTAACATTTTAACAAACTAAATTTAAAACAGTTTTTGCTGTACTTGCGAAACTTTTTTGCTATACTTTGAAATTGCACTGGAACAGGGGGAAAGATACCTGGTTAAGCATTTGTCTTTTAAACATTTTCATTATGGAACAATTGAGTTTGGGGTTCTTTTTTTTTTTTTTAAGGTCCCTTGAGGTTTCTCATTCCTGTCTTCTAGATCCTCTATCATGCATTCCACTAACCTGCCCCCAGCTTTTTTTTTTTTTTTTTTTGTGAGGGTTATATATAGAGAGATCTTGAGTTGACTTACGGAAACAAAGCAGCACTCTGGCTTGGCTAGAGGGTGGAGCTCATTTCAGGGACAGAAAAAAAATGTTAAAGCAGAACCAGATTCATTGTGCAGCAAAAATAATCATTGTTTTCTGTGTAATGAGGTAATAATGAGGTTTTGAAGACAGCAAACCAGGACTTGAAAATTGCCAAATGTTTAAGGCAGTATCCGATATCACATAATGCTTCTTTCATCTGTGAAAAGAAATCAGCATTTATTAACTGAATTTAGTTACATCAGTGTGACATGAGCGAGTTGTCAATAACCTGTAATTATGTGAATAGTGTTACCGGGTTTCGGTTGGATACCGTTGCAGCCTGTGGGCTGGAATGAACAGTGTAATTTAGTGGTGTGTGTGTGTGTGTGAGAGAATCAGTGTTTCAAAGAAGGATCAGAATTGAGACCACAGACAGAACGATGCTGCCCGATATGACAGGAATGCAGTGCAAGAACCAAACCTTGGACACGCACACACTTTCTCGGACACGATTTCAGGCTCATGTTAAATCCAGTCCTGTAATGAAAAGCCTTTCCCACTGATGTGTGTAATTGAATTTAGGAATAATCTAATCTGTCTTGGGAATCTGTCTTTTGTACACCTGTAAATGTTTCATCTGGTCTATTTTTCACATATTGGTTTCTCCCTTAAAGCTACAGTCAGTAATATTTTTGAATGCGGTACTTTGAAGACTGTTATCATAAGAAATTAGTGAAGACCAGACTGTAAGGTGAGTTGTGCTGTGTTTCCAGCCTGTGTACAGAGTAATCTTGATGGCTGTGTCGGGGGGGAAACAATACAGAGGCCGCACCTGAGATATCTGAAAGACTTGTTCAAAATCCAAACTGACAATTGAGAATTTTTATTCACCTTTCCAATCTGGTCATTTTGTAGATTTTTTTTTTAAAAATATCTCCAGCTTAATGAGTACATTTACAAAATCAGCCAACTGCAGCAAATTAGATGATTATGACAAATTCATCTGGTGGCAGATGGTGAAAGCTGCTTTTGCACCTCTATGGTCGCTTTGCAGTGAATGCAAGAAAGGGTGGTGGTTGCTGTTCTCAAAGTTTAAGACTGTCTAAAATGTTTTTTAAGCTTTGCCATAGATGGATAAAAATATGGCTGGCAAACCACTACAACTTGCACCAATTACAGTAGCCCCATTGTACTGAATCGGCATGTCTTTGAACTGTGGAGGAAATTGGAGTACCCGGAGGAACCTACGTGGACACGGGGAGAACATGCACACTCCACACAGAAAGGTCTCTTTCAGCCCCGAGGTTCAAATCTGGAAGTTTCTTGCTGTAAGGCGACAGTGCACCTTGCACCATTACACACCATGCAAATGTTACTGGAGGCTTTCAAACTTAACATTTATGCACATTTGCATGAAGAAATGTTTGATATCAGATTAATAGTTTGATGAATAATCTGATTTCAGTGCCAGATCCAATTTTGGTTTCAGGTTTAACTGTAGCATTTGCTGAGGAGATATCCGAAGATGATTCTTTTCTTATTTCTTGGGTAAAACACCACTTCATTGAAAGGGGAAAGGATGCAGGACATGAAGGAGGCATGTATCTCAAGGGTTGAGATACACTGCTGTGACGGCATCCTCAGGCATCAGCGCTAACATAGCCAAGGTGATGTCTCTTGATATACAGTGTTGAGTAGAAACTTTCAGTTAAAGATGTTTGGAATATCCAAAGTAAAGTCTGTTATCACCAACAGAAGTTCCAGTCTTGTCTTCCTTCACATCAAGTTAACACTCACCTTCAGCCCACTGAGTCACCAACTCCTTCAGAGAGCAGGAGAACATTTGGATATTTATCCTCAATAAGACATCATAACCCTCGAAAGATGTGAAATGTCAAAACAAATTGTTTAACTTCAAGTTTTCCATGACCCCCACGGCAAGACTTGAAGCATGTTCCTCATGTCACACTAAGACACACCAACACCCTGCATGCACTTATCCACTGAGGTACTAGAGCAGATTGAGAGCTGCTGCTCTGAGTTACACCTCAGGTCAGATCCTGAAGTGGAATAAATGATGTATCAGTATTCTGGATAAATTCTTCTAAAAACAAATCCCTAAAGGAGAGGTAGTTGGCTCTGTTAGAAAATGCTTGTCTCTTATCCCTGAAGTTGCTGGTTCAAATCCAGCAGTTGCCTTTTAGTTCTTCTTTGGAGGCTGTGTGGATATGTTAAATAAAAGTTATGGTTTCAAGCTACACTGGTGACTTGGTGGGGTTGTAAAAGTGTGTGGTAGTTGGTGGGTTTAAGGTCTCAGGATTCAAAGCCCAGGTTGGTCAAAAGAAGCAGGTTTTCATGTGGGGTGAAGTTTTGTTACTTTCATAAAGTAGATAGTTCTGTGTGAATAGGATGTCAGGGAACAGGAAAATGTAGCAATAATAATATGGAGTAAGTAACAGTAACATGAGGCTTGTAAAATGTAGTAGTCAATAGATTGATATCAGGCAATAATAAATGTTTAAATTCAATGTGTTTATTTTTTTTTCCTACATTGTAAATTAAGACTGAAGTCATCCAGACTATGCAGCAACATGTAAGGAATCATTTAATAAACTTTAAAATGTTAATCAAACCAAAATATGTTTTAGATTCTTCAAAGTAGGCATCTTTTGCTTTGATTACAGCTTTGCACACTCTTGACATTCTCTCAATCAGCTTCAATCACTCCATCACGCTCTTTCTTGGTCAAATAGCCCTTACATAGCCTAGAGGTGAATTTTGGGTCATTGTCCTGTTGAAAGACAAATGATGGGCCCACTAAGCGCAAACCAGATGGGATGGCATGTCGCTGCAGAATGCTGTGGTAGCCATGCTGGTTAAGTGTGCCTTCAATTTTGAATAAATCGCCAACAGTGTCACCAGCAAAGCATCCCCATACCGTCACACTTCCTCCTCCATACTTCACTGTGGGAACCACACATGTAGGAACCATCCGCTCACCTTTTCTGCGTCTTACAAAGACATGGTGATTGGAACCAAAAATTTCAAATTTGGACTCATCAGACCAAAGGACAGATTTCCACTGGTCTAATGTCCATTCCTTGTGTTCCTTGGCCCAAGCTATTCTCTTCCTCTTGTTGTTCTTCGTTAGAAGTGGCTTCTTTGCAGCAATTCGACCCTAAAGTCCAAATTCACACAGTCTTCTCTGAACAGTTGATGTTGAGATGTGTGTGCTACTTGAACTCTGTGAAGCATTTCGGTGGGCTCTTATCTGGGGTGCTGTTAACTTGCGGTTTCTGAGGCTGGTAACTCTGATGAACTTATCCTGTGCAACAGAGGTAACCCTAGGTCTTCCTTTCCTGGGGCGGTCCTGATGACAGCCAGTTTCATCATAACGTTTGATGGTCTTTGTGACTGCACCTGGGGATACTTTCAAAGTTCTTGAAATTTTTCGGACTGACTGACCTTCATTTCTTAAAGTGATGATGGACTGTCATTTTTCTTTACTTAGTTGAATAGTTCTTGGCATAATATGGATTAGAACAGTACTCAAATAGGGCCATTCACTGTATACCAACTCTACCTCTTTACAACACAACTGATAGTCTCAAACACATTAAGAAGTCAAGAAATTCACTCTTGACAAGGCACAGCTGTAAACTGAAAGCCATTCCAGGTGACTACCTCGTAAAGCTGACTGAGAAAATGCCAAAATGTGCAAAGCAGTCATCTAAGCGAAAGGTGCCCACTTTGAAGAATCTAATATAAAACATATTCTGGTTTGATTAACACTTTTTTGTTTACCAAATAATTCCATAGATATTTCTTCATAATGTTGATGACTTTAGTATTAATCCAGGAAGTAGCAAGTGAAATACTGCAATGTACAACAAGTTGCAATAATGCAGCAAGAAAGAAGGATATATATATATATATATATATAAATTAAGTAATAATATGAATGAAATGCGTGTGAATGATTGTCTATGTGTCAGCCCTGTGATGACCTGGCGACTTGTCCAGGGTGTACCCCGCCTTTGCGCCCGTAGTCAGCTGGGATAGGCTCCAGCTTGCCTGCGACCCTGTAGGGCAGGATAAAGCGGCTAGAGATAATGAGATGAGAATATGAATATTAAAAAAAGTTAATATGAGACAAGAAATAGCCCAGAGTAGCATAACCCCTCCCTCCACTTCTCCAGGAGGCCCAGGTGGGCCATACTGACCTTCACTCTCCTTCTCTCACTTTGTCAGATTTAGTGCCCCACCTGGGTCCAGCACCTTCAGCTCGCCTGCAGGCTGTCTCTATCCTGTGCGGTTTACACCACAGAGGGACTCACCCTTAGACATCTGAGCCACCAGTGCCTTCAACCTACCTGCTTTTTTTTTGGACATTTATCTTTTAGTTTAAAATTTCACAGCCTTATAAAGCAAAACTCATCAACACCAAGCCTCAAACCCTGATTATCACAGTCATACACCTGCTGTCCTGCCCACTGAGCCACCAGTATTTATTTGCTACTAGCTTACTTTTTTTAAACATTTATCTTTTAGTTTAAACTCACATGTAAAGCAAAATTTACCTGGACAGAGCCTCAAACCCTGTTTATCTTCATTAGGGCAATGGTCAACTATCCACTGCTTACTTGCTCCTTTTGTTTCTCGATTTATCTTCTAGTTTAAACTCACACAGCCTTATAAAATAAAACTCACCTCCACCAAGCCTTGAACCCTGAGCATCATGGGCAACAAGGTTCTCTTCTGCCCACTGAGCCACCACTACCTTCAAGCACAAACTTGCTGCCGTTTTTTTTTCTTTTTAAATTTATATCACACAGCCACTTCAAAAGTGTACTTATAAAAGAAAGCACCCCAGAGCCAAGCCTTGAACCCTGAGGATCATCATAACACACTTGCTTACAGTACCTGCCTACTGAGCCACCATGCAAGACGGAAGTCACCTGACAAGAATCACACATCAGGGTGAATAACGCAGCCCTCCAGGGTGAGGCTCAGTCTGTCAGAACACATTCAGAACAAACGTGAATTAACACGTGACTGAGCTACATGTAGTTTTATGTGAAAGTGGATGCTGCTTATCATTCAAATCTTGCCTTACTCTTTTTTTTAAACCCCTACTGTTGACTAAATTTTCACTTTGCCCAGATGTAGTTGAACTTTGACCTGTGAACTTACAAGCCATACAGAAACCAAGAAAGTCGAACCTTTGGCAAGAAAATGGAGGAGCTACTAATTATTCAAGATATCTAACTCCAAATAATAATAAAAATCAAACCAGCAAAAAAATGTTTCGCTTACCGATTATAGCTTTCATGAGTAATGATCGTTGTTATCAATCATAGTGAAATTCAGAGCCTGTTGTTGTCCTGAAAGCCGACTTCAAACTTCATCACTGCATATTTTATATTTAGAAAGATGATGAAAGGGAAACAGAGCAGAATTTATAAACTGTGCTGAGAAAAATCCTCGTCATGAGCAGATAAATACGATAAGTGCACTTGATATGATGGAGAGAATCTTAGGAATGTCTGAATTAGGGGTGTAATGGTACGCCGTGATAAGGAAATCTGAAATAGATTTATTGCTAATGTTATCTCCAGGTGCTATTTTTTCATTTTCAAACAGCGTGGCTCTGGTGAGCCTGAGAGGAAAGTGGTATTTAGGTGTTATTTTGAGAAAATAAATTAGCTGGAAAGCTGCAGCGTGTACTGAAAAAGCATCGCTGTGCTTTTTCCAAGATGTCGGTAACCAGATTCAATTCGCCATCACACCAGGGGCATGTAATGTCCTTTCAACGACAACATGCTGAATAATGAGACAGTGACTACATCAAGAAAATAAATATTTTTTTAATAGCATCCTGTATCAAAATATTTTATCTTTCAGTTTTAGCCCCAGTAACAGTGGGACAAAAAAACAAAACAAAACTGTACATTGACTTTCATACTGTACATGCAGAACACGCAGATCCAGGGTGGTACCTGTGTCAGCTTTAGCAACTCATACACGCAAGACGCAAGGTCACTCTGCAGTCGGGTGGATGATATGATACGGTATGATATATGATATTGTGACTGCAATATAAATAACACCAAGATACACCTTTCTGTTCAAAAACGTTTTCATAATCCTACACAGTATTACCAACATTCTCAGAGTCTTTAAATATTGCAAATCACACACTCTCAGAAAATAAAGTACAGTATTGTACCTTTAGGGGTACAGCAGCTTGTCACTGGATCAGTTCCCTCTCAGGTACTTATTTGTACCCTTTATATACTGCTTGGGGACGTATATGTACCTTTTTGGCCCTAAAAAGGTACGCATAGTTCTCTTGAAGTCCCATGAGGGGTAGGTTAGTGTAGCTTGTTCCTTGGGGGACAGAAGTTGACTCCTACTGGACCCCTATTTCTGACAGTCCAGATTTTTTAACAGATTTCTGTAAGGAGACGTTTGTCCAGTGTCAGCGCTTTAAAACAGTCAGAGGTAAAGCTGTAACTTTTCCAAAACCTTCCAAAACAAATGAGTTTGCACTTAAAATTTTCTTTCTTAAAAATAAAATAAAATAAGCACGCCCAGGAGGAAATGACTGCTGAGAGCTGCTGTAATGTACGGTTTGTGGATGGGCTACATCACTTAGTTAAATCTAACTGTAAGTGGTAAAAACTATAAAAGGTTCTTGAAGTTAGTTGTTGGCTTATTTTGTGGAACAAAATAAAACACTGTTGGACTTGCTTTTATTGGAAAATAATCAATCAATGTTTGGGGTGCTAAGAGCAATTCTGCTTCATCACATCACCCTGTCATTGATTATTCTTCAATAACAGCATGACACACAGTGTTTTATTCCTCACATATTAATAAAAAAATTCAACATTACTCATGGAAGGTTTATAGTTCAGGCCAGCCAGCATTACAAAAACTGGATTAAACCTGATGGCTCCCATTTTTGTGTGGCAAAAATCCTGCGCATAATCAATCTTTTTCCTGTAGCATATCGTCCACCCTTATGCTCTTGCAGTTATTTCACAAGGTTGGATCAGGACCTGGTGAAATGAACTGTGAAGGTCATTTAAAGAAAAAAAAAAGATCCATAAAACACTAGTGACCATTAGTGTACATTGAGTTAGTCTTAGGTACCACACTGTAGTTCTGGGTCCGAGTTCATACAGCCAACTCTGGACAATGGAAGTTGCGAATATTTCCATGCCGTCAGGATCACATGTCGTTAAAAATTTTAACTTTCCACAATATAATCCTTCAAATAAAGTACAATACTCTTTCTTGCTTGGTTCAGGTTGGTTTAGGAGCTGAAAAGAAAGCAAAAGAGAAAAAAAAATGTGGATAATTTGGGCGTCACTGATTTTGAGGTTGGAAGAACAAGTCCATGCTGAGTGGAAGCCATCTTATCCTCAGTCCTGAAGCTGCTACCCGCGTTCACGGCATTATTTTATCTTGGATAAAACCTTTTATTTTCTCTGCACTTTCTTTGAACTGCTTGTTGCATGACTTCTTATTTGCAGTATTATTTACACATTCAGTTTTGACCCCTTTTTTGTCACCACCTTCTGAGAGACGGCTCTAACACTTTACAGACCAGGATTTGTCTCTAATTCTTGAGCATTGCTGTGCTTTTGGCTGTTTTCTAACTTGTTTTTGGAGTAGAGCATCTGGCAAACGACCGAATGTAAATGTCAAATCCCAAATGTTATCGCAGCGGGGGTACGTTGCCATCTCTGATGATTTAATTTTTCAGCGGAACTCTGGGGTTTTTTAATGAATTGCAGTCAGCTGTGGTGGCGTACTTTGACTCGTGTTATTTAATGCTGAAGAAACAATTACTAACAGAGATGTTGTTGAACCTTTGGGTTGAAAATAATAATACCTCTCGAGTTGCAGGCCACAAGGGCGCCCCCTGCCAAAGCCTGAACCATTGTCTTTTAATCACCAGAAGATAGGAGAAAAGCATATAACTTCTTTTTTACTCTGCATTTTTACAGGGCCCCCTGGTGGCTCAGGGCCCCTAAGCAGCTGATTATACGTGGACAAAGCTCTGATTACTAACAACATGCAAGTTGCAGAGTCGAACTCTGAGTTTCATCATCTCCAGTCTAGATTGAGACTCAAGTCATAGTTAAGTGAGTCCAAGCCATGCACCAGATTCTGAAAATTCTGACATGTCCAGGTCTCGAGCAACACATTACGAGACTAAAACTTCTCAATATCATTCCAACAATGACTTGTTTGTTGGTCTATAGATCACTCTTGAATAAATGATTCATCAGAAAACAGGCATGAGCTATTTTTAAGGTCCAGATCTGAGGAACTGAATTTCAAGACGTTATAATTCTCTAAATTCTATAACTGAATTTGCTGTATGAAAATTTCCATCTGAACCATTACTTATTTCACACCATCATATTACTCGCAATCTCCAAAGGATCTCCAAGGGTTCTCTGGATTGTTGTGCTCTACGTGGAAGCTTGTAATAAAGAGAAACCTCGTGTCTTTGGGATTGTTATTTCAAGGCTCCCGCTGAAGAACCCCGAAAGTACGGTTCTCAGTGCAAGCTCCAGAGACCCCCAGGGCTTTCTGAAGCATATCCAAGGGTCTTTTGTGACAATTCTGGAAATCACTTCCACTTACGGTATACTATATGAGTTTTCGTCGTTAATCGAACATGGACCTCGTGTTCTGTTTGCAAATAAAAAGCTGCATAGTTGCAATAAATAGGCCAAATATTATGATACACATTTCAATACAGTTTGAATAGTAATAAGATTATGCTCGGAGTGGAAATGATTAGACTGCAGAAACATGGAGAATCCTTGCTTTAAGGTGCTACATGTACGTTTTTTTTCCCTTAAGTGTGTATACTCCAAGGCATCTTTATGAGCTCACTCCAACACGTTGTTGCTGTTAAACCACATTTAAAAAAAAAAAATCCCATCATGATTTCACTTTTTGCTACGATTCTTGTCCCATAATTCGCTCTTTTAGCTACATTTAGCTGTTTGTTTTATTTCACATGCCTATGCATTTGTCCTATTAACATTGATTAACATTTCAAGCAGGATTATTTTAACCTATGAAGGGAGTAATGTACACACAAGCCCTACACAGTACATTATTTTTTAATCTATATACTGTATATCCGTGAAACTCGCTGTCTGAGTGGATGCTGGAGAGGCTTTTCTCTCGGCTCGCGGTGCAGTGTGTGCCCTTGTCATGAGTCTCTGAGTTCATTTCCTGGACGCATGCCCAGCCATCTTTGATTACACAGCATTTGTATTTGGTCTGATTTTGACCTCCACCTGGAAGTGAAGTGAAATACACCTGGCTGGTTGGTCAGGATGACTCCTGTCCAAGCATCCTCCGTGTCAGCATCCTTTATAGAAGTGCGTGATGGTTTAAATGGGTGTTATGATTGTGTGTCAGGACTAGCGCTGGTCTCCTGCGTTCTCCTGTTCCTCTTGCTTACGGTGGTGAAGCTGCTGTGCTGCAGGTTCGGCTGCTCGCCGGGCGGAAAGCGCTTCATGAAGTGCACTTCTTGCTGGTTCGGGAGAGTTTGTGGTCCTCTGCGGGGTCGGCCCTTTTTGGTGAAGCCAACGTACCAGCCAGTATAACGTGCTGACATCCAGGCGGTGTAGTTGTTCTCCAGAACCATCTCGATGAAGACACACTCAGCATTTGCACTGTTGGCTTTCTGTACAGAAAACAGGAGGCAACACTTTATCTTTTAGCTGTGCACTAAAATAGATCATGCATTAGCAAGCATGTGGGTAAATATATCCCAAAATGCTTTATTCCACAGCAATTTGCCAATAATTAGACATTTTTATTTATTCTAAGAAATACACATTGCACTTTTAACCATTTACAGTTACATTTAATGTTGTTGAAAGGCCACAAAACAAGTTAGCTCCTGCTGTCATTGACATTACAGCAGCGATAAACAGTCGTTCCCTCACCAGCCTGTTTTTTTTCTCTCACTTGAAGTTAATAAGATTAAACTATGCAACTTGACATGTTTTCAAGAAACCACAAAGCATAAACTCCTCTTTCTTAAAGATGCTGGAAAACTTACTGACACTACAGAATCCTTCCAAAATTGTAAAATAAACGTTTCCTTACAGCTTACAGAAAGCTTCAATGTATTAAAGATAACGCATTAAAAAAAAGTTGATCTAAAGTATGTGCCATACAAGTCCGTATGAGTGAACGAGCTGGTATTATACTTCCTTACTGCACTTATTATATGACAATACTTTCCATCCAATCACAATCTCAGATTCAAGAGTGGTGTGTGCATTGTAAAATCGAACCAACTCACCCTGCCCACCAGTTTCCCCCTGCGGTTCATGCACAAGTAGAAGTTGGTCTCTTTGCCCCGGATTCGCACCTGACTCCCGAAGGTGTCGGCCTCCACCACGAGCTGGGCTTGTGAAGAGACACACATACAGACAGACAGGAATATAGACAGGCCAAGGATGTGCTCGATTTGCCTTTTTTTGTAACTTCTGCCAGAGAAAATATTGCCAGAGAATTTTTCTTGTTCTAGGCCAAGGCATGGGCAACTCCCTATCTGCAACTATTCATTGCAACAGGCACTAATCATCTCAGCTAATCGACATTAAAAAAAGGGGTCCTTTACTGGATGCTGCCATCTTGACAAGTTCCATCCTCACTGGCCAATACTGCCTTCTTTCTCTCTGCTTTCGTTTGATTCGGCTGACTGATAAGACTTTAATCCTCTTCGAGCTTTTCTGTGGTGTTTAAACTGTAGATGCACGTGATCACACATATTGTCCTTGGATGACATCAAGGTCAGTTAAGATCAACTCCCTCACCCCTGTTTCTCTCTCTCATTTGTCAAACGGTCTTTGCCCTTGTGTTGAAAGCAGGTAAGACAAAACAGGGCAAATGGAAATCCATAAAGCGGTCGATGAAGGGGACGGTCACCCTCGACTGCTCTATTTATCAACCCGTTTCTGTTTAATATGGTCTTAAAATTTTGCTCCAGTTTTACCTGTTTATATCTCCACATGTGCATGTATCATATGCAAACGCTCTTACCATATTTATCCCCATCTTCTCCAGTGGCAACGATTTTCCTTCCCAGCACCTGCACATGTTTTCCACTGGTCCTGCTGTACAGCTGGTACACCCGGTGATGTTTTCTGCTCAGACTGTCTCTCGCGCCTGTCTGAGTCTCAACGTGCTCTCCGAAATCCACATTATCCACCGCCAGCACCTAGAAAATCCCAATTCATGTCAGAACCCATGAAAGTTTGTGTGTGTGTGTGTGTGTGTGTGTGTGAGAGATGTAATCATAACCAATGTTACCTGCAGGAAGCTACACAGCAGCAATGCAATCTGAACACATCTAGAGAAGGAGATAAAAAAATAATAGAACAGAATTGAAAACACAAACAGATCAAATCTTAAACCTAAAATTGTGTTTAAGATGTCTTGCTGATGAAATGAGCATAAAAATGAAAATCTGTGTAAATATCTTAACCAGACTTCATTCCTTACTCAAAAGAAAAATATCAACGTCCTTGTTTTATCTCATTCAGCCAATGACTGGACGCTACACATCACATCAGATCACAGAGAGTGGAGACAAGGATGAATTCCTCCACACGTCATTGAATTTATGATAATGATGATGATTATTATTATTATAATTTTAAATTTCAGCTAAACATCTACGGTATTAAGCTTGTGTCAGTCCCACATTCACACAAAAACATACCATTATTATTATTTTTATCAAAATAAAACCTTTTCTACTTTTTTTTTTTTTTACACCTTAAGATACATTTCATATTTATCATAATACTAAAATACTTTTTAAAATAGCAACACTTTTGAATCAGATGTTTTGTACATTTTTGGCAGGATACTTTCATGTTTATTTGAGCATTTCTAAACCCCCCCCCCCCCAGTTTCTGAGAAGGTATTTTCCACACTTGCTTATAGTGTGTGCGACAATGAAAGATCTCTACATGTGAATCTGTTTGGTTCATGATCTCAGCTGTTCTCTGAGTGCATGAAAGAAAGAAAGAAAGAAAGAAAGAAAGGCAGGCGCGCGCGCGCACACTAATTGGGTGTATTAGGATATTAGGAACGCGGCACTGCTGGCTCTTAATGTTCGGCGTGAATGTGAAACACATGTCGTTCTGCCCAAAGCCGCCAACCTTGAGAGCTCAGAAACAGGGAGATTTTCCAAACCCAAAGCTGGCACATTCGCTTGCTTCTCGTCCAGCGATAGTTTTTAGCCATGTTCACAAAACTCTAATGACTTTCATTCATAAAACTTACAACAACAACAAAAAGCCAAGAGCGCGAGCGTTCCCCTTTTCTTTTGGCAAACTCGTGCCACCTGTCACATTCCCACGAGCAGGTCGCATCAGATCCGCAACTGTTTTTCTCCCTTCCTGGTTCAGAGTGTGTGTGTGTGAGAACATTCAGTGTGTGAGAAGCTGAACTTACGCGAGGAGAAGTGGAGGGAGGACGGAGCGCATCGCCGCGGTCGCTCCAGAAGCTGATCGTTTCCAGAAACGGAGCCTCCAGTCGCATGGATCCGGTTCGGAGCGCCGCCGTCTTCATGACATGGAGAAGCGAAAACAAGCTGCGGCTTTTAGATCCGCGCGGAGGAACGCGGGAGATGCCAACTTGACAACCTGCAGTGGATGGAAGAAGAAGGACGAGGGGCGGGGCGCGCGCACGGCCGGATGAGGGATGAGGGGCGGGTCCCTGTCAGGGGCGACACGATATACCGTGAACATCGTGATCATCCAAACGCACACAATAAAATCTACTTGGAAACCGACTGAGAGTCAGAGTTTAACCGTGATTTCCTCCATGAGTTACTTTCAGCCTTCATTTAAACACTTTAAACAAGTTCAAAGAAAGAAAGAAAGAAAGGACCAAGACACTGCCTACTCAGAAAGAAAAAAAAATCAAGAACAGTTAAGACAAGCCATGTCCTCAGAAAGCAGAAAGAATGTCAAGTAAATGAAGACACCCTGTGTCCTTAAAAAGAAAGGAAAATGTATTTGGTAAGACAAAAAAAAAAGAAAGAGATAAAAATCAAGAAAAAAAGGAGGAAACAAAAATAAAGACACTTACATGTCCCAAAAAGAAAGAAAGACTCAAGATGATGCCTGCTCCAAGAAAGAAAGAAAGAAAGAAAGATATAAAAATTAAGAAAATCCCTGCCCAAGAAAGAAAGAAAGAAAGAAAATTGAAGACACATGTTCTCGAAAAGACAAAAGAAAGGATGGAAGAGAGATAAAAAAAATCAAGAAAAAAGAGAAAAAAAGATTATGCCTGCTCCAAGAAAGAAAGAAAGAAAGAAAGATATAAAAATCAAGAAAATGCCTGCCCGAGAAAGAAAGAAGAAAAGAAACACATGTCCTCGAAAAGAAAAAAGGAAGAAACATGAAAGAATAAAAACAATAACTGCTCCAAGAAAGAAAGAAAGAAAGAATGAAAGAAAGAAAGAAATTGGAGTAAATTCTGCAAAAAGCCATTCAGAGGTGTTTTTTGTGCCTGAGATTAAGGCGAACAGAGACAGAGATTAAGCGTGATTATGAATTACTTTCCTTCTCTTTTGAAACACATCTTGAAAGCAGTTTTTTGCAGTGAGGGAGTGAGAAAGGTGAAACTCTATTAAAATAATGGCAAAATAGGAAAGAGAGTGTGAGGGAGGTATGTAAGCAAAGAGCAATTCCAAAATGAACATTTGTCTGGGACTTTGGCAAAGCTGATGTTTCGGCCTTCTCTGAATTCTGCAGAACCGCAGACAGGCTGTGTAACCTTCCCTTGTACCCCACATCCAGAGCAGACTGTGTGTATGTGTGTGTTAGTTAAAGAGAGAGAGAGAGAGAGAGAGAGAGAGGTACACATTAATGGAGCTGCAGTTTGCTTGCCAGCACTGAAAGGCCTAAATGCACCATGTCACATTTACTTGCTGGTCGTATCGTCTTGTCAGTCGTCCACTGGATCTCACTGCAACATAAACATTCTATACAATCCAGCGAAAAACTCGCTCTTTAATCTCGGTGGTATTTCAGTGAAACAGACTTGAGATTACTGCACAGTTACCGAGTCATAACATTCCGCCTCTGCACAAATGTAATACTCTAAAGAAAAGGTGCTGTGAAAAGATATGTTGAGGGGAGAAGAAAACTGGGATACACAGAGACCTGTGAGATAGTGTGAGGCACTGAGACACTGAGAAACCTGTGAGACAGTGTGAGGCACTGAGAGAGCTGTGAGACACTGAGACACCTGTGAAACACTCAATGTAATGAAACTGTAAGGCACTTTTGAGACTCTGAGAGACTGTGAGACACTAGGAGTCATTGTAAAAGCTGTGAGACACAGAGACTGTGAGACACAGAGATGGTGAGACACAGAGACAGACACTAGGAAGCATTGTGAAAGCTATGAGACACAGACACTGTGAGACACTGAGAGACTGTGAGAGCTGTTAGATACTGAAGGATCATATAACCTGTGAGACACTGAGAGACAGACACTGAGAGACACTGAGAGCAGTGTTAGACACTGAACGTTTTGAGATAGTGAGAGATCTGAGACACTGCGAGACAATTACACACTGTGAGAGCTGTGAGACACATAGATTTGAGACACTATGAGACAGACAGAGCTGAGAGACATTATATGATACTCAGACACTGAGACACTGTTTACACTCCAACACACTGTGAGACACTATGAGACACTGCTGGGCACAGATACGATGAGAGCTATGAGACATCATCAGATCCTGTGAGACACAAGAAAGAAAGAAAGAAAGAAAGAAAGAAAACCCTTTATTGGGTCAGTCATAGCATTTAGAAAGTCTTAGACTTCAACATTAATAAGAATAATTAACACTGATTACAAGAGGAGGAACAATAAACAAAAACCAGAAAAGGAAGAGAGAAAAAAAACTCTTGAAAAAAAGAAAGAAGGAAAGAGAAAAAAAGAAATTACGACATTCCCTCTCCTGAAAAAGAATCAAAGAAAGAAAAAAAGAACACATTTCAGTCTTAATATGTCATGTCTGAATCACATTTTTTTATTTGATTTTTTTGGTGTGTCTTTGATCTGTAACTGAGTTGCTGTGCCAAAGCTGTACTGTTTTGCATGTCTGAATGAAGTGTGTGTGTGTGTGTGTGTGTATGTAAGAGAGAGAGAGAGAGCGAGAGAGCCGTGTTCTCTGCATAGTTTACCTTTTCTCTCAATGGAGTCAGTCTCACCTCTCGTGTCTCAAGTATGCACACTCATTTTTCTCCGGTCATTTCTCACTGAGACATGTCCAAGTCGAGAGGTTTCAGACAAAATAGGAGTGTCTCCCCCTTCTGTTTGTCTCCCTCTGTCTCGCTCACCCTCTTCCTCTTGGCTCATCTTCCCTCTTTCCAGACTTTGAAGGGAGCTCAGGCTTCTAATATAAGACAGGTCCCTACCACAACAAAGGAGGCAACATTGACTTTGAATAAACACTTTCTCCTTTTTTTTATCCCTCCTCCCTGTCTGTCCCCCTCCACTCCCATTTTTCCCCTCTCTGTGTTATTTTGCTTTTGGCTCTGTTGCGAAGTATGTGCACTTGTTATGTGTTCTCCATGGTAGCCAGGCTTCTGGAATAGATTAGGCCGGGAAAGAATGGGGGGAAGCAGTGTAGGGGTGGAGGAGTGGAGGAATGGATGAGGGGAGGGAGAGCAGAGTGCTGAACTCGGTAGAGGGAGACAAAGGTGTAGAAGGGACGGAAGAAAATGTGAAAAGAAGAGATAAATATGGACAGATGGGTGGAAGAAGTAATGTGAACAGCTGAGTAAACGGGTGGAACAGTAAGAGGCATGGTGGATGGAAGGATTGAGAAGAGAGAGAGAGATCAGAGAAGTGTCAGAGCAGCTCAACATCATTAGGATTTTGACCATCAAACTTTTAAAGGGTGAATGTAGAACCCTACAGGTGAGAGGTTTGTTTTTCAGTAAAGGTTACAAAAAGAACCCTTTCAGGAAACCCAGAACTACTCAAAGAAACCTCAGAGGGTGACTTTTGTTAATAGCCAAGTCTTGATCTGTCAAATTTTAGTGCAGAAAGGTCAAACAAGCTGAATTTAATCATAAACAGCTAAACAGGTTCGGGGGGAAAAAGAAAAAAAAAACAGACAACAAAAGAAAGAAATGACACCCTCAGTCATGAAAAATTAAGTGAGCAAGAAAGACAGTAAAAAGGAATGAAAGCATCCTCACTCCCATGGGTGGATGGATGGAAGAAAGAAAAAAAGAAAAAGAAAGAAACATTCCTACTCTGGGAGAAAAAAGAACCAAAGAAGGAAAAATGAAGACACCCCATTACTAAGAATGAATGAATGAATTAATTGACTGACTGACATTCCCTTTCATGAAAAAGAAGAGAAGAAAAGACTCCTTGCCCAGGGAAAGAAAGAAACAAAGAAAGAACATCAAAACACCCAAACTTCTCAGAAAGAAAGAAGTTAGAGCCATCAACTTCCAAACAAGAAAAGTTACATGAAGATGTTTTTTAGAGAGAGAGAGAGAGAGAGAGAGAGTGTGTGTGTTCACTGCCCCTGAATTCCTCTTATTAGATGAAGATATATTGTTCTTTGCTCAAGATATATTGTTCTTTGTGTGACTAAGTTGATTACTCTCTGTACACTGTGTGTGTGAGAGAGAGAATGTTATGAAGTTTAGACTCGATGTACTGCTCCACGTCCCTGCATGTTTCTGTGTGTAATCTCCCAAATCCCATTTCCCTCTCCGGGTTGGGACTGCGCTCTTGGCCACTCCACTTCCTCAGCGCGCACAGCATGGTGAGCTGTCATCGCCCCTCCACCCCGCTGCCCTTTAACTCTCCTCTGCGGCGGCTGGCTTTAAAACCCCTACAAGTCTCCTTCCTGTCAGCTGGCGGGGGAACGTTACCGCAGTCAGACAGCTCGCAAGTACATAAAAGGACATTCTCGGTGCCTTTTCTGCAGTTGTTGCGGCGGCCGGGATCGTGTGCTTTAGTGCGCAAACCGCAAGCGTTCAGTAGCTGCACGGTGATGAGTCACACGCGCGCGCTCTGCGGCATCTCACGAGCGACTCGGCGCGAGAATGACGCCGCTGCCAGAGAATCCGTTCTTCCAGCATGCAAGCCGTGCTGCTGGGGATTTTAGTTTTTCTTCCAAGAGTTTCCATGCTTATGAAATTCACGTGTGTGTGTGTGTGTGTGTGTAGAGGGACGTGCACCAGAATGTGATTCTGGCAAATGCTTTTGTGTCATGTGAAAAGCAAATGGTTCCACTTTTGCATGACTAATAGTCAGTAATGTTCCTTTGTGGAAAGAAAGAAAAAAGTTCAACATCCAGGCTGGATTGGCATACTGCCGCAGTTCCTCAAAGGTCTTGACGCGCCAGCTAACTGTCATTCAAGTCTAATTTGGCCTGAGGACTAATGGCACACACACACACACACAGTTCACGAGGTGAAACAACATCCAGATACAAATCAAACGTGTATTATCTTCAGTAACAGGCCTAACCAATAATAAATCTGGAGCGCACTTGGACCCGGGAAAGAAGCCGGAAGTATAATTAGCATAGGATTGAATAATGAAGTGTAATTATTGTTTTGATTCAGAATTGAGAATGGAAAAAGAGACACTTTTGAGCGGCGTTACGTGCTTTAACACTAACACACACACACACACACACACACACACACACACACACATCTGGATTTCTGTAAAACATGGAAAAAAAACCCCATACCAAACAAAACAAAACAAATCAAGGGGTGAAACAGAACAAAAAGAAACCGGGAAATGGAAAATAAGTGGATTGACTTTCTTCTTCTTTTCCATAATCAAACACGAATGTGCTGATGTGTTTTATCACCAGATAATCCTGGAACACAACACAATCTGCACTTGACAAAACAACACGTGTGCACTGCATTAGACAGATAAATGCTTTGTTCATTTCTTTCTTCTTTTTCTACATTTAAATCAGCTTTTCTGTACTGGTAAAAGTGAACAGGCTGATTTCACTCTGATATCACTCACGTACAGCTAAAGTTTCCTTTAAGTCAGAAAAATATCTTTCCATCATCTTTCGAGCAGATCACTAGAGCTCTAGTTTCCTTCCTTCCTTCCTTTTCCACTTGCCATCCATTGACTATGAAAAAAAGTACACATTATTCACTCAACCCTATTACCTGAACTCGTTCACCCCGATGAATTATTTGGAACATCCCACAAGTCACATGTTCAACAGGAAGTTGCATCATCTGAACTTTAGGGCGATTGGAGGAAGAAGAAAATATATTCTTTCAGTCTTTACTTCCAATAATATTGTTATAATTACTAAAATACACACAGGAAGTAAAGTATTAATTTAAAAAAACATTTCATTATTTATAGGAAATCATTAACATGCCCTTAATGTCCACATGTCATCAGCATGGATGTTAAGTACCAGAATCCTTGTCTGAGATTGCAGGGAGAACTTTTTCTTTGGCTTGAATTCATGTGTCTCCTCAATATTATTTTGAATTCAAAATAATATTGAGGAGATTTGAGGGATAAATCGCATCACAATCATAAAATCACCCAAAAGTCATCATCACAAACCCTATCACCTGATCCACCAGCATTAATCACTGTCTGGACATTTTTTCTCCAAGAGCTGCTTATAGTTTGTAAAAGTCCCAACACTGAGCCAGTTCCCACAAACCCACGATGGAGTTGTGTTATTTTGACTGAAAATGAAAACTCAACACAAAATCTGCATTGTCACTCAAACTGATGCCCATGCCATTGAATCTCAGCTTCTACAATTTTCTCTGAAATGAAAATGACCCCCAAGTGACCAGGATCACTCCAATAAGCATCTCTCTCTCTCTCTATTTGAAAGTGAATGATGCATATTTGTGGTAAGATGCACTGAATTTACATAATCACCTCTTAATACTGATGCTACTGGAGCGTAACACCACATTTAGAAGAATTAAACAAAGCTGTTTGTTGCATACCTCAGCTGCTTCTGCTTATTTGAGGAAAGTGCTTTTTTATTCTTTCTTTTCTTTTTTCAGCAGCACAGATGGTGCCCTCCATCAGAGGGGTTGGGGTTATAATTAATAACGCTCATAATTAATGAATTAATTAATTCATTAAAAACACAAACAGCAGTAAAATCCAATAGTAGTACTACAGATAATAATAATAATTAAAGGACGGAAAAGTACTAGTATTAAAATCATGGTTTTAATATTAGTATTTATTTATTTATTTATTTATTTATAATAATAAAGAACTGAATAAAATGCTACACTCATTACTGTGGCTAATATATATATATATATATATATATATATATATATATATATATATATATATATATATATATATATATTAATATCACATTGTATTTATTTAATCATTATTCATCTTGAATCAAATAATGATTAAACTATAAATCAATGCATCCTGACCTTATTGACTGATTGATTGATTGATTGAGTAATGTTATCTCCTTCTAGTTCCAGCATTTTATTCTCCATGTTCTTCGGGTTCCTGTCTCATCCAGGGTCAATTCTCTTGTCTTGTGCACAGAGTTCCTGGGATCAACTCCAGATCCAGCAGAACCCTGACCAGGATAAAACACTTCCTGATGATGAATGAATAAATTGTTGTTGTTGTTTCTTGCTGTAGTTGTTTTCTTTCTTAAATCACTTATCCAACTTTTATAAAACCTCAGGTGGACAGAGAAGAAATAAAGCCCTATCTCTCTGAGTTTAGTCCAGGAGATTAAAGACATCACTGATATGACAGGTTATAAATAGCTCACACTTGAAAATTCCTGATAAGATGATGATCTTCTAGTGGTGTTTTATTTGAGCTCATAAATCTCCCTTGCTCTTTTATCACAACCCTTCAGTTGTTCAGCTGGAGAGTCGGTGTTACTGAATTTATTCTCATCATCTCTTCCACTCATCCATGTTCACCTCTTCAGCTCAGCGTTATCTCCCACATTCCTCTTTTAATGTATCTGTGTACCCCTGCTTTCACTCACCTCACAGGGTGTGGTTGTGTGTGTGTGTGTGTGTTTAAACTTTCATTTATGCCATGAAATTAAAAAAAAAAATCATCTCACATTTTAACTTCAGAATGTCCTGGTGACTTTTATTAATTTAACCAAGCCTCCCCCCCCCCCCATCACTGTGTGAGAGGTTACATGAGCCGTGTGTGTGTGTGTGTGTTGAGGGCAGTGCCTACATTCCTTTGGCATTCTTCACATTCTCCATCAGTCTGTGGCACTCTGCCCCATCTCTGCATTAGAGCAGGATTAAATGATTGGCTCCCATAACACTGCAGGCAAGAAAGTCTGCAGAGCAAAAGGAACTGAGCAAAAGTATTTGCCTCCGCCTAGTGGTGAAACAACTGCATTTACTCAAACCCTCCCCCCAAAATTATATATATCATTTCATTTTTTATCTGTTTGTCTGTGGCTTTATATTCTGAACACTTTATTACCATATTCAATATTTTTTCTTCAACATTTCATCCATAAAACTTTACACAATATGCACTTTTTAAACACGTACACTTCTGTGCAAAAGTTTCAGCCATCTTTGTTTAATTTTTAAATACACATTTCTTAGATATTACATTACTGCATCCATAAAAAGAGCCATGTTCAATTTTCAAATCTAAAAAAAAAGAAAAAAGAAAAATGTGGTTCATCAGCGAGACTTCGGATGCATTTTAAAAGGAAATGGTTGCCAAATCATCATCATCATCATCATCATCTTCTTCTTCTTCTTCTTCTTCTTCTTCTTCTTCTTCTCTTCTTCTTCTTCTTTACAGTACATATAGAAGCTATAACAATATATGGAAAAAAGTATGTACACCCCGACCATCACTTCCATATGTTGTTCTTCCCCAAAACTGTTACAACAAACTCTGAAGCACACAGTTGTATAGAATGTCTCTGCATGCTGTACACTTTCTCTTCACTGGAACTAAGAGTCCAAACCTGGTCCTGTTCCAGCTTGATGATGATGATGATGATGATGATGGCCTTGTACACAAGGTACAGGAGCTCCATAAAGATGTGGTGTGTGAAAGTTGGAGTGAAGAACTCAAGTGTCCTGCACACTGACTGAACTCAACCCCACTGAACACCTTTGGGATGAACTGGAACTGGAGCCTCCTGAACATCCCAACATCAGTGTCTGATCTCCCTCATGCTCTTATAGGTGAATGAACACAAATCCCCACAGCCACACCCCAAAATCTCTTGGAAAGCCTTTCTTGAAAAGTGGAGCTTATTATAACAGCAAAGGGGAATATGACATCTGGATCTGATGGACATTAGGCATATTTAACTCTCTCCAGAATGTATTAGATGCAGTATTTTATTTCCTGGTAAATAAAATATCTGTAGTTGGTTCATATGTATATATTCTCATCTCATTATCTGTAGCCGCTTTATCCTGTTCTACAGGGTCGCAGGCAAGCTGGAGCCTATCCCAGCTGACTACGGGCAAAAGGTGGGGTACACCCTGGACAAGTCACCAGGTCATCACAGGGCTGACACATAGACAACCATTCACACCTACGGTCAATTTAGAGTCACCAGTTAACCTAACCTGCATGTCTTTGGGGGAAACTGGAGTGCCCGGAGGAAACCCACGTGGACAACATGCAAACTCTACACAGAAAGGTCCTTGCCGGCCACGGGGCTCGAACCTGGATCTTCTTACTGTGAGGCGACAGCGCTAACCATTACACCACCATGCTACCCCCAAAATAGTTAATGTAAATGGATATATCTGGTGTCTCAGCTGGTGATAATCATGAACTGCAGTCGAAAACATAAAAAGCCATCAGTGTTGTCTGATTATAGAGATTTTTTTTTGTTAATCACATGCAATACCAGTCAAAGGTTTGGACACATTTAACCTTTCATAGTGATATGAATGAACTTTTATAATATATGCATAAAAGTTACAATATGTTTAAGGGATATATTCTATTATGATGCACAAGATCAAAGAAAAGGCTGCTGCAGTGACATGCACAGTACAGTTTACTACCCTTTTGGTCTGATCGAGTGAACTGTACTATATCTTTGATTACCTTGGATTTTGTCTGTCATGGACACAAACATTTGTTTCTTGAAAAATAAACAAATGTCAGCGACAGCAAAACAAATTAAAAAAAGGACACGTGATCATTGTCTTGCATGGGATCCATGTAGTTTCTTTTTTTTCTTTTCTTTTTTCCACTCAAATTTTAGCATTTGTTTCCTGCTAAACATATATATGATTACAGGATCACACTTATAACCCACTTTGATAGCATTGTTTTTTTGTCCTATTACTTTGACATTTTTGTCAGTTATCGAAATGAAGAGGTTTAATATGAAGTCTATAGTTTCTGCCATGTTGTCACTCTCAATCGATGCCAACATGACGCTGTCCGTGGTACTGAAAATGTCACAACATGGACGACCTCGTGGTCCAAGAAGGCAGGGCTTCTCAACCTTTTTGCCACCAGGGACCCATAAAATAAATAACTATCCACTGACCCCTTTAGCTTCATTTCATTAATAGTTATTGAAATATGCACAGAAATATTGGGTCTATTTATTAGAGCTTTCTATTCATAAGCATTCACTGATGAAACACATTATATGTATGGCTACTTGTTTTTGAATAATTAAGGTTTGGGTTCAAACCCACTGCATTCAAGGGACCAGTCAAAGAGCTTAATATCTAGAAGACCAAAATAGTGAAAATAATAACTAGCATAATAATGGGTTGTGATTTCCACCCTCATTAAATCATGGACCTCATGGATGTGCTCCAAGAACTTCTCTATGAGAACCACTGGACTAGGGGACATGTATAAACAGACAGAAATGAGACAGAAAAGAGAAACGATCACATTATCCAAATTCAAGCTTTAAAGCAGGAAGGCAAAATATACAGTATGCACTTTCAGAAAAAAAAATGTACTGAACAGCACCATTCAGTGTCACTGGGATGAAACCATCAAACATGGGGAAGTGTAATCTCAAAGTCCAAAAGTTACTTACAGTCCAATTATGGACCTTAAATCCTTTTTTACAGGTCACTATCCACATTTCCAGGTGAGAAATACATATTAAAAGGTATAAAATATAACAGTACCACCCCACTACAAGGGAAGGTGCAGTTTAATACCCTGAAGAACTGTATGGTGAATTGTAATTTGATCAATAGGCTTCATGAGGACTCACAACTTAAAGACATCAAGGTCCTCAAAATATTCAGGAACACCAGTCTTCTTAACTTTGTGCCATTTATGACTGTATAGTATAGTATGATTTAATACAGAAACATTTAATTTCATTATTTCGAAGGCATCTTTGCTTTACAGGATTTCTTTGCATGTGCCTCAGACTTTTCCACAGGACTTTATTTCTCGTCTGCAGCTACAGTCCTGTGCAAAAGTCTTAGGCATGTGGAAAGAAATGCTGTAGACCAAAACTGGCTTAAAAATAATGAAATGAAATGTTTCAACATTAAAAAAATACTATAAACAGTAATCAGTGAGCCATAATAAATGAAACAAAGTCAGTATTTGGTGTGAGGTGACCCTTTGCTTTAGGTCCAGTGAGTGCAGTTTTATGCGGAAATGATCTGTAGGTTTTCCTGAGCATCTTACAGAACCAGCCACAGTTCTTCTGGACACGTTGACTGTCACACTCACTTCTTCATTTTACACCAAAACCCAGCAGCCTTCATTATGTTTTCTTTTTTTCATCTGAAAAGTGCTCTCTTATGGATGGAATATGCTGCTCAGATAAAACTGTTTTTTCTGTAATGTTTAATTTTGTGCTCAAAAACGAACATTTGGACTCTAAAATGTTTTTGTAATGTTTTGACTCGATAATGTAGAAGTCATCAAATAGAAATCTATAACAAAGTTTGTATGAAAAAAAACCATAGGGTGCCTATCTTTATCCAAGACTTTTGCACAGGACTGTGTATTTGATCCAAATGTCTCGGTTTATCACACATTAGTTAGAATCATTAGGCGGATCATTAACTAAAGGGATTTAAAGAGCAGCTTAATTGCTTCTGTATTATCTTAAAAAGTGGCAGGATTTTGTTCGCACGGTGTCGCTGCTCTGTGAAAAATCTCTTTGAATAATATAAAAGGCGTCCTGGAAGATTTTTTTTCCTTCTTTTTGTTCTGAGGTCAGTTTTTATTTGTCGTTCACATGGACAGAGGCAGAGGATGTTCGAGAGGATGCTGTTCCTCGCTCAGCTCTAATGGATCGTGATTATCCATCGGGAGGAGGAGTGTGTGTGTGTGTGTGTGAGAGAGAGAGAGAGAGAGAGTGTGTTGAGGAAGCCATGACAGTCCTGGATGCTGTGCACATAGACACACACCCTTTAAGGATTATGCAGAGTTATTTTTTGAAATGCACAGGGATGGTATCAGTTCTATGTTAATTGTGCAGTGAACGCGCTTTGTCTGAAGGTCGTGTTTATTCGCGTCGGGACTCCACGCATTTTCTGTTTGCAATGGATCCGCGAGCTTTCGCCTTGTGCACGAGGTCATGGCACGTCACGTTTGTTATGTTTTCCACACTGTGGGGCTTAGCTTTCACCGTGACGCGGTACTCGATCCCGGAGGAAACAGCAGAAGGAACTGTGGTGGCAAATTTAGCCTCAGATTTGGGGCTGGAAGCGCAGAGCCTCGCGGAGCGCAACGTAAAGCTCGACTACATCCACAGCAAAAAATACCTGGACATCAACAAAGAGACGGGAGAAATGTTCATCACCGAAACGATCGACAGAGAGCACCTCTGTCCTGCAAAGACGTCCTCATCCTGCTTCCTTAAAATGGACGTTGTAATCGAGAATCCGTTACGCATCTTCAACATCGAGCTGGAGATCCTGGACATCAATGATAACGCCCCTCAGTTCAGGAGGGAGCGCATCCCGCTGGATATCTCAGAATCTGCAAGGCCTGGAGAGAAATTTTCTTTAACTAACGCAGTCGATGCTGATGTCGGACAAAACTCGATCAAGACTTACTTCCTGAGCCAAAGTGACGAGTTCACTATTGAGATTCAGTCAGGAAGTGACGGCACGAAATACGTGGACCTCGTTCTCCAAGCACCTCTGGACAGAGAAAAGCAGGCTGTGCAGAGCCTCATCCTTACAGCTGTGGATGGTGGCACCCCGGCGCGGACCGGGACCGCCACCGTCGTTGTGAAAGTACTGGACACCAACGACAACACTCCTCAGTTCGACAGGCAGGTGTATTCAGTGGATCTGGTCGAAAACGCCCCACTTGGTACGCTGGTCATGCAGCTCAACGCAACAGATAGAGATGAAGGCACCAATGCTGAGGTGGCGTACTCATACACTCTGTACACATCTGAAAAAACACAGGAGAAGTTCTCTCTGAATCCCCAAAATGGAGAAATCCGAGTGAACGGCGTCATCGATTATGAGGAGGCAAGAAGTTTTGAAATGTACATTGAAGCCAAAGACAAAGCAGTAAGTCCACTTTCGGCACAATGCAAAATACTGGTGTTTATCACAGACTTAAATGATAATTATCCTGTCATCACAGTTAAATCGTTCAAAAGCTCAGTTAAGGAGAATGAGCCTGTGGGAACGCTGATAGCTGTGGTCAGTGTGAGTGACAGAGACTCTGGAGATAACAGCAAAGTCTTTCTTTCTTTAAACAACGCTGAGGTTTTGCCTTTTCTTCTCAACAAATCATCCGAGGATTACTTCGAACTGATTATCAAAGACCCATTAGACCGTGAGAAAGACTCTAGTTATGAGATCTTACTCCATGTCATAGACAGAGGAACTCCACCATTAACTGACAACGAGACCATTAGCTTGGAGATCCTGGATGTGAACGACAATGCTCCTGTGTTTCCTCAGTCGTTTTACATGATTCACCTGCCTGAAAACAATGAGCCAGGTGAGCTTCTCTGCTCTCTCACTGCACACGACCCGGACCTGAATGAAAACCAGTACCTTGTCTATTTCATAGTTGAAAAGGAGATCTCTAACACGTCTGTGTCTATGTTGTTCTCTGTGAACCCAGAAAATGGGAACCTGCATGCACTGCGCACCTTCGACTACGAGCGTGAGAAGGAGTTTCTCTTTCACATAGAAGCTCGAGACTCTGGCATCCCACCCCTCAGTAGCAATGCCACAGTGCGTGTGATCATTCTTGACCAGAACGACAATGCACCTCAAATCGTATCACCGTGGAGGGCACACGACACTATCATCGACCAGGTGATCCCACGGGCTGCTGATCAGGGCTCTCTGGTGGCGAAGGTAATCGCACTGGATGCAGACTCAGCACAGAACTCGCGTGTCACTTACCAGTTCCTCCAGGTCACTGATGCATCACTGTTCACTTTGGACCGCTACAACGGTGAGGTGCGGACCGCTCGCATGTTCACCTACCGAGATCCCAAATACCAACGGCTTGTGATTGTAGCCAAAGATAACGGAGATCCTCCACAATCTGCCACGGTCACCATCAAAGTTTCCACTGTGGAGCAAGTAATGGTCACGCAGTTAACAGAGACGACAGAGATGCCGATGGAGTATGACCTGTTCACAGATTTGAACCTGTATCTCTTGCTTAGTCTGGGTTCTGTGTCTTTTCTGCTGCTCATCACCATTTTGGTTATCATCGTGCTGAAGTGCCAGAAGCCCAGACCCTCCAAAGCAGCTGTTCATGGTCGAAACAGTGTCACCAGCCAGAGGAACTCGACCATCGGTGACTCCACCCTCATTTCCAGTGATGCTTACTGGTACAGTCTGTTTCTAGCTGAAACACGGAAAGGAAAGGTAGTAGTTCGACAGCCATTACCTAACGGCACCGGTTTCATCGTGTCCAGTATACCACGGAGTGCTGCTCTCACAACCACCAGCGAATCCAGATCTTCCACACTGCAGGTACATCATACAAATATCAATAATTACTAAATACATAAGAACTACAATATAGGAAACTTCTAAGTGACTGTTATCATTGTTACTCAGTAACTAGGTGCAGGTTTGATTAAATAGGAGGATAAAGAGAGCAATACAAGGAGCCAAGAAATGTTGCATAACTCCGACTGTGGAATGGAAAGGGCACAAAACATAACTGATTTAAAATGTTTTCAACGTTTTGCTTAATTGACTACAGAAATTTGGTTTTGTAATTGCTAGTATGACAATCCTGTGGAGCCGAAATATACAATGCCAGTTACATTTACATTCCAGTTGAGAACATTTTACTTTACTGGCAAAATAGTTTTAAATATAGGTAGATTAGATAGGAAGAGTATCCTGATGCTTAAGTAATGCTTTAGCTCTTTAGTACTTGTTTTCCCAGCTCCAACAACAGGACTCTTACTGTAACTGAATATGTTTTGATTTTAGAAATGCAGATTCCGGGGCATTTTGTATTTTGCACTAACTGTACTAAACATGAAATTACTTTTAGTGTAAATATGCACTTTTACGAAAAAGGGCTTGGGTTTGTTGGATACTTGGGTTGTTCTTGGAACCCTTTCTCTTGGACACACATTATCCACATCAATCACGGATCGGAATTTACTTTTTTTTTATTCTGGATAAATTCAAACAAAGCTGTTGCAACTGTATTAGGTTCAGATTTAAGGCTAAATCAGGGCTGAGTTAAGTGAACTGAGAGAGAGAGAGAGAGAGAGAGAGTTCAATGTGATGCTCATTCTAACATTTTAATGATGATCTTTGTGCTATGATGCTTTTGGGAAACTCTGCCCACATCGATAATGCTAATAAATCTAATGACCACTCTAATCCAACTGCCAATCAGAACTACATTAGAAAACAAACCGCTTAGAGACTGTATTTAAGTTTTGGCCAATACAAAATAACAGTCTGAATTTTGTTCTAATGTGAAAGTGAAAGTGTGTTTTCTTTCTGTTTCCTGACAGGACTCCAGCAGTGACCTACCTTGATCCTGAATCTTCCTCACCAACCATTGCTCATGAAGAGAACACCGATCTTGATCTAGTTGGAGAACTCATGAGAATTCAGTTCTGATAAACTCTTGTGACACATGAAAAACCTCATCTCACCAACCCTCTGTATTTCTCATCCTCCTGTAACCACAACAACAACGTTGCATGGCTAAGAAGACTTTGTGTGACTTAAATGAGTCCTGAAGGACTCTGGATATCGAGAGGAAGAAAGAAGATGATTAAAAAATAAACCGTGGATTTGTGACAAGACAAGGCAAGATACTCATCCAAAAAATATTTTTGACTTTTTTTTTTCCTTGGAAATCAGCTTGATCTATTATGCATGCTAAACCAGTGTTACTCTGAACTGGTCAAGCACTCTGAACTGGACAACAATTCATTTAATGTCAAATATAATCCAAAGAGCACAATTTCCTGAATCAGGCATGTGGCTTTATTGGTTTGATGACAAACTGAACATGACTCACGGAAAGTAAAACTCCAAAGTACAAACGCAAACAAGGAAATGAAGATAAAGTCGCAAGAGACGATTTAAACTTTAACCCTTCCCCTGACCTTAACCTTAACCTTGTAACTTCTCATACAAAATGTGTTGTGTGAATTGTTACAAATTCACGTGTCATATGCAAATTGACCCTATCGGCTGTTTTTTAATACTAAGGCTAGATATTATCAGGTCAAATAAATGTGAACACTACCTATCAGAACACAATACTTTCTACCTGCATCTGCTTTATATCTGCTGCTCTCAAGATGACTTTAGTTTACATGACAAGACCTTACTAGAATTTTTTAAACCCTGCTGCTTCCAATGCATCGTGACTACCCAGCGAATGTGCAGAAATAACACATCTAAACATGCACGGATATGTGTGTAGCTACGAAGCTTTAAAGAAGCAATAAGTAGCATTAAAAATGAGCTCAAGTAAAGAAAAAACATTCGAGGGGGCTGAGTTCAGTTTGATGCTCACTCGAGCATTTAATGATGAAATGGATGAATGACATCACCCATCAAAAATCATCTTAAAGGCTTAAATTATTTCATTGAATCTCACTAAAGCATTTACCAGAAACTTACACATTGTGGACTTCTGAAACCGGATGAATAGTTCAGCATGTCTTCAGTGGCAAAATTAATCCAATCCCCTGCAGTAACGGCTGAAAAGCAGGGTAAGATATCGAGCAAAATATACATGGTTAGACATGTGATCAGAAAAAACAGCCAATAATATGAGACTAATAAGGCTTAAATACGACTTGCTGCTTTTTTAGATAAGATCAGACTGTTTTTGTAGAAAGAAGTGTATCGATTTGCAATTTTTTGGCAACATGTAAGCAGGTTTTTGAAATTTTTTAAAATTGTTTTATAGATGTATGAAGGGCAAAAACTTATGTACATATGTATTATATTAAGCCAAGAAGTGTATTATGTATATTACTGCTTTGTGTTAAGTGCATTATGTTCCAAATACTACAGTGACCAAAATTATATTTAAAAATGCCAGGTTGTTTAGAAAATGAGACATGGAGGGAAAAAGTAAGTGAAGAGTGTGTATTAGAAATGTAGGTCACGTGTTGCTGTTGTTAAATCCACAGCGTTTCATTGAGCAGGAAACTCTAAAAACACACCTCCTTATATTACAAATGTATGGTATCATATATGTGTATGGAATTTTCTAGATACTATATACAACACAATTTTAGCAATATTGTTCAAGTACATTTTGTGTAAAACTTTGATGCTGTGACATTTTACACAAAATATATTTGTTAATTTGTTATAATTGATATAAACACACATTGAAGCACTCAGTCCATACTAGAAGTATTCAAGTGCCCAGATCTGTAAAAGGAAAAGGTTACCTCAATTTTTGACTGGCTTCCTCCAGTCCTTGTCAAGGAATGACCCTCGCCGGAAGCCGAGGGTCATTCCTTGACAAGGACTGGAGGAAGCCAGTCGAAAATTCCGGTCAGTCCGAGTCCTTTTGTGTTGGAACAAAAGTTTAGTCTCTATAATGTTGTTTACCAACATAGAGGAGTCTACACACGAAAAGGTTACAGTGAAATATGAGAACGAAAAAAAACGAAAACTGTGCCTTTTCCCCCTTGAGTTCTGAGTTCTGTGAGTTTTTTCTGAATTCAAAGTTCTGTGATTTGTGTGAGTATTGATGTACAGACGTGGTTGTCCCTCGTGTTGGATGTGTGACTGAAATGTGAACAGGATGTAAAGCGTGCCATCTGGACAGAATGAAGATTATGAGATGAACAAGAGTTTCCTGAAATTTATTTATATTTAAAGCAAGTGTATGGAAACAGCAACAACAACGACAACGACAACTCTGTTTCATGTTATTTTCCCCAGATTTATTAGTGTGTTCTCAAAATCCTGTATTTATTTTCATTTTTATTGCTTCAGTGCAGCTTTTGAGTTCATTTTATCATTACCTTGGATGGTGAGATGTAGTGGCTTTCTGGACATAAGATTTCTTTTGAAACCATCAGTATAAAAATGTTATTTCTTCTTTAAAGTTCTAAATATAGCAGCATACAACATGCTCTTGTAAATACAGCAGCATCAATAAAGCATTTATAAATTAGTTTAGTTTTCTCCGAGCCTTTATTATTTTCTGTCTGATTTATAAATCTCATCTCATTATCTGTAGCCACTTTATCCTGTTCTACAGGGTCGCAGGCAAGCTGGAGCCTATCCCAGCTGACTACAGGTGAAAGGCGGGGTTCACCCTGGACAAGTCGCCAGGTCATCACAGGGCTGACACATAGACACAGACAACCATTCACACTCACATTCACACCTACGCTCAATTTAGAGTCACCAGTTAACCTAACCTGCATGTCTTTGGACTGTGGGGGAAACCGGAGCACCCGGAGGAAACCCACACGGACACGGGGAGAACATGCAAACTCCGCACAGAAAGGCCCTCGCCAGCCATGGGGCTCGAACCCGGACCTTCTTGCTGTGAGGCGACAGCGCTAACCACTACACCACCGTGCCGCCTGATTTATAAATAAATTATCAAAATCATTTAAATCTAATTTCTTTTAACTGAAACAATTAAAAATATGAATGCCCCTGTTTCCTGTATCCCATGACAGGAGCTGCAGTTTGCATTCAGTGGGCTAAAGGCAGGACCTATCAGTATCACCATGGCAACAATCACCATGACAACCCCTCTGTCTCTGATTTAGAGCAGGATACCTTTTACCTCGTGTACTTAATCATTCAGTGTGAACACACACACACACACACACACACACACACACACACACACACACACACACACACACAGAGCGCTCAGTTTCTTCTGCACTGCTCTATTTTTTTTTCTCAGATTCTTCTAACTCCAGCAGCCCAAACCCCTCCCATCTCTATCACACACACACACGGAAATGTGTGGGAAATGAAAAGTGTGTGTGGGGGGGGGGGGGGGATGAGTGAGTGAAAGAGAGAGAGAGAGAGAGAGAGAGAGAGAGTTACACCACTAGGTGGAACTGTTGAACAGGTTGAAGATGCAAAAAACAAATAAATTAAAAAAAGCAGACAAACAAACAAATAAATACAGGAAAATTAGCAGGAAAACTCTCATATTCCAAATGAATCCAAAACATTTTCAAATTTCACCCAGCTTTCCTTTGTCAATGATGAAAAATCAGATATATTATTGATCCAAAATATTAATTCTAAGCCTATAAGCAAATATTAAATACTCAGAAATCGTTAATTAAACTAATTGTCTCAAGACCTGCTTCTGAGTTGTAAGAAACATATCGAATAAGACTAAATTAAACTTTTTTGGGGGATGACAGGCCAATTTTATTGTTCCTTGAAAAAAAATCCAATCTATGCATATATATGTATACAAGATGAATTTTAATTTAAATGGTATCTTTAATCAGAGAATAAAACACCATTTACCAAATCCTCCATATACACTAGACCTGATACTGGTATTGAGGGGGAAAAAAATCGTACTCGGGTATTTTAATTCATTTGTAATTAAAAAAAATTAATTTTTCCAAGAAAATATTTGAGCAAAATAAAATACATTATTATTATATAAATATAAAGAGAATTAAAAATGTGTTGAATCATCAATTTTCTTGAAATCCTGTCCTAAATCAACAAAGAAATAGATAGATAGATAGATAGATAGATAGATAGATAGATAGATAGATAGATAGATAGATAGATAGATAGATAGATAGATAGATAGATAGATAGATAGATAGATAGATAGATAGGAACTGTCCGTGGTGCTGAAATTATTTGCAGGTTTGGATTTGCTTTGATTCATGAATTCACTCAGACTTTATGATGGAGACATTCTTCTTTGCCTTAATTCAGCGTGAAGATAAATCAATGATAATTCTAATCAGTGAAATCACCACACGATGGCATTGTTTATTAAGAAATCAGAAAGTCTGTTCCCTTTTGGGCTTCTCCTCTTAATACAAACGAATGCACGCCCAGTCACAGCTCAGTCAGGAGTGATAATATCGTCTTATGTTAATATGACCTCGCCAGAAATTTATTTGAAATACTTAAAGTCAATATAAACGTAAGATCAGGAGCTCTGCACCCCGAAAACCTTGTAGATGATGGCTTCATCTCATGCGGCTGGACGGTTCTGGATCGTGTCTGCGTATTTGCTATCCTTTTGTGCACGGTCTGCCTTTTCCCGACACATCCTTTACTCCGTGTCTGAAGAGGTGAACCAGGGGACGTTTGTCGGAAATTTAGCCAAGGATTTAAACCTAAAAGTGGACGAGCTCGAGTCTCGGATGCTTCGAATCGTTTCGGGATCAACAAAGAAACATTTTGATGTGAATATAAAGACTGGGGCTCTGTACGTCCTGGAGACGGTCGACAGAGAGGAGCTGTGTCCGAATAACGACGCGTGCACGGAAAGCTTGGAAGCCATACTTAACAATCCCTTAAATGTTTATAGCATTGAGGTAAAGATTCTGGACATTAACGACAACAACCCTGCTTTTCCAGTAAAATCTCAAAATATCCGGATATCTGAACACACACTTACAGGGGCTAAATTTGCTCTTCTGGGAGCAGAAGATCCAGATGTTGGAAGTAATTCTGTATCCACTTATAAGCTCTCAGCCAACCCGTTTTTTAAATTAGAGGTAAATGCCGAGGCAGACAGTGCACCATTTCCAGAACTCGTGCTGCAAAAAGCGTTAGACAGAGAAAAGCAGGCCGAACTCCACCTCGTCCTGACTGTACTGGACGGTGGAAAGCCACAGAGATCTGGTACCACGAATATTATCATCACCATTTTAGACGCGAACGATAACCCGCCGGCTTTTGCAAAGCAATTGTTTAAAGCTCAGGTTTTCGAGAACGCAGCTGTGGGCGCAGTGATATTAAAACTCAACGCGACAGATCCTGACGAGGGAGTCAATGGAGAAATTATTTACACATTTAAACAAGGTCAAAAAGCGATTGCGGACAAATTCGCTCTCAACAACAACACTGGAGAGATAGCAGTCGCAGGAATTTTGGATTATGAAGAATCAAATGCGTATGAGATCCTCGTGGAGGCGCGGGACAGAGGACAAAGTCCACTGGCATCGCACTGTAAAGTGTTAGTGGAGGTGCTGGATCTCAATGACCACGCACCGGATATTAAGCTCTCATCTCTTTTGGACAACGTGCGAGAAGACGCTAAGAAAGGGACCGTGATTGCGTTTATCACCGTGCAAGACAAGGATGGAGGTAACAATGGGAAAGTGCGCTGTTTCATATCCCACAACTCTCCATTTGTATTAGAGTCCACACAGGGGAAATATTATTCACTGGTCCTCAATGACGCGCTCGACAGAGAAGAAAACGCCCTGTATAATGTCTCAATAACAGCCACAGATGAAGGAGTCCCTCCTCTCTCCAGCACCGCTGTCCTGACTGTCCACATTTCGGATGTAAATGATAACGCACCCCGTTTCCCTGAATCTTCTGTGAGTGTTTATGTTGAAGAGAACAGTCCAGCAGGTGCTCTCATAGCAAGTGTCTCTGCACAAGATACCGACTTTGGTGAAAATGCTCAAATCACTTATTCATTACTGAGCAACTCTAACATGCTTTTACCTTCAGCTGTCAGCATCAACTCTGTTACAGGAGAAATTTACAGCATGCAGTCTTTCAACTTTGAGGAGATGAAAATCTTCCAGTTTAAAGTTCAGGCCAGTGACTCTGGTGTCCCTCCGCTAAGCAGTAACGTCACTGTGAACGTTTTTATCCTGGATGAGAATGACAACAGTCCAGTTTTTCTCCCTCCTTATTCTGAACCCGGGTCAGTAAACACTGAGAACATTCCCTACTCTGCTGAAGCGGGGTATTTTGTGGCTAAAGTCAGAGCTGTCGACGCTGATTCAGGTTATAATGCACTATTATCTTATCACATCACTGAAGCAAAGGGAACGAACCTCTTCCGAATCGGAACCAGCACAGGAGAAATAAGGACTAAAAGACGAATGAGTGACAATGACTTAAAAACCCACCCGCTTCTGATCAGTGTCTCGGATAATGGAGAACCTTCACTGTCCACGACTCTGAGTGTTGAAGTTGTGGTTGTGGAAAACATGGACATCCTGCAGCCTTCACTAAGACAAGTGCCAGTAAAGGAGGAGAATGTTTCTAATCTGAATCTCTATCTGCTCATCGCTATTGTCTCAGTGTCAGTGATATTTTTACTGAGCCTCATCGCTTTAATAGCAGCTAAATGCTCCGGGACAGACGGTGGGTTCAGCAGGTCCAGCGCTCCAGTGGTCACTACACACCCTGACGGGAGCTGGTCTTACTCCAAATCCACTCAGCAGTATGATGTGTGTTTTAGTTCCGACACACTGAAGAGTGACGTCGTGGTTTTCCCCTCGCCGTTTCCGCCTGCAGACGCAGAGCTGATCAGCATTAATGAAGGAGACACTTTTAACAGGACACAAACTCTTCCTAGCACTGGGAAGGTAAGGAAATTATATATTTATGCCTATAGGCAGTAGATTTTTGTAAAATATGTTAATAGGTTTCATCATTCCAGATGATGGTTTATTTTCAGTTACTTTGTGAGGTGGAACATGTGAACATTTATCTGAGTTTACCCGAAAAAAAAATACAGTTGAGTAAGATTAGGGGATGTATTTGTACCTTTTCTTTGGACTTTATTTATTTTAAAGCTTACTATAGTTCTGAATTGGCATATTTTCTTCTTATTTGTGATCAGTTTGGAGGACATCATTTCAGAACCATTTGCTGGTCAGCGACAGTCACCCAAAACTCACCGTGATAACTTCCTTCATCCCTTCTGACAATATAACCTCTTTTACACACAATTCGGGAATTTGTATTTTTAATTTCACTTCATAGGACCTCATCTTCAAAATACGTATTTTCCTGTTTGCACTTTTAACTTTGCCTTTTCTCCCCTGTAAATATCTAACAAACAATGTTTTTTTTTTTAACTCCATCACACTTCACAGAGACTGGCCATGAGGTGATTCATTTGATAGCAGTATTGCAGTGTTGCCTGTGTTACTATAACATGCTAATCACGTTGCCAAAGCTTCGTTTACGGTGTCTTTAAGAAGTTAAATGGTTTCATATACTTGCCTTTTATGAACAGGTTGTGGCCGATATGATTCCAAATGTGTAACAGTTGGCATGACTTGGTGAAGTTCATACACTGATGTGTGGTAGCATGGACCTCATAAAATTATTTGGTTTTTTTGTCAATCACTAAAAACCGACCCTTGGTACCTTTTTTGTATGCATATAATATTGAGAAAGTTTCACACGTAAATTACTTTTATGTGGTTGATTTAATCTATGACTGAGGATGTTATTGTTAATATTTTTTATTTACGTATAGGCTATATTGGTTTGAATTATCTTGTTTAAAACTGACAACTTATGCCAACTTCTAGAACAATTTAGTTTTCCCCATTTTTTAAATGTTGTTTATTTTACAATAAAACCACATCAGGGTTGAGTTTCTTTTCTTTTTTTTAAATTAAACATTAACAGCTGTGTATGAAAGAACTGCTATTGTGTTTAAAATAAGGAACGTCAGGTTTTAGAAAATTCTTTCTCTTGGAGAAAGCTTGCAGAAAGTCTTGTTTATGTTTTACGTGTCCACATGATGGCGCTGTCTATCTGCAAATCCCCTTTCGAGCTCTCTGAGCGAAATTGCTATTCAGGAAAAACCAAATCGCCAGAACTGTGTTGCTGAGCTGCACTGGAACCATTCTCGTCACAGCTCGGTCTCACGTCGATTACAGTCAGCCTTCCACCCATTCTACTCATTTTCTATCGTTTCTCAGCTGATATCGTGGAGCAGTTTATTTATTTTGAAGAAGAGATAAAAAAATAAATGTGCTTAAGATGAAGGAACTGTTTTGGATTTTCTGGCTGCTCTGGATGTTGGTTTGTATTCAGGGCGTTTCATCCGGCCATGTTGCGTATTCTGTTTCTGAGGAGGTGATTCCAGGGACAGTTGTTGGAAATTTAGCCAAGGACTTGAGTCTGAATGTTGCTGATTTGGAGTCGCGTCGGCTTCACATCGTATCCGGTTCGTTGGTGAAACATTTCGATGTGGATGTAAAAACTGGGGCTCTGTTCGTATTGGAGCCGATAGACAGAGAGCAGCTCTGTCCAAACATGGACACTTGTACAGAGACTCTGGAAGCGATTATTAATAATCCTTTGCAGATGCACAGCGTGGAGGTAAAAATACTCGATATTAACGATCACTCGCCGATATTTCCCGGGAAATCACAGACTATAAATATTGCAGAATCTGTAATGCTCGGAGCTAAATTTCCTCTACTTGGTGCTGAAGATCCAGACATTGGAAGCAACTCGATCAGTTCATACAAACTGTCCCAGAATGTTTTTTTCAGCTTGGAGGTTCACACAGACGCTGACCAAGGTCCTTCCGCCGAGCTCGTGCTGATGAAAAACCTTGACCGGGAAAAACAATCCGTCATCCGGCTTGTGCTGACTGCACTTGACGCTGGCAAACCACCACGATCTGGTACAACAGAAATTATTGTGAATATTTTAGATGCGAATGATAACGCGCCTGTGTTTTCTAAAACTGTGTATAAAGTTTTGGTTCAAGAAAATGTTATTGCCGGGACGTCGGTTTTAAAGCTAAATGCTACCGATCTCGATGAAGGCGTCAATAGTGAGCTGATATATTCCTTTAAACAAGGTCAGAAAGGAATATCTGATAAATTCGCGATTGATGCGAGTACAGGGGAAATCTCAGTAACAGGATTTTTAGATTATGAGACCACAAACGCGTACGAAATTCGTGTTGAAGCCCGAGATGGAGGTGCGACACCACTCACAGCTCATTCTAAGGTCCTAGTGGAGGTAGGGGATGTGAACGATAACGCGCCGGATATTAAGCTCTCATCTCTTTTGGACAACGTGCGAGAAGACGCCAAGAAAGGGACCGTGATTGCATTAATCACAGTTCAGGACAAGGATGGAGGTAACAATGGGAAAGTGCGCTGTTTCATATCTCACAACTCTCCATTTGTATTGGAGTCCACACAGGGGAAATATTATTCACTGGTCCTCAATGACGCGCTCGACAGAGAAGAAAACGCCCTGTATAATGTCTCAATAACAGCCACAGATGAAGGAGTCCCTCCTCTCTCCAGCACCGCTGTCCTGACTGTCCACATTTCGGATGTAAATGATAACGCACCCCGTTTCCCTGAATCTTCTCTGAGTGTTTATGTTGAAGAGAACAGTCCAGCAGGTGCTCTCATAGCAAGTGTCTCTGCACAAGATACCGACTTTGGTGAAAATGCTCAAATCACTTATTCATTACTGAGCAACTCTAACATGCTTTTACCTTCAGCTGTCAGCATCAACTCTGTTACAGGAGAAATTTACAGCATGCAGTCTTTCAACTTTGAGGAGATGAAAATCTTCCAGTTTAAAGTTCAGGCCAGTGACTCTGGTGTCCCTCCGCTACGTAGTAACGTCACTGTGAACGTTTTTATCCTGGATGAGAATGACAACAGTCCAGTTTTTCTCCCTCCTTATTCTGAACCCGGCTCAGTAAACACTGAGAACATTCCCTACTCTGCTGAAGCGGGGTATTTTGTGGCTAAAGTCAGAGCTGTCGACGCTGATTCAGGTTATAATGCACTATTATCTTATCACATCACTGAAGCAAAGGGAACGAACCTCTTCCGAATCGGAACCAGCACAGGAGAAATAAGGACTAAAAGACGAATGAGTGACAATGACTTAAAAACCCACCCGCTTCTGATCAGTGTCTCGGATAATGGAGAACCTTCACTGTCCACGACTCTGAGTGTTGAAGTTGTGGTTGTGGAAAACATGGACATCCTGCAGCCTTCACTAAGACAAGTGCCAGTAAAGGAGGAGAATGTTTCTAATCTGAATCTCTATCTGCTCATCGCTATTGTCTCAGTGTCAGTGATATTTTTACTGAGCCTCATCGCTTTAATAGCAGCTAAATGCTACGGGACAGACGGTGGGTTCAGCAGGTCCAGCGCTCCAGTGGTCACTACACACCCTGACGGGAGCTGGTCTTACTCCAAATCCACTCAGCAGTATGATGTGTGTTTTAGTTCCGACACACTGAAGAGTGACGTCGTGGTTTTCCCCTCGCCGTTTCCGCCTGCAGACGCAGAGCTGATCAGCATTAATGAAGGAGACACTTTTAACAGGACACAAACTCTTCCTAGTGCTACAAAGGTAAGGGACTCTAATCTTGTCTGATGTGAACTGGTGATTTGAATAGAATTAGTGTTGCCATTAATTTAGCCATTTTTAACGTCTTGAAACTCAGTTATCGTTGTGAATGAAGCTGTTATCCAGCCCGTTTAATAAAGGACTGAACTTGAAGAAATGCACGTGTTTTTGCTGCTATTTCACTCTTTAAATTTCGCTGGTAATGTCATCGTAATTGTTCAAACAGAACCATAACATAAATTTCATTCAATTTCTGTGAGTATTTTTTTGCTTTCTCAGGTGATGAAGGATTATTCTGCTGTTTCTCTGGAAACTTTCTGTACTACGCTAAACTTTTATACTTAAGTACACACAGGACCTTGCAAAAGTCTTAGCCACACTATTTTTTTTTTATAGTACAAACTCTGCAATAGATTTTTATTTTATGACTTCTACATTATAGAGTCATTCCAGAAATATTAGCTTTCCAGCACAAAATTAAATGTTACACAAAAAATGCTTGCCTGTCGGTAAAGAAAGCATCATATTACATAAGAGAACTTTTCATGCAAAAACAAAAACAGAACAAACAAAAGAGAACATAATGAAGGCTTCTGGATTTTGCTAAAATAAGAAGCAAGTGTATATATATGTGTTTAGATTTTCTTTCTTCCCCTCTCCTTTTTCTTCGTCCTTTTAGACCTTTTGCTTTGTCGAATCCTTCATTAGGCTATGTATTGAGTGCTTATCAAGTCCCCACCTGGATGGACCACGTGGGGGCGCTGTAGACCGTAGAGTGTAATTTAGATATTATTTAATACAGGTCGTTTTACTAACCCGTCCCTTCACGGCGCGAGTGAGATGTCTGCATTCGGTTGTGCTTTTGTAGCAAACAGCCTCTTTACATGTTAGTGTTTTTTAATCGCACAGTTTGAAGTGACTTGGCTTTAGGATGGATGCTATGTTTGTGGTTCTGTCTGCTCGGATTCTGCTCTCTCTCTTTTTGTTGGATTTATCCTCGGGTCAGATCGTGTATTCGGTCTCTGAGGAAGTGAAAGAGGGAACCGTTGTTGGGAATGTAGCAAAGGATCTGCACATCAGCCTTCAGGATCTGGAGGCCCGAATGTTTCAAATGATTTCTGCATCGAACAGAAAATATTTTGAGGTCAGTCTGAAGACCGGGGCGTTGTTTGTTAATGAAAGGATCGATCGAGAGGCGTTGTGCTCCACAGCTCTGAAATGTTCCGTCCAGATAGAGGCAATGGCTCACAACCCACTCAGGATGTTTCGTATCGAGGTAAATATAATAGACATCAATGATCATGCTCCGTCTTTCCCGATTAGTAGCCAGATACTGAACATATCAGAGATTTCTGCACCTGGAGAGAAATTCCCATTGTCTTTGGCTGATGATCCAGACACGGGCAGCAATACAGTGAAAACGTATAAATTAACCCCAAACGAACACTTTTCTTTAGATGTACAAAATGGGGAGGAGATTACCTCAGTCGAGTTAGTGTTACAGAAAGCTTTAGATCGAGAAACGCAGCCGGTTTTTAATCTAGTACTGACTGCACTGGATGGAGGAAAACCTCCGATGTCTGGGACATTAGAGATCTTTGTAAATGTTTTGGATTTTAACGACCATTCCCCAGTTTTCAGTCAACAGCTTTACAAGGTAAAGGTGAATGAGAATTCCGCTTTTGGCACGCAGGTCATTTCTCTTTCAGCCAAAGATTTAGATGAAGGAGTTAACAGTGAAATTACGTATGCGATAGTCAGGCAAGGCAATGCGAAAAGCTCGGATCTGTTTTCAATTCACCCTGAAAGTGGAATTATAACAGTCAAAGGTGAAATCGATTATGAGGAAAACGCTGCGGTTGAACTGAGAGTTGAAGTTAAGGATAGGGGCCAACCTCCTAAAAGTTCTCAATGCAAAGTGTTGGTTGAAATTATTGATATGAATGACAATCCACCAGAAATAGCGATGACCTCACTCACGAGTAATGTCCGAGAGGACGCTAAAGACGGCACAGCGGTGGCTTTATTTACAGTTTCTGACAAAGATGGAGGCAAAAACGGAGTGGTGCATTGCAACATTTTAGGTCCTGATCCTTTTAAAATCGAGTCATCTTACAGAAATTATTATTCATTAGTTGTAAACGGACCACTGGACAGGGAGAAAGTTGCTGTGTATAATATTACGATAAAAGCCACAGATGAAGGGAATCCATCACTGTCGAGCATCAGTGTCTTCAGAGTTCAAATTGGTGATGTCAATGATCATGCGCCTGTCTTTTCAAAACCTGTCAAAAATGTTTATATTAAAGAAAACAGTCCAGCTGGGATTGTCATAGCGCAAGTAAGCGCACATGACGCGGATGCGGAGGAAAACGCGCGTGTATCCTACGCGTTGCTCGGTGCAGGGAAAGGCGACATTCCCTTAGAGATCAACTCGGAAACTGGTGATATATACAGTCAAAGATCGTTTGATCATGAGCAGATCAAAATGTTCCAAGTTCGAGTTCAGGCCACTGACTCCGGAGCACCGCCTCTGAGCAGCAATCAGACCGTGAATGTTTTTATCAACGACGAAAATGACAACGCCCCGGTGATTCTCCCGCCCTGCTCCGAGTCAGGGTCAGTAAACACTGAGAACATTCCCTACTCTGCTGAAGTGGGGTATTTTGTGGCTAAAGTCAGAGCCGTAGACGCTGATTCAGGTTATAATGCACTATTATCTTATCACATCACTGAACCAAAGGGAACGAACCTCTTCCGAATCGGAACCAGCACAGGAGAAATAAGGACTAAAAGACGAATGAGTGACAATGACTTAAAAACCCACCCGCTTCTGATCAGTGTCTCGGATAATGGAGAACCTTCACTGTCCACGACTCTGAGTGTTGAAGTTGTAGTTGTGGAAAACATGGACGTCCTGCAGCCTTCACTAAGACAAGTGCCAGTAAAGGAGGAGAATGTTTCTAATCTGAATCTCTATCTGCTCATCGCTATTGTCTCAGTGTCAGTGATATTTTTACTGAGCCTCATCGCTTTAATAGCAGCTAAATGCTACGGGACAGACGGTGGGTTCAGCAGGTCCAGCGCTCCAGTGGTCACTACACACCCTGACGGGAGCTGGTCTTACTCCAAATCCACTCAGCAGTATGATGTGTGTTTTAGTTCCGACACACTGAAGAGTGACGTCGTGGTTTTCCCCTCGCCGTTTCCGCCTGCAGACGCAGAGCTGATCAGCATTAATGAAGGAGACACTTTTAACAGGACACAAACTCTTCCTAGCACTGGGAAGGTAGGAGATTTTTTTAAATTGATATTCTGTTTTATATATATATGCATCAGATTTGTGTAGAATTCTTTCCTAAGTTTTGTCACTTCATTTAGCGAAGCAACATGTTTTCACTTCTGCGACTTCCTAGTACGTATGAATCTACTCTAATGTCTATCTATAATGTAGTTATTTGCCTGTATATTCTTTTGGAGCTTGAAAACGCAGTTTCTTTACATTCACATTTTAAAGAAATGTTTTCAGCACTTCATCTCTGGACAGCGTTCATTTCAATCGTGTGGATTGTAATTAATGTCTATACAGCTGACTGGAAGGATTTCTTTATTATGAGATCGCCTTGTTGTCTAGATTTGATACATTCCTTTGGTAGTGGAAAAAATTTACTGTATCAAAAAGAAAGAACAACTTTATTACGGGCTGACGGATATAGTTTCACATTTTTATTGCTCATTAAAAAAAAAAAAACAAACCTGAGCGAGCGAGATGCGGTTTTATTTTATGAAACTGAAATATTTTGACAGGAGGCAAGAATTTCCTTCCTCGTCAAGCTCAAGTGTATTTTTTCAGGGGAAAGAAAGGTTGTATGCTTCTGAATTGATTAGTTGTGGCTGCATGTCAGTGAATCGGAGTGTTAGAAGTTTCAAAAGTTCAGAACAGGTGCGTTTTGCCTATCTATCTATCTATCTATCTATCTATCTATCTATCTATCTATCTATCTATCTATCTATCTATCTATCTATCTATCTATCTATCTATCTATCTATCTATCTATCTATCGAAATATTATTAGAGATTATTTAAGTTACAGGGCAAGGAAGGGATGACAGATTGTTATTATTTGTGTGCGTAAGATTAGTCTTGACTAAAAATGGTTAATTGGTCCATTCAGTGATATAATAGCACGGAAATCTGCGAGGACACCAGCCAGTTACACTATTTTTCTTATTTCTATGTTTCATTAAGTATTCAAGTCTCTCTAATTATATCTGAATATCACGATATAAGGTTATGCTGGAATTTTGGATGTTAGATTTCAATATTACTGCAAAAATCATGAAGCGATACCGAATGCAAAGAAAAAAATAATTCAACGTATTATTATTATTATTATTATTATTATTATTAATTTTTTTTTTAGTGTAGACTTCAGAGTTGTGAATTTGTGGGCCAATTTTGTTTAAAATGGACACAAGAGGTCGATGTTGACCGTGACACTGACAGTGAGCATCTTCCCATTCAGACTCCACCTTTATTTACATGGACTTGAAAGGGGGAAGGCCAGACAGACATCCTACTGTAACTGAGTACGAGAAGACGCTTTTACTCTCCTGATTTCGAGCTGAACTGTAATGTAGCCATGCGCAGGATTTGATTTGTATATTTTATATTTGTCTACACATCATTATTAATTGAATGATGGATGCCTTCTATTCCAAACCGCATGTGTTTTTTCGGATTGTCCTGCCTCTTTGTTTGTGGGATTTATCCTCCGCTCAGATTGTCTATTCAGTGACAGAGGAAGTGAACAAGGGGACCGTTGTTGGAAATATGGCGAAGGATCTAAACCTGAACGTCCGGGAACTGGAATCGCGCATGTTTCAGATTGTTTCTGGGTCCAACAAGAAATATTTTGAGGTTAATTCAAAGACTGGTGAGTTATATGTAGACGAGAGAATCGATCGAGAGGATCTGTGTCCTGCGAGTCAAACGTGTTCTCTTCATCTTGAAGCAATTGCGCAAAACCCTTTAAGGCTGTTCAGTGTCAATGTGAATATAGTGGATGTAAACGATAACGCTCCATCATTTCCTTATAAAATATACGATTTAAATATCGCAGAACATGCATTTCCTGGTGAGAGATATCCTCTGCCGAGGGCGAGTGATGCAGATGTCGGCGTTAACTCGATTAAAACCTATAAGTTGAGCTCGAATGAATATTTTTCTCTAAACATTCAGAGTGGCGCAGAGCAGAATATGTCCCCGCAGTTAATTTTACAGAAATCCTTAGACAGAGAGAAGCAGGCGATGGTGAAACTCGTGCTCACTGCCCTGGATGGGGGAAAACCTGCTCGGTCTGGCACTCTTGAGGTAACTGTTAATGTAATCGATGTAAACGACAACACTCCAGTATTCAGCAAGGAGTTGTATAAAGTCAGTATCCCTGAAAACACGATGTTGGGAACTCAGATTATTCAGCTAAACGCCAGTGATACAGACGCGGGAACGAATGGAGAAATAATTTATTCACTCATAAGCCACGGAAAAGAAAAGTCCAGCGACATTTTTCAAATAAACCCAGTCACGGGTGCAATCTCAGTGAAAGGACATTTGGATAGAGAGGACACTGCTGCGTTTGAGCTTCATGCACAAGCTCAGGACAAAGGCTCTTCACCTCGGGCTTCTCACTGCAAAGTTTTAATTGAAGTGCTCGACATGAACGACAACGCGCCTGTCATTTCCCTCACATCTCTCTCCAGCACTATCAGAGAAGACGCGACTTCTGGCACCGTGGTTGGATTGATAACGATTGCTGACAACGACGTGGGTCAGAACGGAGAGATCAGTGCTTGGATTAAAGGATCCAATCAATTTATTCTTCAACCATCTTACAAAAACTATTACTCGTTAGTAGTAGATGGACCTCTGGACAGAGAAAAGACGTCTGAATATAACATCAGTGTCACAGCTACTGATAAAGGCAACCCGCCACTAGTCAGCAATATGGTTCTTACAATTCACATTTCTGATGTAAACGACAATGCACCTCGATTTCCAGACAAAATCATGGACGTCTATGTGAAAGAAAACAGTCCTGCTGGAAATATCATAGCAACAGTAACAGCGAAGGACGCAGATATCAACGAAAACGCTCAAATAGTGTACTCTTTAATTTCCAAAAACTATTTAACTTCCTTGGTGGACGTTAATTCTGCAAATGGTGATGTATACAGTAAACAGTCATTTGATTATGAGGCGATTAAGTCATTTCAGTTTCAAATTCAAGCCACTGACTCTGGAGTTTCACCTCTCAGCAGCAATGCAACTGTGAATGTTTTTATTCTGGATGAGAATGACAACAGTCCAGTTTTTCTCCCTCCTTATTCTGAACCCGGCTCAGTAAACACTGAGAACATTCCCTACTCTGCTGAAGCGGGGTATTTTGTGGCTAAAGTCAGAGCCGTAGACGCTGATTCAGGTTATAATGCACTATTATCTTATCACATCACTGAACCAAAGGGAACGAACCTCTTCCGAATCGGAACCAGCACAGGAGAAATAAGAACTAAAAGACGAATGAGTGACAATGACTTAAAAACCCACCCAGTTCTGATCAGTGTCTCGGATAATGGAGACCAAATTCTGTCAACGACTCTGTCAATGGAAGTTGTGGTTGTGGAAAATATAGATGACGTTCAGACAAGCATAAGACGAGTACCAGTAAAGGAGGAGAATGTTTCTAATCTGAATCTCTATCTGCTCATCGCTATTGTCTCAGTGTCAGTGATATTTTTATTGAGCCTCATCGCTTTAATAGCAGCTAAATGCTACGGGACAGACGGTGGGTTCAGCAGGTCCAGCGCTCCAGTGGTCACTACACACCCTGACGGGAGCTGGTCTTACTCCAAATCCACTCAGCAGTATGATGTGTGTTTTAGTTCCGACACACTGAAGAGTGACGTCGTGGTTTTCCCCTCGCCGTTTCCGCCTGCAGACGCAGAGCTGATCAGCATTAATGAAGGAGACACTTTTAACAGGACACAAACTCTTCCTAGCACTGGGAAGGTAAGAAGAGCGTTTGTAGACTAATCTTCCATCATCACACACCAAAATGTTGTGCAATAAATCTTATGCTGTGTAGATATATGCTTTTTACTTTCAAATATAGTTCCTTGTCTGTCAGTAGAATTACGTGCGTTTTACTGATTTAATTACTGAAGAGTTACTTCAGTACAATGGACAGCGACTGTAGTAAGAAAGGGGCAGAGAACTTTACAAGTTTTAACAGTTGATCTCTCAAGTCAAAAAATTTATTTCAATTCTGTTGTGACTGTACTAGCATGGACTAGTCATGTACTAGGAAACAAAAAACATACTCCCTCACACCACATGTGCAACATGAAAAAAAAAATCACGGAATACACAATGTTCCAGTTCAGTGTTAAAGTGCAGAGAAATGAAGACAAAGGGTACATAATGCAGGACTGCTCAGTGCATTTTCTGATCGTACCATAAGAATATTAAATATATGATACATATTATTGGTATTGAGAAAGTAACTAAGAATAAACAGTGAAAATGTATGATATAAATATAAAGATATTTTCTGACATTTAAGTAATGGAGTTTGGAGGATCAGCAGTATATACTGCAACAGTCCGTATTTTAGTTATTTTCCCCCCATAATTTGGATGATTTAGCTTCCTCTTGGGTGTAACTGAGGTACTGGGACATAACTTTGAATTTCAATACGGCAGTATTTATTTATTTATTTATTTATTTATGGAAGTTAACTGATATCAGTGCTTTAAAAAATGCATTTGTTGTGGATCAAATTAGCTTAAAAATAAACACAAACACAAGACAATTCTTCGTTGCACCACATGGGGTCGTTGCAGACCGCGACTTTGCGAAATAGGGCCATTTACTTTCTTTGCACCACCCAATGAAAAGAAAAAAAAAACAAAACAATCTGTGACCATTTAAAAGGCAGTCGCAGACGGGACACGAGCTCTGTCGGGTTTTATTGTGTCGCTGAATCTGAAGTATCTAGAAAGTCTTTCTTTTAAACATTTGAAAGACAAAGAGGGACACCTCGCTATGGATTTCTCAGGATGTTTCATGTCGTTCATTTTAATGCTTCTTTGTTCATGGGAGGTGTCATCTGGTCAGATTATGTATTCCGTTTCAGAGGAAGTGAAAAAGGGGACGGTTGTCGGGAACATCGCGAAAGATTTGAACATTAATACGCACGACTTGGAATATCGACTGTTTCAGATTGTGTCTGGATCTAATAAGAAGTATTTCGATGTGAATCTGAAGACTGGAGCGCTGTTCGTAAGTGAGCGAATTGACCGTGAGACATTTTGCAATTTAGACCAGAAATGTGTCTTGAATATCGAGGCTCTTGCTCAGAACCCTCATCATCTTTATCGGATTGAGATCACGATCCTGGACATAAATGATAACGCACCTCATTTCCCACTCGACACCTTCAAACTGAATGTGACGGAGAACGCTGTCCCTGGAGAAAGGTTTCTTCTTCCGGTAGCCGAGGACAATGATATCAGCAGCAATGCGCTGAAAGATTACCGACTGAGTACGAATGAGTTCTTCTCGATAGATGTACAGAATGATGAGCAGAGTGTGTCGGCTGAGTTGGTGCTGCAAAAAGCTTTAGACAGAGAAAAACTGTCATCTCTTCGTCTGTTGCTTAGCGCCCTAGATGGAGGAAAACCTCCCAAGTCAGGGACCTTGAATATAATTGTCAACGTCATAGATGTCAATGACAACAGTCCAGTTTTTAGCAAGCCTCTTTATAAAGTAAAAGTAAAAGAAAATATTTCTTTAGGAACTAAAATTTTGTCTGTCTCCGCCTCTGATTTAGATGAGGGCATACACAGTGACATAGTGTACTCGATTCTAGGACACGGGAAGTCAAAGAAAGGTTTATTCACCATAATCCCTGATACTGGTCAAATTGTAATTAATGGACAACTTGATTATGAAGAAAATCGAGCCATTGAGTTGCGAATTCAAGCAAGAGACAAAGGCATTCCTCCGCAGAGTACACAGTGTAAAGTTTTAGTCGAGGTTTTAGATGAAAATGACAACGCTCCGGAAATTGAAACGACTCCATTACTCGACAGCGTAAAAGAGAACACTAAACTTAGGACTGCTGTTGCTTTAGTTACAGTTTCTGATCATGATGGTGGCAAAAATGGCATTGTGCACCTTTCAATCAAGGGCTCTTTTCCCTTTAAATTAGAGCAATCGTATAAAAACCATTACTCCTTGCTGGTAGATGGGCCTTTGGACAGAGAAAATATTTCTCATTACCACATTTCTCTTGCTGCTGCAGATGAAGGGACTCCGCCTCTTTCCAGCAGCGCTGTAATTACTGTCAATATCGCTGATGTTAATGATAACGCTCCACGTTTCCCGACACCACTTGTAAACGCTTATATAAGAGAAAACGGACAGGTTGGAGATCATGTGGTGAAAGTTTGGGCAGAGGATTCAGATCTTGGTAAAAATGCTGAACTTTCATACTCACTGTTAGAGAATTCCAGCGGCGGGGTTCGGGTATCACCGATGATAAACGTCAATTCTATGAATGGTGAAATATACACCATACAGTCCTTTAACTACGAAGAAATAAAACGACTTCAGTTTATAGTAGAGGCTTCAGACTCGGGAGTTCCTCCACTAAGTAGTAACGTCACTGTGAACGTTTTTATCCTGGATGAGAATGACAACAGTCCAGTTTTTCTCCCTCCTTATTCTGAACCCGGGTCAGTAAACACTGAGAACATTCCCTACTCTGCTGAAGCGGGGTATTTTGTGGCTAAAGTCAGAGCTGTCGACGCTGATTCAGGTTATAATGCACTATTATCTTATCACATCACCGAACCAAAGGGAACGAACCTCTTCCGAATCGGAACCAGCACAGGAGAAATAAGGACTAAAAGACGAATGAGTGACAATGACTTAAAAACTCACCCTCTTCTGATCAGTGTCTCGGATAATGGAGAACCTTCACTGTCCACGACTCTGAGTGTTGAAGTTGTGGTTGTGGAAAACATGGACATCCTGCAGCCTTCACTAAGACAAGTGCCAGTAAAGGAGGAGAATGTTTCTAATCTGAATCTCTATCTGCTCATCGCTATTGTCTCAGTGTCAGTGATATTTTTACTGAGCCTCATCGCTTTAATAGCAGCTAAATGCTACGGGACAGACGGTGGGTTCAGCAGGTCCAGCGCTCCAGTGGTCACTACACACCCTGACGGGAGCTGGTCTTACTCCAAATCCACTCAGCAGTATGATGTGTGTTTTAGTTCCGACACACTGAAGAGTGACGTCGTGGTTTTCCCCTCGCCGTTTCCGCCTGCAGACGCAGAGCTGATCAGCATTAATGAAGGAGACACTTTTAACAGGACACAAACTCTTCCTAGTGCTACAAAGGTAAGCTTGAGATCAAAATTTGCATTTTGGGTCACGTGATCTTTGTATCTAAAATACTATAAGATGTATCAAATATCACTTTAAGAGCTTTCGGGATATCCAAGTGTTTTTGCTCTTTTGTGTGACGTCACTATTTAGGGAGGGCTTTTCCATTTGGAAGCATTGCATGATTTTTTGGTTTTTTTTGAATGTCTTGGTGTGGGACAATCTTCTGTCCTTCGTTGTTTAGGAAAAATGTTTAAAATAAAATCTTTTAAATAAAATCTTTTAAATTGGGAAAGTGTCTACGTGAGCTTGACATTTTCTTAGTCACGACATACAACATATTGCCTCCCCTACAATATGTTTTAGCCATTGGCTTTCTGCTGGATATTAGATATAAATAGACTAATTTTACACACACACACACACACACACACACACACACACACACACACACACACACACACACACACACAGAAAAAAAATCAACATTTAAACTCGAACAATATTAATGCATATTTAAAAAGACTTTTAGAAACTCAAAGGCTTTATTTTCTACGCTTTAGGGGAAATGCCAACCTGAAAACTTTAAATTTAATCAGCATATTTAAATATCCTTTCAGTACCACCAATCAGACGAATGACTTCACTTATGAATAGATACTGAATTGACCGAAAGGACTCTATTTCAAAAAGAAGAAAAATATCTCAAACAGGGGTTTTAAACTTATATTATATTTAAGTCAAGCATCTGTTTTGCTAAAAACACTCCTCAAAAAAAGTCAGCCTTAAGGAGTCGCTGGTGACCGTGACATAAGTCTCCACATTATCGTCTCCACGTTCTCTGCTGCATAATCACAGAGAGGAGGAGCATGAAGAGCTCTCCGGCTGAATTATAGAGACAATAGTCAAAGCGAGGAGTCTGGATCAGTATATGATCCGTTTATGTGGCGTAAGAATAGCACGCAGTTTACTCGTCGAGCAAAATGACACCGCGGAAACACCACGAAGCCATGAGTTTTGTGTCTGGAGGATCATCTGCCTGGATCAGGGCGCTGCCGCTGCTGCTGGTTTGTTTCTCTGGTTTGTCTCACGGTCAGATTTCTTACACCATCTCGGAGGAGGTGAAGAAGGGAACCGTGGTTGGAAATATAGCAAAGGACCTCAACATTGACGTTCAGGAGCTGCAGTCACGCAAGTTTCAGCTTGTGGCTGGATCTAATAAGAAGTATTTTGATATAAATCCGAAAAGTGGCGTTCTGTTTGTCTACGATAGGATCGACAGAGAGGAGCTGTGCGAGAGCAAGCAGAAATGCTCCCTCAACATTGAACTCATGGCACAGAATCCTATAAAGCTCTATCGCATTGAGGTAAGCATTACAGACATTAACGACAACTCGCCGATTTTTCCACTGCAAAAGCTAGTGAAGAACATCACAGAAAACGTTGTAGCTGGAGATCAGTTTGCTCTCTCAGCGGCCCGTGACAAGGATGTCGGTATAAACACAGTCAAGAGCTACACTCTGAGCCCCAATGAGCATTTTTCTCTGGATATACAAACTTACGGACAACAGAGTCTTTCTCCGGAACTAGTGGTACAAAAACCTTTGGATAGAGAGAAGCAGTCTGTAATTAATCTCATACTGACTGCCGTAGATGGAGGAAAACCTCCCAAATCCGGGATGCTTGACATAACAATTAATGTTTTAGACATAAACGATAATAATCCCATATTTAGTAAGCCTCTGTATAAAGTTAAAATACAGGAAAATGCGTCTGTCGGAACGAAAATTTTGACTGTGAGTGCCACCGATTCTGATGAAGGTGTAAACGGAGAAATTATTTATTCACTTGTAGGTCAGAACGAAAATTCAGCATCGGATCTATTTTCTATAAATAGCGTAACAGGAGAGATTAAAGTTAAAGGAAATATTGATTACGAAGAAACACCTGGGATTGAGCTGAGAATTCAGGCTCAGGACAAAAGCGTGTCCCCGAAACACACTAACTGTAAAGTGTTAATAGAGGTAGTGGATGTGAATGACAGTGCACCAGAGATCTCAGTTACTCTGCTCATGAGCTCTGTAAGCGAGGACATCAAACCCGGGACAGATGTTGCATTAATCACTGTATCAGATAAAGACAGTGGAGTGAATGGGAAAGTGGACTGTAAAATTATAGCACCGAGTCCTTTTAAATTACAAACATCATACAAGAACTATTATTCTCTTGTAGTGAATGAAGCTCTGGACAGAGAGCGGCTCTCACAATATAACATCACAGTCGTAGCTAATGATGAGGGAACTCCTTCCCTCTCGAGCAGTAACGTTATAACAGTTCATGTCTCTGATGTGAATGATAACGCCCCTTTATTTCCTGCCCCAGTGATAAACATTAGCGTGAAAGAGAATAGTCCAGTTGGAGGGCTGTTAGCATCAGTAACGGCACGAGACTTAGACATCGGTGAAAATGCCCTCGTTTCATATTCATTAATGAATGCAGAGAGAAGCAGAGCGTCAAATATGATGAACATTAACTCTCACACCGGTGAACTGTACAGCCTGAAGTCTTTCGATTACGAAGAAACGAAACGACTTCAGTTTCAAGTTCAGGCCACTGACTCTGGTGTCCCTCCGCTAAGCAGTAACGTCACTGTGAACGTTTTTATCCTGGATGAGAATGACAACAGTCCAGTTTTTCTCCCTCCTTATTCTGAACCCGGGTCAGTAAACACTGAGAACATTCCCTACTCTGCTGAAGCGGGGTATTTTGTGGCTAAAGTCAGAGCTGTCGACGCCGATTCAGGTTATAATGCACTATTATCTTATCACATCACTGAAGCAAAGGGAACGAACCTCTTCCGAATCGGAACCAGCACAGGAGAAATAAGGACTAAAAGACGAATGAGTGACAATGACTTAAAAACCCACCCACTTTTGATCAGTGTCTCGGATAATGGAGAACCTTCACTGTCCACGACTCTGAGTGTTGAAGTTGTGGTTGTGGAAAACATGGACATCCTGCAGCCTTCACTAAGACAAGTGCCAGTAAAGGAGGAGAATGTTTCTAATCTGAATCTCTATCTGCTCATCGCTATTGTCTCAGTGTCAGTGATATTTTTACTGAGCCTCATCGCTTTAATAGCAGCTAAATGCTACGGGACAGACGGTGGGTTCAGCAGGTCCAGCGCTCCAGTGGTCACTACACACCCTGACGGGAGCTGGTCTTACTCCAAATCCACTCAGCAGTATGATGTGTGTTTTAGTTCTGACACACTGAAGAGTGACGTCGTGGTTTTCCCCTCGCCGTTTCCGCCTGCAGACGCAGAGCTGATCAGCATTAATGAAGGAGACACTTTTAACAGGACACAAACTCTTCCCAGCACTGGGAAGGTAAGGCTGTGATTAATTTAGCCTCTTTCTAATATTGAGCGTTTTTAGTCTCTTGTTACCTAGTCCTTGTTGTGTGTCATTAGAACGCTTGTGGGTTTGAAGTGCACAAATGTCTGCAACTGCTCATTCAATTCGCCTGAATTTCACCTCCTTTTAGTTATAATTGTACAGTTCTCTTCTTATCGCTGAAGATTGCTGTCTCGTCTTGCACAGTAAAAATGTCGATCTTCTCCATTTCTGAAGTCAGTTTTCTCTTTCACTCTGGGAGTCCTTACATGTTTATTTTGACACGTTTTCCAACAGGGTTTGTTTGACGTCATAAAAGACATTTTATGGGTTTCCTCTCGTTTTCCATTTAATTCAGCACCACGTGTTTGGACAGCGATATGTTTCACGTCTTTAAACGTGACGGAGCGAATCGAGCAAAAGCAAGACATCACGCTTATTTTTTTAAGTAACTTATTGATTGTTGAGTTTAAACTTTCTAATATTTTTTCCAAAGTGTCCTGATACGAAACAACACGACACAAGTGGTTTTAAAAAATATATCCCAAGTTTTCTCAAATGGGTTCTTTGATCAAGCGCCTTAAGATAAAGGCATTATAGATAAAAACTTGTTGAAATAAATTGCTTTTTTATGGAAATTGTTTGAACAGTTCGTATTCGAGTTAGATAGAAGGAGTGCGTAGCATAGACAAGGAGTTTCTGGATGAGAGTCCAGTGGACGACGGGGGCTTTTCTGTGTGGAGTCTGTATGTTCTCCCCGTGTCTGTGTGGGTTTCCTCCAGGTGCTCCGGTCTCCCCCACAGTCACGCATTTAGGCTAACTGCCTAGTCTAAATTACCCGTGTGTGTGTGTGTGTGTGTGTGTGTGTGTGTGTGTGTGTGTGTGTGTGTGTGTGTGTGTGTGTGTGTGTGAAAGGTTGAGCGGAGAAAGCATCTATAATAACCCAGCAGAGGGCAACGGGGAAAAACTGCTGCAAATTTCACACGAATCTTTGGCGTCAGAGCAGCACGTCACTGCAGTGACATAACAGTGAACCAATGAAATGTGATTCCACAAACTTCATTTGAGTATTCGGTGTTTGGCGTGGTTCAATGTAGAATTGTAAATATCATCGGTGACCTTTTCTGCAAATCATTACAGCAAACGTGTTGAGCAAAACATGTTATTTGACATTGAATAGCATTGTTTTACAGAATATTTCCGCTCTAAAGATGTTGAAAATGTACATATAATAAGCTGCTCTGTACGGTTATGGCGTTAATTATCCAGAGGGGGAAGAAAATAAATAAACCGCTGGAACTGGAAAAAATCGTAAGAAGGGTTCAAACCCGAAATTCATCTCATCCCCTCTCCCTCATGCCTTTGGGACACAATTGCTTGTCGTGCTCTGTTTTTCAAATATCAGTGCAATGACAAGGTCAAGTTTAATAAATTCATACTGTCAGTTTGTATATTTGCCTCCTTGCATTTGTTTAATATTTATTTGAGATTGATAAGATTTTTTAAATTACTCGAATCAGTGATAAAAAAAAACTACAAGTACAAAATGAGCTCAGAAAAATAATATTGTGATTGAACCTAATTTTATTCAGATGCATTAAATGCAATATACTGCAACTTATGAATGATAATTAAAACACCCCTGTGATCCTGAGATTGAACTCCGTCAGGATCTATTAGACTGTATTCCTGACAATCTACAAGGTTTATTTCTGAAACTGAGAGGTTAAAATCTCCACTTTTAGCTCACGTCTAATACAATAAGCTCTAACTTCACAGAAAAAAAAAAAAAACAGTTACTTGATACAACTTTCATCATGTAGCTTTCAGCAGTAATATCAGATTGTATTTCCACACAAGATGTCGCTGTAGACCGTGAGATGGAGTTACTGGTACATTATTAATACTCCTCCGAACGCAGAACAGGAGAACAGAGCGTCACTTACTTCTGTCATCAGCAGGCCTCGTGGATTTTAATTTTTTTCCTGAAGACAGTGGATTTAATGAAAGCACTGTTTGGACTTCTTTGTGAATATCCAGTGAAAGTCAGTGATGGTTGTCCCGGACACTGCTCGCTCTGCCTGCATGAAGGCTCTGCTGCTGCTTTGTTTATGGGATTTGTGTTTCGGTCAGATTTCCTACTCGGTTTCAGAGGAGGCCAAGAAGGGAACCGTTGTTGGAAATCTAGCGAAGGATCTCAGTCTCAGTGTGCAGGAACTGGAGTCGCGCATGTTTCAGCTTGTGACTGGATCTAACGCCAAGTATTTCGAGGTAAATCGGAAAAGCGGTGTTTTATTAGTGAATGACAGAATAGACCGAGAGGAGCTGTGTGAAAGCAAACAGAAATGCGTGTTGAATGTTGAAGTGATGATCCACAATCCTCACAAGCTTTACCGGGTTGAAATTAACATTTTGGACATTAATGATAACTCTCCGGTGTTTCCAGATCAAAGATTTGTTTTGGATATTACTGAAAATATGCTTCCGGGAGATCGGTTTCCTTTAACCACAGCTAGTGACTTGGATATCGGGAGTAACGCTGTAAAAACGTATAAAATAAATTCAAATGAATATTTTTCTCTGGACATGCAGAGTGATTCAGCTGAGCTTCTGCTTCAGAAACCTTTAGACCGAGAGAGAGAATCGGTGATTAAGCTCGTGCTGACTGCTGTAGACGGCGGGACTCCTCCCAGATCCGGAACAATGCAGATCGTGGTGAATGTACTGGATATAAATGACAACAACCCAGTTTTTACGAAGCCTCTTTACAAAGTGAAGGTCCATGAGAATGTATCTGTCGGAAGTAAAATCCTGACCGTTTCCGCTTCAGATGCAGACGAGGGAAATAACGGTGAAGTGTCCTATTCTATTGCCAGTGATGCCCGGAATTCGGCATTAGAAATATTCTCCATTAATCCCGATTCTGGTGTTATCACGGTCAAAAGTAATATTGATTATGAGCAAAGCGCCGCGATAGAACTGAGAATTCAGGCTCAGGACAAAGGACAGTTTCCAAGAATGTCCAGATGTAAAGTGTTAATTGAGGTAGTGGATGTGAATGACAATGCACCAGAGATCTCAGTTACTCTGCTTATGAGCTCCGTAAGCGAGGACATCAAACCCGGGACAGATGTTGCATTAATCACTGTATCAGATAAAGACAGCGGAGCGAATGGGAAAGTGGACTGTAAAATTATAGCACCGAGTCCTTTTAAATTACAGCTATCATATAAAAACTCTTACGCTCTTGTAGTGAATGAAGCTCTGGACAGAGAGCGGCTCTCACAATATAACATCACAGTCGTAGCTAATGATGAGGGAACTCCTTCCCTCTCGAGCAGCAACGTTATAACAGTTCATGTCTCTGATGTGAATGATAACGCCCCTTTATTTCCTGCCCCGGTGATAAACATTAGCGTGAAAGAGAATAGTCCAGTTGGAGGGCTGTTAGCATCAGTAACGGCACGAGACTTAGACATCGGTGAAAATGCCCTCGTTTCATATTCATTAATGAATGCAGAGAGAAACACAGCGTCAAATGTGATGAACATTAACTCTCACACCGGTGAACTGTACAGCCTGAAGTCTTTCGATTACGAAGAAACGAAACGACTTCAGTTTCAAGTTCAGGCCACTGACTCTGGTGTCCCTCCGCTAAGCAGTAACGTCACTGTGAACGTTTTTATCCTGGATGAGAATGACAACAGTCCAGTTTTTCTCCCTCCTTATTCTGATCCCGGGTCAGTAAACACTGAGAACATTCCCTACTCTGCTGAAGCGGGGTATTTTGTGGGTAAAATCAGAGCCGTAGACGCCGATTCAGGTTATAATGCACTATTATCTTATCACATCACTGAACCAAAGGGAACAAACCTCTTCCGAATCGGAACCAGCACAGGAGAAATAAGGACTAAAAGACGAATGAGTGACAATGACTTAAAAACCCACCCGCTTCTGATCAGTGTCTCGGATAATGGAGAACCTTCACTGTCCACGACTCTGAGTGTTGAAGTTGTGGTTGTGGAAAACATGGACATCCTGCAGCCTTCACTAAGACAAGTGCCAGTCAAGGAGGAGAACGTTTCTAATCTGAATCTCTATCTGCTCATCGCTATTGTCTCAGTGTCAGTGATATTTTTACTGAGCCTCATCGCTTTAATAGCAGCTAAATGCTACGGGACAGACGGTGGGTTCAGCAGGTCCAGCGCTCCAGTGGTCACTACACACCCTGACGGGAGCTGGTCTTACTCCAAATCCACTCAGCAGTATGATGTGTGTTTTAGTTCCGACACACTGAAGAGTGACGTCGTGGTTTTCCCCTCGCCGTTTCCGCCTGCAGACGCAGAGCTGATCAGCATTAATGAAGGAGACACTTTTAACAGGACACAAACTCTTCCTAGTACTGGGAAGGTAAGGCCGTGATTAACTGAGTCTCTTTAAAATTTTTCAGCACTTATCGTTCGTTGGAAAATGTGTTCAATGCGGTATTGTGTGGTATTAAATGGTTTTGGTTTTGGAGTACACAAACATTTCCACCTGAATTTCCACCTCGCCTGAATTCCATTACCATTAACTTTTCTTGAGATTTCCCAGCATCGATGAAAATATCTGTGTAATAGTTAACAGAAGTCTGTTGCTCTGAAGTTACATTTTTGGTTCACATAGCGCCTCTTATATGTTTATTTTGAGCAGTCATGTTTTTTTTAAATGGTGGAAATATTGAGGATTTTGATATTTCAGCAATTTCTGTCTAAGTCTAGTTGTGTGTGTGTGTGTGTGTGTGTGTGTGTGTGTGTGTGTGTGTGTGTGTGTGTGTGTGTGTGTGTGTCAATATGCTGACTTAGATTGAGTATACGACAATCTTGGAAGAATTTTTTTGTTGTTTTGTCCAGAGTTTGAATAAAATCAGTACTACAGATTTGGACAGCGACTTGTTTCACTTTTACAAACAGAACGATGGATCATATCGTTGACGCAAAGCAAGATCTCTCGGAGGACGGAAAAAAAGAGAGAAATAAAATAAAACATAAATTTAAAAAAATCTTTTCTTGTCCATTATTGGTCAAACTTTCTGTCATTATTTGTAATAATTTGGTCTAACTCCACTATAAAATAACAACTTGGATCTCACAAGAGGCGCCCATTTAAAAGGAAAAAAAATTGTTTTTGTGAATATGTTGATAAACAAATCTTGTTTGATTTCTGTTTAAACTACGCCTTATTATGTTCAATGAAATTACCTTCATTAATATCACAGAATAAATCGATTTCAAAATAATAGCAGTCCAATAGCGCCCCCCTCCCCTGTTTAAATCAACGATCTTATTCGAAATGGAATAATAACAGCATGGCACTTTCACTCATAAGACTTTCAAGAACCTTCTGAATGTTATAGTCAGTGTTTTATCATACATGGGCTAATACAATTCTGATGAACTACAATTTTTTAATTTGTATAGCTCGGGTTTAATATCCATTGCTTTAAACTGTGCCTAAAATAAAATATTTTAGTTAGTGACACTGAAAACTTCTTTTATTCCAAAGTAGCGTCATAAACAGAGTTTTCAGCAGTAATATCAGATTGTATTTCCACACAAGATGTCGCTGTAGACCGTGAGATGGAGTTACTGGTACATTATAAAAAACTCCTCCGAACGCAGAACAGGAGAACAGAGCGTCACTTACTTCTGTCATCAGCAGGCCTCATGGATTTTCCATTTTTTCTTGAAGACACTGGATTAAACGAAAGCATTGTTTGGACTTCTTTGTGAATATCCAGTGACAGTCAATGATGCTTGTCCCGGACACTGCTCGCTCTGCCTGCATGAAGGCTCTGCTGCTGCTTTGTTTATGGGATTTGTGTTTCGGTCAGATTTCCTACTCGGTTTCAGAGGAGGCCAAGAAAGGAACCGTTGTTGGAAATCTAGCGAAGGATCTCAGTCTCAGTGTGCAGGAACTGGAGTCGCGCATGTTTCAGCTTGTGACTGGATCTAACGCCAAGTATTTCGAGGTAAATCGGAAAAGCGGTGTTTTATTAGTGAATGACAGAATAGACCGAGAGGAGCTGTGTGAAAGCAAACAGAAATGCGTGTTGAATGTTGAAGTGATGATCCACAATCCTCACAAGCTCTACCGGGTTGAAATTAATATTTTGGACATTAATGACAACTCTCCGGTGTTTCCAGATCAAACATTTGTTTTGAATATTACTGAAAATATGCTTCCGGGAGATCGGTTTCCCTTAAAAAGGGCACGTGACTTGGATATCGGCAGTAATTCAGTGAAAACGTATAAAATAACCACAAATGAATATTATTCACTGGATGTACAAAGTACTGAACAGCAGAGGGTTTCGGCTGAACTTGTTCTTCAGAAACATTTAGACCGAGAGACAGAATCGGTGATTAAGCTCGTGCTGACTGCTGTAGACGGCGGGACTCCTCCCAGATCCGGAACAATGCAGATACTGGTGAATGTACTGGATATAAATGATAACAGCCCAGTTTTTACGAAGCCTCTTTACAAAGTTAAGGTCCATGAGAATGCATCTTTAGGAACTAAAATCCTGACAGTTTCCGCTTCTGATGCAGACGAGGGAAATAACGGTGAAGTGTCCTACTCAGTTGTCAGCGATGAGGGAGATTTATTCTTCATAAATCCTGTTTCTGGTGATATCACTGTTCAAGATAATATTGATTATGAGGACAATCCAGCTATCGAGCTGAGAATTCAGGCTCAGGACAAAGGACAGTTTCCAAGAATGTCCAGATGTAAAGTGTTAATTGAGGTAGTGGATGTGAATGACAATGCACCAGAGATCTCAGTTACTCTGCTCATGAGCTCTGTAAGCGAGGACATCAAACCCGGGACAGATGTTGCATTAATCACTGTATCAGATAAAGACAGTGGAGCGAATGGGAAAGTGGACTGTAAAATTATAGCACCGAGTCCTTTTAAATTACAGCTATCATACAAAAACTCTTACGCTCTTGTAGTGAATGAAGCTCTGGACAGAGAGCGGCTCTCACAATATAACATCACAGTCGTAGCTAATGATGAGGGAACTCCTTCCCTCTCGAGCAGTAACGTTATAACAGTTCATGTCTCTGATGTGAATGATAACGCCCCTTTATTTCCTGCCCCGGTGATAAACATTAGCGTGAAAGAGAATAGTCCAGTTGGAGGGCTGTTAGCATCAGTAACGGCACGAGACTTAGACATCGGTGAAAATGCCCTCGTTTCATATTCATTAATGAATGCAGAGAGAAACAGAGCGTCAAATGTGATGAACGTTAACTCTCACACCGGTGAACTGTACAGCCTGAAGTCTTTCGATTACGAAGAAACGAAACGACTTCAGTTTCAAGTTCAGGCCACTGACTCTGGTGTCCCTCCGCTAAGCAGTAACGTCACCGTGAACGTTTTTATCCTGGATGAGAATGACAACAGTCCAGTTTTTCTCCCTCCTTATTCTGAACCCGGGTCAGTAAACACTGAGAACATTCCCTACTCTGCTGAAGCGGGGTATTTTGTGGCTAAAGTCAGAGCTGTCGACGCTGATTCAGGTTATAATGCACTATTATCTTTTCACATCACTGAACCAAAGGGAACGAACCTCTTCCGAATCGGAACCAGCACAGGAGAAATAAGGACTAAAAGACGAATGAGTGACAATGACTTAAAAACCCACCCGCTTCTGATCAGTGTCTCGGATAATGGAGAACCTTCACTGTCCACGACTCTGAGTGTTGAAGTTGTGGTTGTGGAAAACATGGACATCCTGCAGCCTTCACTAAGACAAGTGCCAGTAAAGGAGGAGAATGTTTCTAATCTGAATCTCTATCTGCTCATCGCTATTGTCTCAGTGTCAGTGATATTTTTACTGAGCCTCATCGCTTTAATAGCAGCTAAATGCTACGGGACAGACGGTGGGTTCAGCAGGTCCAGCGCTCCAGTGGTCACTACACACCCTGACGGGAGCTGGTCTTACTCCAAATCCACTCAGCAGTATGATGTGTGTTTTAGTTCCGACACACTGAAGAGTGACGTCGTGGTTTTCCCCTCGCCGTTTCCGCCTGCAGACGCAGAGCTGATCAGCATTAATGAAGGAGACACTTTTAACAGGACACACACTCTTCCGAGTACTGGGAAGGTAAGGCCGTGATTAATTTAGCCTCTTTCTAATATTGAGAGTTTTTAGTCTCTTGTTACCTCTAGTCCTTGTTGTGTGTCATAAGAACGCTTGTGGGTTTGAAGTGCACAAATGTCTGCAACTGCTCATTCAATTCGCCTGAATTTAATCTCCTTTTAGTTATAATTGTACAGTTCTCTTCTTATCGCTGAAGATTGCTGCCTCGTCTTGCACAGTAAAATCGTCGATCTTCTCCAGTTCTGAAGTCAGTTTTCTCTTTCACTCTGGCAGTCCTTACATGTTTATATTGACACGTTTTCCAACAGGGTTTGTTGGACTTGATAGTGTTGAAGTTAGATATATATTTCGCATTTTCCTTTAAAAGTGACATAAGTAGAGTTTTAAAGGACATTGTATCGGTTTCGTCTCGTTTGCCATTGAATTCAGCACCACGTGGTTGGACAGCGACATGTTTCACGTCTTTCAACGCTCCAGGGCGACTCGAGCAAAAGCAAGAAAGACATCACGCATATTTTTACTCACTTTTTGACTGCTTAGTTTAAACTTTCTAATATTTTCCCCAAAGTCTCCTGATACGAAACAACACGGCAGAAGTGGTTTTAAAAATACATCCCAAGTTTTCTCGAATGGATTCTTTGATCAAACACCTTAAGATTTGCATTATATTTAAATTTTTTTTGAAATAAATTGCTTTTTACAGTCGGTATTCGAGTTAGAAGGAGTGCGAAGCATAGACAAGAAGGTTCTGGGTTTGAGACCAGTGGCCGACGGAGGCCTTTTTGTCTATGTTCTCCCCGTGTATGTGTGGAGTCAGTATCCCGTGTGTGCTTGGGTTTCCTCCAGGTGCTCCGGTTTCCCCCACAGTCCAAAGACACGTATTTAGGTTAACTGCCTAGTCTAAATTGCCTCTGTGTGTGTGTGTGTGTGTGTGTGTGTTCGCGCACGGGCGTGCGAATGGCTGAGAGGAGAAAACCTCTATAATATTCCAGTAGAAGGCAACAGGAAACCACTACTTCAAATTCCCACGAATCTTTGACATCAGAGCAGCACGTCACTGCAGTGACATGCCAGTGAGCCAGTGAAATGTGATTCCACCAACTTCATTTGAGTATTTGGTGTTTGGCGTGGTTCACTGTAGAATTGTAAATATCATTGTTGACCTTTTCTGCACATTATTACAGCAAACGTCTTGAGCAAAACATGTTATCTGACACTGATTAGCATTGTTTTGAAATATATTTCCGCTCTAAAGATGCTGAAAAATTACATATAATAAAGTGCGCTGTACGGGTATGGCGTTAATTATTCAGAGAAGGAAGGGAAAAAAAACTCTCTGGAACTGGAAAAAATCTTTATGAGGGTTCAAACCCGAAATTCACCCCCCCCCATGCCTTTACTACACCACTGATGGTCGTGTTCTGTTTTTCAAATATAACGACACGGCGGAGTTTAATAACCTCATTCTGTCACTTTGTAAATTTGTGACATATCATTTGTTTCAGATTTTTCTTATATTCATAAGCTTTCAAAATTAGTCACTTTAGTGATGAAGCACTACAAATAAGCTGGGAAAAATAATTTTGTGAATGAACGTTATTTCATTTAAATGAATTATCTGCAATATGCCGCAACTTATGAATGAGAAGTAAAACACCACTGTGATCATGAGACTGAACTCCATCAGGATCTATTAGACTGTATTCCTGATAATCTACAAGGTTAATTTGTGTAACTGAGAGTTTACAATCTCCACTTTTAGCTCAAGTCCAACTCAATAAGATCTAAATTCACGCAAAAACAGTTACTTGATACAGCTTTCATCATGTAGCTTTCAGCAGTAATATCAGATTGTATTTCCACACAAGATGTCGCTGTAGACCGTGAGATGGAGTTACTGGTACATTATTAATACTCCTCCGAACGCAGAACAGAACAGAGCGTCACTTACTTCTGTCATCAGCAGGCCTCGTGGATTTTAATTTTTTTCCTGAAGACATTGGATTAAATGAAAGCATTGTTTGGACTTCTTTGTGAATATCCAGTGAAAGTCAGTGATGCTTGTCCCGGACACTGCTCGCTCTGCCTGCATGAAGGCTCTGCTGCTGCTTTGTTTATGGGATTTGTGTTTCGGTCAGATTTCCTACTCGGTTTCAGAGGAGGCCAAGAAAGGAACCGTTGTTGGAAATCTAGCGAAGGATCTCAGTCTCAGTGTGCAGGAACTGGAGTCGCGCATGTTTCAGCTTGTGACTGCATCTAACGCCAAGTATTTCGAGGTAAATCGGAAAAGCGGTGTTTTATTAGTGAATGACAGAATAGACCGAGATGAGCTGTGTGAAAGCAAACAGAAATGCGTGTTGAATGTTGAAGTGATGATCCACAATCCTCACAAGGTCTACCGGGTTGAAATTAACATTTTGGACATTAATGATAACTCTCCGGTGTTTCCAGATCAAAGATTTGTTTTGGATATTACTGAAAACATGCTTCCGGGAGATCGGTTTTCTTTAACCACAGCCAGTGACTTGGATACCGGGAGTAACGCTGTAAAAACGTATAAAATAAATTCAAATGAATATTTTTCTCTGGACATGCAGAGCGATTCAGCTGAGCTTCTTCTTCAGAAACCTTTAGACCGAGAGAGAGAATCGGTGATTAAGCTCGTGCTGACTGCTGTAGACGGCGGGACTCCTCCCAGATCCGGAACAATGCAGATCGTGGTGAATGTACTGGATATAAATGATAACAGCCCAGTTTTTACGAAGCCTCTTTACAAAGTCAAGGTCCATGAGAATGCATCTGTCGGAAGTAAAATCCTGACAGTTTCCGCTTCAGATGCCGACGAGGGAAATAACGGTAAATTGTCCTATTCAATTGTCAGTGATGCCCGAAATTCGGCATTAGAAATATTCTCCATTAATCCCGATTCTGGTGTTATCACGGTCAAAAGTAATATTGATTATGAGCAAAGCGCAGCAATAGAACTGAGAATTCAGGCTCAAGACAAAGGACAACCTCCAAGAAGATCTAACTGTAAAGTGTTAATAGAGGTAGTGGATGTGAATGACAATGCACCAGAGATCTCAGTTACTCTGCTCATGAGCTCTGTAAGCGAGGACACCAAACCCGGGACAGATGTTGCATTAATCACTGTATCAGATAAAGACAGCGGAGCGAATGGGAAAGTGGACTGTAAAATTATATCACCGAGTCCTTTTAAATTACAAACATCATACAAGAACTATTATTCTCTTGTAGTGAATGAAGCTCTGGACAGAGAGCGGCTCTCACAATATAGCATCACAGTCGTAGCTAATGATGAGGGAACTCCTTCCCTCTTGAGCAGTAACATTATAGCAGTTCATGTCTCTGATGTGAATGATAACGCCCCTTTATTTCCTGCCCCGGTGATAAACATTAGCGTGAAAGAGAATAGTCCAGTTGGAGGGCTGTTAGCATCAGTAACGGCACGAGACTTAGACATTGGTGAAAATGCCCTCGTTTCATATTCATTAATGAATGCAGAGAGAAGCAGAGCGTCAAATATGATGAACATTAACTCTCACACCGGTGAACTGTACAGCCTGAAGTCTTTCGATTATGAAGAAACGAAACGACTTCAGTTTCAAGTTCAGGCCACTGACTCTGGTGTCCCTCCGCTAAGCAGTAACGTCACTGTGAACGTTTTTATCCTGGATGAAAATGACAACAGTCCGGTTTTTCTCCCTCCTTATTCTGAACCCGGCTCAGTAAACACTGAGAACATTCCCTACTCTGCTGAAGCGGGGTATTTTGTGGCTAAAGTCAGAGCCGTAGACGCCGATTCAGGTTATAATGCACTATTATCTTATCACATCACTGAAACAAAGGGAACGAACCTCTTCCGAATCGGAACCAGCACAGGAGAAATAAGGACTAAAAGACGAATGAGTGACAATGACTTAAAAACCCACCCTCTTCTGATCAGTGTCTCGGATAATGGAGAACCTTCACTATCCACGACTCTGAGTGTTGAAGTTGTGGTTGTGGAAAACATGGACATCCTGCAGCCTTCACTAAGACAAGTGCCAGTAAAGGAGGAGAATGTTTCTAATCTGAATCTCTATCTGCTCATCGCTATTGTCTCAGTGTCAGTGATATTTTTACTGAGCCTCATCGCTTTAATAGCAGCTAAATGCTACGGGACAGACGGTGGGTTCAGCAGGTCCAGCGCTCCAGTGGTCACTACACACCCTGACGGGAGCTGGTCTTACTCCAAATCCACCCAGCAGTATGATGTGTGTTTTAGTTCCGACACACTGAAGAGTGATGTCGTGGTTTTCCCCTCGCCGTTTCCGCCTGCAGACGCAGAGCTGATCAGCATTAATGAAGGAGACACTTGTAACAAGACGCAAACTCTTCCCAGCACGGGGAAGGTAAGGCTGTGATTAATTTAGCCTCTTTCTAATTGTGAGCGTTTTTAGTCTCTTGTTACCTCTTGTCCTTGTTGTGCACAACAATGAGCAGTTGCAGACATTTGTGCACTTCAAGCCCACAAGCGTTCTTATGACACATGTGTCATAAGAACGCTTGTGGGTTTGAAGTGCACAAATGTCTGCAACTGCTCATTCAATTCGCCTGAATTTAACCTCTTTTTAGTTATAATTGTACAGTTCTCTTCTCATAGCTGAAGATTGCTGTCTCGTCTTGCACAGTAAAATCGTCGATCTTCTCCAGTTCTGAAGTCAGTTTTCTCTTTCACTCTGGCAGTCCTTACATGTTTATATTGACACGTTTTCCAACAGGGTTTGTTGGACTTGATAGTGTTGAAGTTAGATATATATTTCGCATTTTCCTTTAAAAGTGATATAAGTAGAGTTTTAAAGGACATTTTATCGGTTTCGTCTCGTTTGCCATTGAATTCAGCACCACGCGCTTGGACAGCGACATGTTTCACGTCTTTAAACGCTCCAGGGCGACTCGAGCAAAAGCAAGAAAGACATCACGCTTATTTTTACTCACTTTTTGACTGCTTAGTTTAAACTTTCTAATATTTTTTCCCAAAGTGTCCTGATATGAAACAACACGACAGAAGTGGTTTTAAAACTACATCCCAAGTTTTCTCGAATGGATTCTTTGATCAAACACCTTAAGATTTGCATTACATATAAAAAAAATTGAAATAAATTGCTTTTTACAGTCGGTATTCGAGTTAGAAGTAGCATAGACAAGAAGGGTTTGAGACCAGTGGCCGACCGAGGCCTTTTTGTCTGTATGTTCTTCCCGTGTATGTGTGGAGTCAGTATCCCGTGTGTGCGTGCGTTTCCTCTGGGTGCTCCGGTTTCTCCCACAGTCCAAAGACACGCATTAAGGTTAACTGCCTAGTCTAAATTGCCCGTGTGTGTGTGTGTGTGTGTGTGTGTGTGTGTGTGTGTGTGTGTGTGTGTGTGTGTGTGTGTGTGTTCGCGCACGGGCGTGCGAATGGCCGAGAGGAGAAAACCTCTATAATATTCCAGTAGAAGGCAACAGGAAACCACTACTGCAAATTCCCACGAATATTTGACGTCAGAGAAGCATGTCACTGCAGTGACATGCCAGTGAGCCAATGAAATGTGTTTTCACAAACTTCATTTGAGTATTTGGTGTTTGGCGTGGTTCAATGTGGAATTGTAAATACCATCGTTGACCTTTTCTGCACATTATTACAGCAAACGTGGTGAGCAAAACATGTTATTTGACACTGATTAGCATTGTTTTGAAATATATTTCCGCTCTAAAGATGTTGAGAAATTACATATAATAAAGTGAGCTGTACGGGTATGGCTTTAATTATCCAGAGGGGGAAGGAAAAAAAAAAAACCCTCTGGAACTTGAAAAAAATCTTCATGAGAGTTCAAACCTGAAATTCACCCCCCCTCCCTCATGCCTTTACTACACCACTGATGGTCGTGTTCTGTTTTTCAAATATCACGACACGGCGGAGTTTAATAACCTCATTCTGTCACTTTGTACATTTGTGTCATATAATTTGTTTCATATTTTTCTTTTATTCATAAGATTTCCAAATTAGTCACTTTAGTGATGAAGCACTACAAATAAGCTGGGAAAAATAATTTATGAATGAACGTAATTTCATTTAAATGAATTATCTGCAATATGCCGCAACTTATGAATGAGAAGTAAAACACCACTGTGATCATGAGACTGAACTCCATCAGGATCTATTACAGTGTATTCCTGATAATCTACAAGGTTAATTTGTGTAACTGAGAGTTTACAATCTCCACTTGTAGCTCAAGTCCAACTCAATAAGATCTAAATTCACGCAAAAACAGTACTTGATACAGCTTTCATCATGTAGCTTTCAGCAGTAATATCAGATTGTATTTCCACACAAGATGTCGCTGTAGACCGTGAGATGGAGTTACTGGTACATTATTAATACTCCTCCGAACGCAGAACAGGAGAACAGAGCGTCACTTACTTCTGTCATCAGCAGGCCTCGTGGATTTTCCATTTTTTCCTGAAGACATTGGATTAAATGAAAGTATTGTTTGGACTTCTTTGTGAATATCCAGTGAAAGTCAGTGATGGTTGTCCCGGACACTGCTCGCTCTGCCTGCATGAAGGCTCTGCTGCTGCTTTGTTTATGGGATTTGTGTTTCGGTCAGATTTCCTACTCGGTTTCAGAGGAGGCCAAGAAAGGAACCGTTGTTGGAAATCTAGCGAAGGATCTCAGTCTCAGTGTGCAGGAACTGGAGTCGCGCATGTTTCAGCTTGTGACTGGATCTAACGCCAAGTATTTCGAGGTAAATCGGAAAAGCGGTGTTTTATTAGTGAATGACAGAATAGACCGAGAGGAGCTGTGTGAAAGCAAACAGAAATGCGTGTTGAATGTTGAAGTGATGATCCACAATCCTCACAAGCTCTACCGGGTTGAAATTAATATTTTGGACATTAATGATAACTTTCCGGTGTTTCCACGACAAATATTTGCTTTGGATATTGGTGAAAATGTCCTTCCGGGAGATCGGTTTCCCTTAATGACGGCACGTGACTTGGATATCGGTAGTAATTCAGTGAAAACGTATAAAATAAATACAAATGAATATTTTTCTCTGGACATGCAGAGTGATTCAGCTGAGCTTCTTCTTCAGAAACCTTTAGACCGAGAGAGAGAATCGGTGATTAAGCTCGTGCTGACTGCTGTAGACGGCGGGACTCCTCCCAGATCCGGAACAATGCAGATACTGGTGAATGTACTGGATATAAATGACAACAACCCAGTTTTTACGAAGCCTCTTTACAAAGTCAAGGTCCATGAAAACACATCTGTCGGAACTAAAATCATCAAAGTTTCTGCAGCAGATTTAGATGAGGGTGTGGATGGTGAAGTGTCCTACTCTATAATAAATCACGATGGAAACACGGCCATAGACTCATTCTCCATAAATCCGCTGTCTGGGGAAATTACAGTTAAAAGTAACATTGATTTTGAGGAACATTTTGCTGTGGAACTGAGAATTCAGGCTCAGGACAAAGGACAACCTCCACGAAGATCTTCATGTAAAGTGTTGATAGAGGTAGAGGATGTGAATGACAATGCACCAGAGATCTCAGTTACTCTGCTCATGAGCTCCGTAAGCGAGGACATCAAACCCGCGACAGATGTTGCATTAATCACTGTATCAGATAAAGACAGTGGAGCGAATGGGAAAGTGGACTGTAAAATTATAGCACCGAGTCCTTTTAAATTACAGCGATCATACAAAAACTCTTACGCTCTTGTAGTGAATGAAGCTCTGGACAGAGAGCGGCTCTCACAATATAACATCACAGTCGTAGCTAATGATGAGGGAACTCCTTCCCTCTCGAGCAGTAACGTTATAACAGTTAATGTCTCTGATGTGAATGATAACGCCCCTTTATTTCCTGCCCCGGTGATAAACATTAGCGTGAAAGAGAATAGTCCAGTTGGAGGGCTGTTAGCATCAGTAACAGCACGAGACTTAGACATCGGTGAAAATGCCCTCGTTTCATATTCATTAATGAATGCAGAGAGAAGCAGAGCATCAAATGTGATGAACATTAACTCTCACACCGGTGAACTGTACAGCCTGAAGTCTTTCGATTATGAAGAAACGAGACGACTTCAGTTTCAAGTTCAGGCCACTGACTCTGGTGTCCCTCCGCTAAGTAGTAACGTCACTGTGAACGTTTTTATCCTGGATGAGAATGACAACAGTCCAGTTTTTCTCCCTCCTTATTCTGAACCCGGGTCAGTAAACACTGAGAACATTCCCTACTCTGCTGAAGTGGGGTATTTTGTGGCTAAAGTCAGAGCTGTCGACGCCGATTCAGGTTATAATGCACTATTATCTTATCACATCTCTGAACCAAAGGGAACAAACCTCTTCCGAATTGGAACCAGCACAGGAGAAATAAGGACTAAAAGACGAATGAGTGACAATGACTTAAAAACCCACCCGCTTCTGATCAGTGTCTCGGATAATGGAGAACCTTCACTGTCCACGACTCTGAGTGTTGAAGTTGTGGTTGTGGAAAACATGGACATCCTGCAGCCTTCACTAAGACAAGTGCCAGTAATGGAGGAGAATGTTTCTAATCTGAATCTCTATCTGCTCATCGCTATTGTCTCAGTGTCAGTGATATTTTTACTGAGCCTCATCGCTTTAATAGCAGCTAAATGCTACGGGACAGACGGTGGGTTCAGCAGGTCCAGCGCTCCAGTGGTCACTACACACCCTGACGGGAGCTGGTCTTACTCCAAATCCACTCAGCAGTATGATGTGTGTTTTAGTTCCGACACACTGAAGAGTGATGTCGTGGTTTTCCCCTCGCCATTTCCACCTGCAGACGCAGAGCTGATCAGCATTAATGAAGGAGACACTTTTAACAGGACACAAACTCTTCCCAGCACTGGGAAGGTAAGGCCGTGATTAATTTTGCCTCTTTCTAATATCGAGCATTTTTAGTCTCTTGTTACCTCTAGTCCTTGTTGTGTGTCATTAGAACGCTTATGGGTTTGAAGTGCACAAATGTCTGCAACTGCTCATTCAATTCGCCTGATTTTAATCTCCTTTTAGTTCTAATTGTACATTTCTCTTCTCATAGCTGAAGATTGCTGTCTCGTCTTGCACAGTAAAATTGTTGATCTTCTCCAGTTCTGAAGTCAGTTTTTTCTTGCACTCTGGCAGTCCTTACATGTTTATTTTGACATGTTTTCCAACAGGGTTTGTTTGATGTCATAGTGTTGAAGTTATATATATATACGAAATATCACATCACATCACATTATCTCTAGCCGCTTTATCCTTCTACAGGGTCGCAGGCAAGCTGGAGCCTATCCCAGCTGACTATGGGCGAGAGGCGGGGTACACCCTGGACAAGTCGCCAGGTCATCACAGGGCTGACACATAGACACAGACAACCATTCACACTCACATTCACACCTACGGTCAATTTAGAGTCACCAGTTAACCTAACCTGCATGTCTTTGGACTGTGGGGGAAACCGGAGCACCCGGAGGAAACCCACGCGGACACGGGGAGAACATGCAAACTCCACACAGAAAGGCCCTCGCCGGCCCCGGGGCTCGAACCCAGGACTTTCTTGCTGTGAGGCAACAGCGCTAACCACTACACCACCGTGCCGCCTATACGAAATATATATATATATATATATTTCATATTTTCCTTCAAAAGTAGTAAAAGTAGAGTTTTAAAGGACCTTTTATCGGTTTCCTCTCGTTTTCCATTGAATTCAGCACCACGTGGTTGGACAATGACATGTTTACGTCTTTAAACGCTCCGGGGCGACTCGAGCAAAAGCAAGAAAGACATCATGCTTATTTTTACTCACTTTTTGACTGCTTAGTTTAAACTTTCTAATATTTTTTCCCAAAGTGTCCTGATACGAAACAACATCACAGAAGTGGTTTTAAAAATATATCCCAAGTTTTCTCGAATGGATTCTTTGATCCTTTGACCTTAAGATCTTTGACCTCAAGATTTGCATTATATATAAATTTTTTTTTAAATAAATTGCTTTTTACAGTCGGTATTCGAGTTAGAAGGAGTGCGTAGCATAGACAAGAAAGTTCTGGGTTTGAGACCAGTGGCTGATGGAGGCCTTTTTGTCTATGTTCTCCCCGTGTACGTGTGGAGTCAGTATCCCGTGTGTGCGTGGGTTTCCTCCGGGTGCTCCGGTTTCCCCCACAGTCCAAAGACACGCATTTAGGTTAACTGCCTACTCTAAATTGCCCGTGTGTGTGTGTGTGTGTGTGTGTGTTCGCGCACGGGCGTGCGAATGGCCGAGAGGAGAAAACCTCTATAATATTCCAGTAGAAGGCAACAGGAAACCACTACTGCAAATTTCCACGAATCTTTGACGTCAGAGCAGCACGTCACTGCAGTGACATGCCAGTGAGCCAATGAAATGTGATTCCACAAATTTTATTTGAGTATTTGGTGTTTGGCGTGGTTCAATATAGAATTGTAAATATCATCGTTGAACTTTTCTGCACATTATTACAGCAAACGTGTTGAGCAAAACATGTTATTTGACACTGATTAGCATTGCTTTGCAGAATATTTCCGCACTAAAGATGTTGAAAAATTACATATAATAAAGTGTGCTGTACGGGTATGGCTTTAATTATCCAGAGGAGGAAGGGAAAAAAACCCTCTGGAACTGGAAAAAATCTTCATGAGGGTTTAAACCCGAAATTATTTATTTATTTATTTTTATTTATTTATTTGAGGATAACCCCTTGAGATGTGGCATCTCATTTTCAAGGGGGTCCACCTCCCCCCCCCCCATGCCTTTGCTACACCACTGATGGTCGTGTTCTGTATTTCAAATATAACTGCAATGACACGGTGGAGTTTAATAACCTCATTCTGTCACTTTGTACATTTGTGACCTATCATTTATTTCATAGTTTTCTTATAGTCATAAGATTTCCAAATTAGACACTTTAGTGATGAAGCACTACAAATGAGCAGGGAAAAATAATTTTATGAGTGAACGTTATTTCATTCAAATGAATTAACTGCAAGGTGGCATGGTGGTGTAGTGGTTAGCACTGTCGCCTTACAGCAAGAAGGTCCGGGTTCGAGCCCCGTGGCCGGCGAGGACCTTTCTGTGTGGAGTTTGCATGTTCTCCCCATGTCCGCGTGGGTTTCCTCCGGGTGCTCCGGTTTCCCCCACAGTCCAAAGACATGCAGGTTAGGTTAAGTGGTGACTCTAAATTGAGCGTAGGTGTGAATGTGAGTGTGAATGGTTGTCTGTGTCTATGTGTCAGCCCTGTGATGACCTGGCGACTTGTCCAGGGTGTACCCCGCCTTTCGCCCGTAGTCAGCTGGGATAGGCTCCAGCTTGCCTGCGACCCTGTAGAACAGGATAAAGCGGCTAGAGATAATGAGATGAGATGAATTAACTGTAATATGCCGCAACTTATGAATGAGAATTAAAACACCACTGTGATCATGAGACTGAACTCCATCAGGATCTATTAGACTGTATTCCTGATAATCTACAAGGTTAATTTGTGTAACTGAGAGTTTACAATCTCATCTTTTAGCTCAAGTCCAACTCAAAAAGATCTAACTTCACACAAAAACAGTTACTTGGTACAACTTTCATCATGTAGCTTTCAGCAGTAATATCAGATTGTATTTCCACACAAGATGTCGCTGTAGACCGTGAGATGGAGTTACTGGTACATTATTAATACTCCTCCGAACGCAGAACAGGAGAACAGAGCGTTACTTACTTCTGTCATCAGCAGCCCTCGTGGATTTTAATTTTTTTTCCTGACGACATTGGATCAAATGAAAGCATTGTTTGGACTTCTTTGTGAATATCCAGTGAAAGTCAGTGATGGTTGTCCCGGACACTGCTCGCTCTGCCTGCATGAAGGCTCTGCTGCTGCTTTGTTTATGGGATTTGTGTTTCGGTCAGATTTCCTACTCGGTTCCAGAGGAGGCCAAGAAGGGAACCGTTGTTGGAAATCTAGCGAAGGATCTCAGTCTCAGTGTGCAGGAACTGGAGTCGCGCATGTTTCAGCTTGTGACTGGATCTAACGCCAAGTATTTCGAGGTAAATCGGAAAAGCGGTGTTTTATTAGTGAATGACAGAATAGACCGAGAGGAGCTGTGTGAAAGCAAACAGAAATGCGTGTTGAATGTTGAAGCGATGATCCACAATCCTCACAAGCTCTACCGGGTTGAAATTAATATTTTGGACATTAATGATAATTCTCCGGTGTTTCCACGACAATCCGCTGTTTTGAACATTAGTGAAAACGTCCTTCCGGGAGATCGGTTTCCCTTAGTCAAGGCTCGTGACATAGATATCGCAGGTAATTCAGTGAAAACTTATAAAATAAATGCAAATGAATATTTTTCTCTGGACATGCAGAGTGATTCAGCTGAGCTTCTTCTTCAGAAATCTTTAGACCGAGAGAGAGAATCGGTGATTAAGCTCGTGCTGACTGCTGTAGACGGCGGGACTCCTCCCAGATCCGGAACAATGCAGATACTGGTGAATGTACTAGATATAAATGACAACAACCCGGTTTTCACTAAATCTCTTTACAAAGTCAAGGTCCATGAAAACACAACTGTCGGAACTAAAATCCTGACAGTTTCAGCTGCGGATGCAGACGACGGGGTGAACAGTGACGTGTCATACTCGATTGTCAGTGATGAAGAAAAAACGGCGTATGAATTGTTCTCCATAAATCCGGTTTCTGGGGAAATTATTGTTCAAGATAATATTGATTATGAGGAAAATCCAGCTATCGAGCTGAGAATTCAGGCTCAGGACAAAGGATATTCTCCAAGAATGTCCAGATGTAAAGTGTTAATTGAGGTAGTGGATGTGAATGACAATGCACCAGATATATCAGTTACTCTGCTCATGAGCTCCGTAAGCGAGGACATCAAACCCGGGACAGATGTTGCATTAATCACTATATCAGATAAAGACAGTGGAGCGAATGGGAAAGTGAACTGTAAAATTATAGCACCGAGTCCTTTTAAATTACAGCGATCATACAAAAACTCTTACGCTCTTTTAGTGAATGAAGCTCTGGACAGAGAGCGGCTCTCACAATATAACATCACAGTCGTAGCGAATGATGAGGGAACTCCTTCCCTCTCGAGCAGCAACGTTATAACAGTTCATGTCTCTGATGTGAATGATAACGCCCCTTTATTTCCTGCCCCGGTGATAAACATTAGCGTGAAAGAGAATAGTCCAGTTGGAGGGCTGTTAGCATCAGTAACGGCACGAGACTTAGACATCGGTGAAAATGCCCTCGTTTCATATTCATTAATGAATGCAGAGAGAAGCAGAGCGTCAAATGTGATGAACATTAACTCTCACACCGGTGAACTGTACAGCCTGAAGTCTTTCGATTACGAAGAAACGAAACGACTTCAGTTTCAAGTTCAGGCCACTGACTCTGGTGTCCCTCCGCTAAGCAGTAACGTCACTGTGAACGTTTTTATCCTGGATGAGAATGACAACAGTCCAGTTTTTCTCCCTCCTTATTCTGAACCCGGGTCAGTAAACACTGAGAACATTCCCTACTCTGCTGAAGCGGGGTATTTTGTGGCTAAAGTCAGAGCCGTAGACGCTGATTCAGGTTATAATGCACTATTATCTTATCACATCACTGAACCAAAGGGAACGAACCTCTTCCGAATCGGAACCAGCACAGGAGAAATAAGGACTAAAAGACGAATGAGTGACAATGACTTAAAAACCCACCCTCTTCTGATCAGTGTCTCGGATAATGGAGAACCTTCACTGTCCACGACTCTGAGTGTTGAAGTTGTGGTTGTGGAAAACATGGACATCCTGCAGCCTTCACTAAGACAAGTGCCAGTAAAGGAGGAGAATGTTTCTAATCTGAATCTCTATCTGCTCATCGCTATTGTCTCAGTGTCAGTGATATTTTTACTGAGCCTCATCGCTTTAATAGCAGCTAAATGCTACGGGACAGACGGTGGGTTCAGCAGGTCCAGCGCTCCAGTGGTCACTACACACCCTGACGGGAGCTGGTCTTACTCCAAATCCACTCAGCAGTATGATGTGTGTTTTAGTTCCGACACACTGAAGAGTGACGTCGTGGTTTTCCCCTCGCCGTTTCCGCCTGCAGACGCAGAGCTGATCAGCATTAATGAAGGAGACACTTTTAACAGGACACAAACTCTTCCTAGCACTGGGAAGGTAAGGCCGTGATTAATTTAGTCTCTTTCAAATTTTCGAGCACTTCTAGTTCGTTGGAAACTGTGTTCCATGCGGTATTAAATGGTTTTGGTTTTGTAGTACACAAACATTTCCAACTGAATTTCCACCTCTCCTGGAGTCCATTTTCCGTTAACTTTTGAAGTTCTGAACTTACATGCTGGTTCACTGTGACTTATATGCTTATTTTGACCAGACCTTATTTATTTATTTTTTCTTCTTCTTCTTCTTCTTATTATTATTATATAATTTTTTTTCTATTGTCAGTAGATGTTCGTGTTGGAAATATTGAGCATGAAACGGTTTTAGCAAAGCATCTCTGTCTTCGACGAGATGTTTGTGTTTTTTTGTCTGTTAAGACACGTTTTTGTGTTTTCTTACATTGGATATGAAATTCTATTTAAAGAATCTTTTTGTTATTTTGTCCAGAGTTTGAATAAAATCAGTATTACAGATTTGGACAGCGACTTGTTTCACTATTACAAAGTGAGCGATGGATACTATTCTTGACACAAAGACGGACATCTAGGAGGACGGAAAAAAGGAGAGAAAAAAGTAAAACATAACTTAAAATTTTTTTCTTACCCATTATTGGTCGAACTTTCTGTCATTATTTGTAATAATCTGGTCTGACTCTCAACTATAAAAGAACAACGTGGATCTCATAAGAGGAGCTCATTTAAAACATCCATTCGCTTTGTGAATATGTTAATAAACAAATCTTGCTTTGTTGCATCTTAAACGATGCCTTATTATGTTAAATGAAATTACCTTCATTAATTTCACAAATGAAATCGATGTCAAAATAATAGTTTCCAGTACAATCGCCCCCCCCCCCCAACAAAAAAAAGAAGCATAAATCAACGATCTTATTCGAAATGGAATAATAACAGCATGGCACTTTCACTCATAATACTTTCAAGAACCTTCTGAATGTTATAGTTAGTGTTTTATCAGACAGGCTCGAATGCAATTCTGATGAACTACAATTTGTTTTATTTGCATATCTCTGGGTTAATATCCATTGCTTAAACCTGTGCCTAAAATAAAATAATTTAGTTACTGACGAACATTTCTTTTATTCCAATGTAGCGTCATTAATCTTGTTTTCAGCAGCAATATCAGATTGTATTTCCACACAAGATGTCGCTGTAGACCGTGAGATGGAGTTACTGGTACATTATTAATACTCCTCGGAACGCAGAACAGGAGAACAGAGCGTCACTTACTCCTGTCATCAGCAGGCCTCGTGGATTTTAATTTTTTTCCTGAAAACATTGGATTAAATGAAAGAATTGTTTGGACTTCTTTGTGAATATCCAGTGACAGTCAGTGATGGTTGTCCCGGACACTGCTCGCTCTGCCTGCATGAAGGCTCTGCTGCTGCTTTGTTTACGGGATTTGTGTTTCGGTCAGATTTCCTACTCGGTTCCAGAGGAGGCCAAAAAAGGAACCGTTGTTGGAAATCTAGCGAAGGATCTCAGTCTCAGTGTGCAGGAACTGGAGTCGCGCATGTTTCAGCTTGTGACTGGATCTAACGCCAAGTATTTTGAGGTAAATCGGAAAAGCGGTGTTTTATTAGTGAATGACAGAATAGACCGAGAGGAGCTGTGTGAAAGCAAACAGAAATGCGTGTTGAATGTTGAAGCGATGATCCACAATCCTCACAAGCTCTACCGGGTTGAAATTAATATTTTGGACATTAATGATAACTCTCCGGTGTTTCCAGATCAAACACTTGTTTTGGATATTACTGAAAATATGCTTCCGGGAGATCGGTTTCCTTTAAAAAGGGCACGTGATTTGGACATCGGCAGTAATTCAGTGAAAACGTATAAAATAACCACAAATGAATATTTTTCAATGGATGTACAAAGTGCTGAACAGCAGAGGGTTTCGGCTGAACTTGTTCTTCAGAAACCTTTAGACCGAGAGAGAGAATCGGTGATTAAGCTCGTGCTGACTGCTGTAGACGGCGGGACTCCTCCCAGATCCGGAACAATGCAGATACTGGTGAATGTACTGGATATAAATGACAACAGCCCAGTTTTTACGAAGCCTCTTTACAAAGTTAAGGTCCATGAAAACACATCTGTCGGAACTAAAATCCTGACAGTTTCCGCTTCTGATGCAGACGAGGGAAATAACGGTGAAGTGTCATACTCAGTTGTAAGCGATGAGGGTGATTTATTCCTCATAAATTCTCATTCTGGTGATATCACTGTCAAAGGAAATGTTGATTTTGAGGAACATCCTGCTATGGAGCTCAGAATTCAGGCTCAGGATAAAGGTCATCCTCCAAGAAGATCTTCAAGTAAAGTGTTAATAGAGGTAGTGGATGTGAATGATAATGCACCAGAGATCTCAGTTACTCTGCTCATGAGCTCCGTAAGCGAGGACACCAAACCAGGGACAAATGTTGCATTAATCACTGTATCAGATAAAGACAGTGGAGCGAATGGGAAAGTGGACTGTAAAATTATAGCACCGAGTCCTTTTAAATTACAAACATCATACAAGAACTATTATTCTCTTGTAGTGAATGAAGCTCTGGACAGAGAGCGGCTCTCACAATATAACATCACAGTCGTAGCTAATGATGAGGGAACTCCTTCCCTCTCGAGCAGTAACGTTATAACAGTTCATGTCTCTGATGTGAATGATAACACCCCTTTATTTCCTGCCCCAGTGATAAACATTAGCGTGAAAGAGAATAGTCCAGTTGGAGGACTGTTAGCATCAGTAACAGCACGAGACTTAGACATCGGTGAAAATGCCCTCGTTTCATATTCATTAATGAATGCAGAGAGAAACAGAGCATCAAATGTGATGAACATTAACTCTCACACCGGTGAACTGTACAGCCTGAAGGCTTTCGATTATGAAGAAACGAAACGACTTCAGTTTCAAGTTCAGGCCACTGACTCTGGTGTCCCTCCGTTAAGCAGTAACGTCACTGTGAACGTTTTTATCCTGGATGAGAATGACAACAGTCCAGTTTTTCTCCCTCCTTATTCTGAACCCGGCTCAGTAAACACTGAGAACATTCCCTACTCTGCTGAAGCGGGGTATTTTGTGGCTAAAGTCAGAGCTGTAGACGCTGATTCAGGTTATAATGCACTATTATCTTATCACATCTCTGAACCAAAGGGAACGAACCTCTTCCGAATCGGAACCAGCACAGGAGAAATAAGGACTAAAAGACGAATGAGTGACAATGACTTAAAAACCCACCCTCTTCTGATCAGTGTCTCGGATAATGGAGAACCTTCACTGTCCACGACTCTGAGTGTTGAAGTTGTGGTTGTGGAAAACATGGACATCCTGCAGCCTTCACTAAGACAAGTGCCAGTAAAGGAGGAGAATGTTTCTAATCTGAATCTCTATCTGCTCATCACTATTGTCTCAGTGTCAGTGATATTTTTACTGAGCCTCATCGCTTTAATAGCAGCTAAATGCTCCGGGACAGACGGTGGGTTCAGCAGGTCCAGCGCTCCAGTGGTCACTACACACCCTGACGGGAGCTGGTCTTACTCCAAATCCACTCAGCAGTATGATGTGTGTTTTAGTTCTGACACACTGAAGAGTGATGTCGTGGTTTTTCCCTCGCCATTTCCACCTGCAGACGCAGAGCTGATCAGCATTAATGAAGGAGACACTTTTAACAGGACACAAACTCTTCCTAGCACTGGGAAGGTAAGACTCTGTTTAATTGAGCCTGTGTTTCAGCATCAGTATAGACCCCTTTCACATGACGTCACCGCGCCGCGAGATTTTGTTAGGCGCCATATTGGAAGACCAAGTACATGCACTCACAATATAAAACAAAGTACGAACGAGAGTAAAGTGACACGATGGATGATAATTCCGGTTATGTGAGTGCATTACCAGCTGCAGAAAGGGCACGGTATGTGAAGAAACTGGCTGTGATTGATGGGTTTGACCCATATGATAAGACTCGCGGCAAGGGAGAATGGAAACATAAGGAGGACCTGACAGCAATTCTGCCATCTGTTTGCTACTTAGACATTGTAAACTATTTGTTGTTTACACCCAGTGCCTACACTCAGTGTGCGAACTATGCCGATATTTTCGGGGGGTCCCTTTTTTTCCCTTGGGGGGGGTGCTTGCGCTTGTCTCGGAGCGCGGATCTCCAAACACATGAGAAGCCTATCTTACGCACATATCACGCGGACTCCACACCTCCACACACGCATCGCATCTGAAGTCATAACTCATCAGGGGAAATCGTGTCCACATTGGCATGTTCAAAAAACAACCTCGCGTCAACAATGATACCACACGCAAGAAAAAAAAAAACAGTCAGGCTACTCAACAACCAACCTGGCAGCAGCGAGCAAGCCCCAAACCATCCTAAATTATTATTATTATTAAATTGTAGAAGTCTGGGAGGCTTGCTCCTCATACAGTTATCAACTTGGGGCCAATTTAGCATGTTTTAAATCTGAATTTCTTGCGTTTGCTTACCTGAAAGTGTCCACAGATCATGCACAGACTTATCCATTATATCCACAGTTTTTTGCCAAGTCTCACACAGGTTTCTTTCAAGTCTACTGTTGGGCCAATAAATCATAAATAAAACAGCTCAGATTTGTTTGTTTAAGTCGTTTGCCACTCCACTTTATTCTCGTGGGTTCACATACCGCTGCTGTTATTTCCCCCTAATCACGAGTTTGTTGGTCTTCCAAAATGGCGTAGGGTCTGTTTACTTCCGGTTTCGGGTGACGTCAGTGAAAGGGGTCTATGACGAATAAAAAGAGTTTCACGTTTTATTTTTAGCACAGTTGTTTGTATCCCGTTAATCTGGGGACAGTAGTTTGACGCATTTATCAGGTATTCTTGATTTTTATAATAATAATAATAATAATAATAATAATAATAATACAACCCCGATTCCAAAAAAGTTGGGACAAAGAACAAATTGTAAATAAAAACAGAATGCAATAATTTACAAATCTCAAAAACCGATCTTGTATTCACAATAGAACATAGACAACATATCAAATGTCGAAAGTGAGACATTTTGAAATTTCATGCCAAATATTGGCTCATTTGAAATTTCATGACAGCAACACATCTCAAAAAAGTTGGGACAGGGGCAATAAGAGGCTGGAAAAGTTAAAGGTACAAAAAAGGAACAGCTGGAGGACCAAATTTCAACTCATTAGGTCAATTGGCAATAGGTCATTAACATGACTGGGTATAAAAAGAGCATCTTGGAGTGGCAGCGGCTCTCAGAAGTAAAGATGGGAAGAGGATCACCAATCTCCCTAATTCTGTGCCGACAAATAGTGAAGCAATATCAGAAAGGAGTTCGACAGTGTAAAATTGCAAAGAGTTTGAACATATCATCATCTAGAGTGCATAATATCATCAAAAGATTCAGAGAATCTGGAAGAATCTCTGTGCGTAAGGGTCAAGGCCGGAAAACCATACCGGGTGCCCGTGATCTTCGGGCCCTTAGACGGCACTGCATCACATACAGGCATGCTTCTGTATTGGAAATCACAAAATGGGCTCAGGAATATTTCCAGAGAACATTATCTGTGAACACAATTCACTGTGCCATCCGACATTGCCAGCTAAAACTCTATAGTTCAAAGAAGAAGCCGTATCTAAACATGATCCAGAAGCGCAGATGTCTTCTCTGGGCCAAGGCTCATTTAAAATGGACTGTGGCAAAGTGGAAAACTGTTCTGTGGTCAGACGAATCAAAATTTGAAGTTCTTTATGGAAATCAGGGACGCCATGTCATTCGGACTAAAGAGGAGAAGGACGACCCAAGTTGTTATCAGCGCTCAGTTCAGAAGCCTGCATCTCTGATGGTATGGGGTTGCATTAGTGCATGTGGCATGGGCAGCTTACACATCTGGAAAGACACCATCAATGCTGAAAGGTATATCCAGGTTCTAGAGCAACATATGCTCCTATCCAGACGGTGGCTCTTTCAGGGAAGACCTTGCAGTTTCCAACATGACAATGCCAAACCACATACTGCATCAATTACAGCATCATGACTGCATAGAAGAAGGGTCCGGGTACTGAACTGGCCAGCCTGCAGTCCAGATATTTCACCCATAGAAAACATTTGGCGCATCATAAAACGGAAAATACGACAAAAAAGACCTAAGACATTTGAGCAACTAGAATTCTACATTAGACAAGAATGGGTTAACATTCCTATCCCTAAACTTGAGCAACTTGTCTCCTCAGTCCCCAGACGTTTACAGACTGTTGTAAAGAGAAAAGGGGATGTCTCACAGTGGTAAACATGGCCTTGTCCCAACTTTTTTGAGATGTGTTGTTGTCATGAAATTTAAAATCACCTAATTTTTCTCTTTAAATGATACATTTTCTCAGTTTAAACATTTGATATATCATCTATGTTCTATTCTGAATAAACTATGGAATTTTGAAACTTCCACATCATTGCATTCCGTTTTTATTTACAATTTGTACTTTTTCCCAACTTTTTTGGAATCGGGGTTGTAATAATAATCACATCACACATCACATTATCTCTAGCCGCTTTATCCTTCTACAGGGTCGCAGGCAAGCTGGAGCCTATCCCAGCTGACTACGGGCGAAAGGCGGGGTACACCCTGGACAAGTCGCCAGGTCATCACAGGGCTGACACGTAGACACAGACAACCATTCACACTCACACCTACAGTCAATTTAGAGTCACCAGTTAACCTAACCTGCATGTCTTTGGACTGTGGGGGAAACCGGAGCACCCGGAGGAAACCCACGCGGGTACGGGGAGAACATGCAAACTCCACACAGAAAGGCCCTCGCCGGCCCCGGGGCTCGAACCCAGGACCTTCTTGCTGTGAGGCGACAGCGCTAACCACTACACCACCGTGCCGCCCCTGTAATAATAATAATAATAATAATAATAATAATAATAATTTATCGTTAGATTGACTTTGTGCTTGTCTCTTGCATTAAAAAAGCCAAATGTTCAATTAAAATTAATTTTCCGTTCAACATATTTCCATGTCTTTCCTGTCCTGCTAACTAGCTGTTTCCCGTTTTAAGTTTGTTTTTTTACGGACCGTATTGAACATAATGGGATTTTTAGGGAACTGGTGAAGTGACTGAATGACTGCTTTGAAAGCAAATGAAGAAACAAAAAAACCTTGCTTTGTCTGTTCAGCACCACGGACAGGGGTTGTCGTGCCCGTGGTGTTTCCCCCCTCGAATTATGCTTACAAAAATGGAGCTCTTTTATGTAGCTGCCTTCTCCATCTTCATTCATTCATTCATTCATTCATTTATTCAGCGGGGTGTCATTTCAGTTTTCACATTTGCAAACAATTTGTGCTGTTACATTGTGCGTTCACTGAACTTTCTTTCTTTCTTTCTTTCTTTCTTTCTGTAAGTAAGTAAGTAAGTAAGTAAGTAAGTTAAGAGGAATTATTTATGCGGTCTTGACAGCGTCTCATCGCGCGAGGTCGCTACAGACCGTAACTTTGAAGGCTGACGTATTACAGTAATATATGTCGCTCCTCCTTTTAAATTGTCAGTGTAACAGGGAGTATTTTTGTTCAGGGGAGAGGACGGATTACTCGATAGAACGTGCGAGGCTTTCCGATTCAGATCATATCCAGATATTTATACATATATATATTTTTGCGCCTCTTCTGAATAAATTTTCTGTATTATGCTTCAACAGCAGACATGGATATCTCGGAATATTTAGGCGCCTGGGTTTTGCTCTGCGTGTGTTTTTGGGAAACATCCCTCGGTCAGATTGTTTATTCCGTCTCGGAGGAAGTGAACAAGGGAACGGTTGTTGGAAATATCGCCAAAGACCTCAAGATCAGTGTTCATGAACTCGAGTCGCGTATGTTTCAGGTTGTGTCAGGATCTACTCACAAGAAGCATTTCGATGTGAATTTGAAAACCGGGGGGCTGTTTGTGAATGACAGAATTGACCGTGAGGAGTTTTGTGAGCGCAGACAGAGATGTGTTTTAAACGTGGAGGCCCTCGCTCAGAACCCGCACAACCTTTACCGGATTGAAATAAACATTCTGGATATTAACGACAATGCTCCGAAATTTCTGGACAGCACTTTAACAATGAATTTAGCTGAAGATGCAAGTCCTGGTGACAGATTTCATCTTCCAGTTGCGGAGGATGCGGATGTTGGCAGTAATTCACTAAAATACTACAAAATAAGTACCAATGAATATTTTTCAGTTGATGTGCAGGGTGGTGAGCAGAGTCTGTCTGCTGAGCTAGTTTTACAGAAGGCTTTAGACAGAGAGAAACAATCCACTATCAATCTTGTGCTGAGTGCTCTTGATGGAGGAAAACCTCCAAAATCTGGGGCATTACAAATAATTATAAATATAATTGATGTGAATGATAATAAGCCTGTTTTTAATAAATCTCTCTACAAAGTTAGTATTCAAGAAAATGCTTCAGTAGGAACTAAAATTATGTCTCTTACTGCCACTGATTTAGATGAAGGCACCAACAGTGAAATTATTTATTCATTCATTGGACGTGGAAATGTCAAAACAGATGGTTTATTTGCAGTTATTCCTGAGACCGGAGATATAATAGTCAAAGGACAGATTGATTATGAAGAAACTCCTGCTATTGAATTAAGAATTCAAGCAAGAGATAAAGGAAGTCCTCCGAAAAGTGCTCAATGCAAAGTTTTAATGGAAGTTTTGGACGAGAATGACAATGCTCCAGAAATTATAATAACTCCACTGCTAGACAGTGTGAAAGAGGACACCAAACCTGGAGCCGCTATTGCTTTAGTTACAGTCTCTGATAAAGATGGAGGGAAGAATGGCATTGTACATTCTTCTGTTAAAGGCTTGGTTCCTTTCAAACTGGAGTCGTCATATAGCAACCATTACTCACTAGTAGTCGATGGGCCACTGGACAGAGAGAGTATTTCTGAATATATTATTACTATTTTGGCAAGAGATGAGGGCACTCCTCCACTTTCCAGCAGCAGTGTATTCACTGTTCAGATCTCTGATGTTAATGACAATGCACCACAGTTTTCAATGTCCAATATTGATGCTTATATCAGGGAAAATAATCAAATTGGAGGTCAGGTTGCCAAGGTGATGGCAAATGATCCAGATCTTGGAGAAAATGCTCAACTTTCATACTCACTGTTAGATAATGGCAGTGGTGGTATTTCCTCATCAACAATGTTTCACCTGAATTCTTTAAATGGGGAAATCGTAACAATGCAGACATTTAACTATGAGACAATGAAAAGATTTCAAGTTCAAGTTCAAGCCACTGACTCTGGCAGTCCACCTCGAAGCTGTAATGTTACTGTGAATGTTTTTATCCTGGATGAGAATGACAACAGTCCAGTTATTTTACCTCCTTATTCTGATCCTGGAACAGTAAACACTGAAACCATTCCCTTCTCTGCTGAAGCGGGGTATTTTGTGGCCAAAGTCAGAGCTATAGACGCTGATTCTGGCTATAATGCTCTACTATCTTATCACATCACTGAACCGAAAGGGAATAATCTTTTCCGAATTGGAACCAGCACAGGAGAAATAAAGACTAAAAGACCAATGAGTGACAATGACTTGAAAACTCACCCTCTTAAAATAATGGTGTCTGATCAAGGAGAACCATCTCTCTCAACTTCACTATCTATTGATATTGTTGTAACTGAAAGAATTGATGACATGAAGACATCCTTCAGACAAGTACCAGTAAAGGAGAAGAATGTTTCTAATCTGAATCTTTATCTGCTCATCGCTATTGTCTCAGTGTCAGTGATATTTTTACTGAGCCTCATCGCTTTAATAGCAGCTAAATGCTATGGGACAGACGGTGGGTTCAGCAGGTCCAGCGCTCCAGTGGTCACTACACACCCTGATGGGAGCTGGTCTTACTCCAAATCCACTCAGCAGTATGATGTGTGTTTTAGTTCCGACACACTGAAGAGTGACATAGTGGTTTTCCCCTCGCCGTTTCCGCCTGCAGATGCAGAGCTGATCAGCATTAATGAAGGAGACACTTTTAACAGGACACAAACTCTTCCAAGTACTACAAAGGTAAGCTTCCTATTTGCCTTTGAGCTTTGTCTTGATGTGCTCAAGCAGACTTGGGATTAGGAAGTCTTTCAAAAAAAAAAAACCCTTTGTTCTAGAAACTTTAGGAGGAAACAAGAATTTATAGTATGTGGTTGCAAGGGTTTAGCCTTTTTAATGTCTCTGCTTACATGAGTCATCTTAGTTTTTTTTGTGATTAAGTGGTAGTTCTGATTTTGTCATGTTTAAGATATTGACTTATTTTATAATGGCTGACTTGGTCAATTTGTCCAGCAGAAAAATGGCATCATGAATCACAAAAAGTGATCTAAATATTCTGTAATAATCTGGTTTGGTGATGTAGGTGTTCTCTGAGCTGGTGAGGATTCTGTTTTCAGATAAACACATAAATTACATTTTCATTTATATGAGATGACAGTGGGCAGTGATGTAGTGGTTAGCGCTGTTGCCTCATTAGAAGAAGGTTCTGAGTTTGAACTGCGCAGCCAATAGTTGCCTTTCTGTATGGATTTTGCATGTTCTACCCGTGTGAGTGTGATGGTTGTTTGTCTCTGTGTAGCTCTGCGATACATTGGTGACCCACCCAGGGTGTACCCCACCTCTCATTTAAAGTCAGCTGGGATTGGATCTAGCTTCCCCTGCAAACCTAATGGATAAGTGGTATAGATAATGGATGGATGGCTGGATGAGATGGCAGTAGAAATATGTTTTCATTTAAATTCATGTAATTTTATTTCTCTGTAAATTTGGGAAGTTTGTTGAGAAGTTCATGACATGACATGGAATATTTTTCTACTGCTTTTAATGCTTATGTTTGAGATGCAATTTATTTATCATATTAAAAAAACGTGTTGTGTAGCAGTCAACACGTAATCAGTTTCCATTTCAATGTCAGCACATCACTGGTGAGAACTATGAGGAGAATACTAGTACTAGCATCACTACGAACACTACTAATAATGCTTCTGCTGCTACTACCACTACTTCCACGAACACCAACACCCACAACAAGAACAACAACAAACACTTGTAAATCTGGGGTGGGTTTCCCAAAAGCCTCTTATTGCTATAAGAGCATCTTAACTCAGAGATAGAGCATTCATTGTTTTGCTCGCTCTACCATTTAAGGATGATCTTTGTGCTGCGATGCTTTTGGGAAACACAGGCCAGTTATTTTTTCATTATTACAAATGAAAAAAACAAACAAACCAAAGCAAACAAACAAACAAACAAACAAACAAACAAAAAACTATACTATTACTACTACTACTGATAATAATAATAATAATAATAATAATAATAATAATAATAATAATAATATAATAATAATAATAATAATAATAATAATAATAATAATAATAAAGTAATTCACTGCGGATTTATTTATTTTTATTTAATACTCCTTTGCTCTGAAACGCCTCACTGTGGGGATTAGTAATTTAAATAAGCCAATCAATCAAAATAAACAAAATCTAATCAAAATCCGACTGAAAAGTGATTGCTCTACTGCTTTTATATTTACTCCATGATTGCTCTGAGAGTTCTGCATTGGTCTTGATGTTTAAGGCTGATGGCAGTGCACACACACACACGTACACACATGGTGTCACTGTTGACCGTGAAATGGAAAGCTGTGGCTCATTATAATTCATCCCACCCTTCCTTCTGAATAGCGAAATCGAAAGGTGGGTAAGACTACGATGGGAATATCGCCTGATCCGAACCAATAACCCGAGCCTCTGATATGACATCATGTCGCTTCATACCTAAACGTTTTTGGAAATAAACACATTTAAAGAACAGGAATGATGCTCTTTCCAGTCTGTGGATCATCTGCCTGGATCAGGGCGCTGCCGCTGCTGCTGGCTTGTTTCTCTGGTTTGTCTCGCAGTCAGATTTCTTACTCCGTCTCTGAGGAGGTGAAGAAGGGAACCGTGGTTGGAAATATAGCCAAGGACCTAAACGTTGACGTTACTGAACTGCAGTCGCGTCTGTTTCAAATTGTGGCTGGATCTTATAAGAGGTATTTTGATGTGAATCTTAAAACCGGTGCTCTAGTTGTTAATGAAAGAATCGACAGGGAGGAGCTGTGCGAGCGGAAACAGAAATGTTCTTTAAATATCGAAGCGATGGCACATAGCCCTTTGACTCTGTACCGCATTGAGGTAAATGTTCTAGACATTAACGACAACTCGCCGGTTTTCCCGCTTCAGATTCTTGAGTTGAATATTACTGAAAATGTTCTTGCTGGAGACAGATTCTCTCTCCAGCTGGCTGATGATATGGATGTCGGCGTGAACACAGTCAAGACCTACAAGCTCAGTCCGAATGAACATTTTTCACTGGATGCACAGAACACTGGAGAAAGTGTTTCAGCCGAGCTGGTGTTACAGAAAGCTTTAGACCGCGAGAAACAATCCGTGATTAAACTCACCCTGACTGCTGTGGACGGTGGGAAACCACCCAGAACTGGTACGTCAGAGATAATAGTTCATGTGTTAGACATTAACGATAACAATCCAGTGTTTAGTAAAGCTCTCTATAAAGTTAAAATCCGTGAGGATGCACCATTTGGCAGTAAAATCCTGACCGTCTCCGCTACGGATGCTGATGAAGGTGTGAACGGTGACGTCGTGTATTCATTTGTCGGTCGTGATAGAAACTCGTTCGTGAATTTGTTTGATATAAATCCGAATTCAGGCGATATTACAGTTAAAGGGCATATTGACTACGAAGAAAATCCTGCCATTGAGTTGAGAGTACAAGCTCAAGACAAGGGTCACTCTCCGAGACACACTACTTGTAAAGTGTTAATTGAAGTAGTGGATGTAAATGACAATGCACCTGAAATATCAGTTACTCTGCTCATGAGCTCGGTACCCGAGGACATCAAACCTGGCACAGGCTTTGCGTTAATTACAGCTGCAGATAAAGATGGAGGAGCGAATGGGAAAGTCGACTGTAAAATCACCGGAACGAGTTCTTTTAAACTGCAGTCGTCATATAAAAACTCATATTCAGTTGTAGTTAGTGAGCCGTTGGATAGAGAGGACTTATCCCAATATAACATCACTATTCTTGCTCGTGATGAGGGCACGCCGCCGCTGTCTAGCACGACTGTTTTACATATTCACGTTTCGGATGTGAATGACAACGCTCCGTTATTTCCGGCCCCGATCATAAACATTAACCTGCGTGAGAATAGTCCAGCTGGAGGATTGTTATCTGTTCTGACAGCACATGATCGAGATGCCGGGGAAAACGCACACATTTCTTACTCTTTGATGAATGGAGACAGTGCTAGTGTGTCAGTATCAACACTGATGAACATAAACTCACACACTGGTGAACTGTACAGCCTGCAGTCTGTTAATTATGAAGAAACAAAACATATTCAGTTTAAAATTCAGGCCACTGACTCTGGTGTCCCTCCGCTAAGCAGTAACGTCACTGTGAACGTTTTTATCCTGGATGAGAATGACAACAGTCCAGTTTTTCTCCCTCCTTATTCTGAACCTGGGTCAGTAAACACTGAGAACATTCCCTACTCTGCTGAAGCGGGGTATTTTGTGGCTAAAGTCAGAGCCGTAGACGCTGATTCGGGTTATAATGCACTATTATCTTATCACATCACTGAAGCAAAGGGAACGAACCTCTTCCGAATCGGAACCAGCACAGGAGAAATAAGGACTAAAAGACGAATGAGTGACAATGACTTAAAAACCCACCCGCTTCTGATCAGTGTCTCGGATAATGGAGAACCTTCACTGTCCACGACTCTGAGTGTTGAAGTTGTAGTTGTGGAAAACATGGACATCCTGCAGCCTTCACTAAGACAAGTGCCAGTAAAGGAGGAGAATGTTTCTAATCTGAATCTCTATCTGCTCATCGCTATTGTCTCAGTGTCAGTGATATTTTTACTGAGCCTCATCGCTTTAATAGCAGCTAAATGCTACGGGACAGACGGTGGGTTCAGCAGGTCCAGCGCTCCAGTGGTCACTACACACCCTGACGGGAGCTGGTCTTACTCCAAATCCACTCAGCAGTATGATGTGTGTTTTAGTTCCGACACACTGAAGAGTGACGTCGTGGTTTTCCCCTCGCCGTTTCCGTCTGCAGACGCAGAGCTGATCAGCATTAATGAAGGAGACACTTTTAACAGGACACAAACTCTTCCTAGCACTGGGAAGGTAAGGTTATAAATTAAATGCTTTGCATGGTCTATTAATTATATTAAAGGTGCAGGGGGCTGAAGATAAAATTACATATATCATGGTATCGTTATGTGAGTGGCATTAACTGATATAAGTATAATGAAAGTTAGTCAGTAAAGGTTATACTTTATGACCCCTTACACCTTTAAAATCCAAGAAAGCATGATAGATGTGGAAATAGTTTTAATCAGGAACATGCTGTGCTTCCAGTAAAGATATAACTCGAAATACCTTATGCATGCTTTTACCAGGCAATATTTATATATACAGTGCTCTTGGAGTGCCATGATGAAGAGTTAGCATACACAAGCATGTAAAAGGGTGGTGTAAAATTCACATACCTTCCCAACAGGGCTTTTAGACTCATAGCACTCTTATAGCAGAGGAAGTGATGTATGGCATAGTATAGTTCAGCACAGCATAGTGCAGTACCCCTGAGTATAGTAACTCTATTATTAGTATAGTAGAGTATGGTAGAGTATATACTTAGGAGGAATTTTTTGAATAAGGGCCAAAAATATTTTGTGCATGTAAACATAGTAATGATCGGATGAACATTCATATTCATTTCAATTTTTTTCTACATATACAGCAGGGCATATTATATTATATTACAAATGAAAATATTTCTTTTCTTTAACTGCAATTGTCATGACACATTTTGGATTCTGAACCCAAGTTTATAAGCTTTCAAAAAATTATCCCTAAAGTAATACAGTGTCTTGACTACTTGCAAATTTTAACTCCTGTCTCTATCACTTAAAAGTTCAAGTTCAAGTTCAGTTTACTCACATTTTTAAGGCAGCAGATGAGCTTTCATTTCCAAGTTTAACCAGCTGGAATTTTTTATAGTATAGTATAGTATAGTATAGTATAGTATAGTATAGTATAGTATAGTATAGTATAGTATAGTATAACAGAGCATAGCATGTCTACTCAGCTGAATCCTGTACATAGCCACAGTATACCATACTGTACTTTGCAGAACTTTATTATAATAATTAGTATGAATACAAGTACTGCAAATCAGAGAAATATGGAAATATGTGCAGATTAACAATATTTAAAAGTGAATTCAGAAATGTATTTGGATATTTGAGGTTTGTCATTTTCCTTTTAGTTTTCTTGCTCACGTGCTCCCTGGTGAAAAATAAATGTGCTAAGTGTACTAAAATTTAGCATACTTTTGTGTACTTGAAGCCACACTAATCATCAATATACTTCAAGTGTGTTTATGATTAGTTAACTTGAGGCATGCTATTTTGGAACAACTAATTTTGTACTAAATATATTTTAATTGTAATTAAATTGTAGAAAAGTGCATCTTGAAGTGTATTTAGTGTACTTTTATGTGCTAAATTACATATAACTTTCACTTAAAGTATATTTTAGTATAATATATTTCTATAAAGTGTAATATAGTATAATTATTTTAAAGTGTGCTAAAAGTGTTAGCATGAAAGCGTGATGTTAGTATACTTTTTATATATTTACAAAAAGTACAATTTGTGTAAGTACATTTTCAATATACTATTGAAAATATGAATATACTTTAAATACAATAAAGTACATTTATTTTTCACCAGGGTTGTCACTGCAGACTGTAACATGTTAGTAGTCCACCCTGCTTCCTCTTCGTGCTCAGTGATGTGATGTTAATGATTTGCAGTCAAACTGAGATGCGATTTGAATCAGAATAGAGGACAATGAATTTTCCAGATTGTCTCTGATTAACAGCGTATCTGCATCTGCTTCTGTACATAGGGACACAAAGGATGGCTGACTGAAAAGATCTTTTGCATGAGATGTGTTTTTTTCTGAGTCTTTTGCTGTGTTTGTGTGCTGGAGTGAATGACCAGATCACTTATTCTGTTTCAGAGGAAGTAAATATCAGGACTGTTGTTAGGAATTTGGTGAAGGATATGAATTTAATGTAGATGATTTGGATCCGTTGTGTCTGGGACAAAGACCAGGTATTTTCATGTGAATCTTAAAACTGGCGTTTTGTGCATTAGGGAAAGAACTGACCGTGAGGAGCTCTGCCCTAACTTGCTCTTTAAATTTTGAAGCTGTACTGAATCACCCTCTGAGTATGTACCGAGTCACGGTTAATGTTGTAAATATTAATGATAATTCTACCATGTTTCCAGTGAAAGCTCAGATGTTGACTACAGTGGTGCTTGAAAGTTTGTGAACCCTTTAGAATGTTCTATATTTCTGCATAAATATGACCTAAAACATCATCAGATTTTCACACAAGTCCTAAAAGTAGATAAAGAGAACCCAGTTAAACAAATGAGACAAAAATATTATACTTGGTCATTTATTTATTGAGGGAAATGATCCAATATTACATATCTGTGAGTGGCAAAAGTATGTGAACCTTTGTTTTCAGTATCTGGTGTGACCCCCTTGTGCAGCAATAACTGCAACTAAATGTTTCCGGTAAATGTTGATCAGTCATGCACACCGGCTTGGAGAAATTTTAGCCCATTCCTCCGTACAGAACAGCTTCAGCTCTGGGATGTTGGTGGGTTTCCTCACATGAACTGCTCGCTTCAGGTCCTTCCACAACATTTTGATTGGATTAACGTCAGGACTTTGACTTGGCCATTCCAAAACATTAACTTTATTCTTCTTTAACCATTCTTTGGTAGAACGACTTGTGTGCTTAGGGTCGTTGTCTTGCTGCATGACCCACCTTCTCTTGAGATTTAGTTCATGGACAGATGCCCTGACATTTTCCTTTAGAATTCACTGGCATAATTCAGAATTCATTGTTCCATCAATGATGGCAAGCCATCCTAGCCCAGATGCAGCAAAACAGGCCCAAACCATGATACTACCACCACCATGTTTCACAGATGGGATAAGGTTCTTATGCTGGAATGCAGTGTTTTCCTTTCTCCAAACATAACACTTCTCATTTAAACCAAAAATTTCTATTTTGGTCTCATCTGTCCACAAAACATTTTTCCAATAGCCTTCTGGCTTGTCCACGTGATCTTTAGCAAACTGCAGATGAGCAGCAATGTTCTTTTTGGAGAGCAGTCGCTTTCTCCTTGCAACCCTGGCATGCACACCATTGTTGTTCAGTGTTCTCCTGATGGTGGACTCATGAACATTAACATTAGCCAAGGTGAGAGAGGCCTTCAGTTGCTTAGAAGTTACCCTGGGGTCCTTTGTGACCTTGACGACTATTACACGCCTTGCTCTTGGAGTGATCTTTGTTGGTCAAACACTCCTGGGGAGGGTAACAATGATCTTGAATTTCCTCCATTTGTACACAATCTGTCTGACTGTGGATTGGTGGAGCCCAAACTCTTTAGAGATGGTTTTGTAACCTTTTCCAGCCTGATGAGCATCAACAACACTTTTTCTGAGGTCCTCAGAAATCTCCTTTGTTCGTCTCATGATACACTTCCACGAACATGTGTTGTAAAGATCAGACTTCAATAGATCCCTGTTCTTTAAATAAAACAGGGTGCCCACTCACACCTGATTGTCATCCCATTGATTGAAAACACCTGACTCTAATTTCACCTTCAAATTAACTGAAGGTTCACATACTTTTGCCACTCACAGATATGTAATATTGGATCACTTTCCTCAATAAATAAATGATTAAGTTCAATATTTTTGTCTCATTTGTTTAACTGGGTTCTCTTTATCTACTTTTAGGACTTGTATGAAAATCTGATGATGTTTTAGATCATATTTATGCAGAAATATAGAAAATTCTAAAGGGTTCACAAACTTTCAAGCACTACCGTATATCCAGAAACCTCCTGTGGAGCAGAAGGGCAAATGCTCGCTTGATCTTGATTTTTAGTCTGAATACAGACTGTGAAAGTGGGGCCTCATGATCCTTCTAACTTTTTGGGTTTTAAGCAGGAGGTGTCAGAAAAGGTGTCAGCTGGGAGCTAGACTTTCATTACTCTGTGCATTTGATGCTGATGTTAGTTCTTGGTCAGTAAAAAGCTGAGCCCAAGTGAACAAATTTCACTGGATGTAAACACCAGAGGAGAGCACATAATGTCTGCTGAACTTATCCTTTGTAAAGCTATAGATAGAGAGAAAAACCTGTAATTAGACTTGTTTTGACCATGTTTGATGGAGGGAAACCTTCCAGGTCTGGATCACTGCAGATTATAGTAAACGTTTTAAACATAAAATATGATGCCCTGTGTTTAGCAGTCTTCTTTTCAAAATATGTGTGATTGAGAATGCACCACCAGGAATGATGATAATAAAACTAAATGCTATGCAGATGAAGGCCCAAAGGGGGAAATCAAATACCATTTCAGCAGTCACGGCCAGGAAAAGAATCAAGATATGTTTTCAATTAATTCCGACACTGGAGAAATTAGAGTCAAGGGAATCCTTGATTTTGAAGATAAAGCTTTCCATGAGCTAAGAGTTGAAGCCCATGAGAAAGGCTTTCCCCCAATGACATTTAAAGTCCTAGATGAAATCATAGATGCTAATGATAACGCACCAGAAATTATCACAACACAATTACTGATGAGTGTAAGGGAAGATGCAAAATGTGGCACTGCTGTAGTACAAGTTATCGTTTCAGATAAGGATGGAGGAACCAATGGGAAAGTGAGCTGCAAGTTGATTCGTGAAATGCCATTCAAACTCGAGTCGAACTATAAAAAATACTAGTCTGTTTTACTCAAAGGCCAGCTCGACAGAGAAAACATTTCCCAGTACAATATAACCATAATAGCGACAGATAAAGGAACTCTACCGCTCTCCAACTCTAGTGTGGTTCATGTTGAAATTTCAGACATGAATGATAACGCTCTGAGTTTTAGTGAGATGAAAATAAATGTATGTAAAAGAAAACATACCACTTGAGACACTACTGTATTCACTCTCAGCGATCGATCGAGATTCGAATGAAAACACTGATGTTTCCTGTTCTATTTTGGAGAATAAATCACCTGGGGTATCCACCATAAATATCAACTCGCTTATGGGCCAACTGTATAGGCTGCAATCCTTCAATTATGAGGAAAATAAGATTTTCAGTTTTCAAGTTCAGATTGTCGATTCTGGTGCTCCTCCTCTCAACATCACAGCACCGTGAACGTTTTTATTCTGGATGAGAATGACAACAGTCCAGTTTTTCTCCCTCCTTATTCTGAACCCAGGTCAGTAAACACTGAGAACATTCCCTACTCTGCTGAAGCGGGGTATTTTGTGGCTAAAGTCAGAGCTGTCGACGCTGATTCAGGTTATAATGCACTATTATCTTATCACATCACCGAACCAAAGGGAACGAACCTCTTCCGAATCGGAACCAGCACAGGAGAAATAAGGACTAAAAGACGAATGAGTGACAATGACTTAAAAACCCACCCGCTTCTCATCAGTGTCTCGGATAATGGAGAATCTTCACTGTCCACGACTCTGAGTGTTGAAGTTGTGGTTGTTGAAAACATGGACGTCCTGCAGCCTTCACTAAGACAAGTGCCAGTAAAGGAGGAGAATGTTTCTAATCTGAATCTCTATCTGCTCATCGCTATTGTCTCAGTGTCAGTGATATTTTTACTGAGCCTCATCGCTTTAATAGCAGCTAAATGCTACGGGACAGACGGTGGGTTCAGCAGGTCCAGCGCTCCAGTGGTCACTACACACCCTGACGGGATGTTTGGACGTCTTACTCCAAATCCACTCAGCAGTATGATGTGTGTTTTAGTTCCGACACACTGAAGAGTGACGTCGTGGTTTTCCCCTCGCCGTTTCCGCCTGCAGACGCAGAGCTGATCAGCATTAATGAAGGAGACACTTTTAACAGGACACAAACTCTTCCCAGCATGGGGAAGGTGAGCACGATCAAGGTTTTCACTGATGGATTGGTAGATTGATTCATTTTTTTCGATATGTGTCATGAGCCGCACAATGTTTTAAGATTCAGATTCAGATTTTAATTTCAGTACCACAGCTGGAAATTTCCCCCTTTTTGCACCAAGTTAAAATAATAATTAAAAAATACAAATTACAGACGTTTGGATGGGCCAAAAAGCAGAATAATATTTTAGTTTTATTTCAAATTGTGTTTTATTGAGTTTTCAAAAAACTGTAGTGAGAAAAAACTAAACAAAACGGTTGAAACTGACAGAGAGCTAATAGACACAATTGCATGAATGCCATACATGGATCCCATCTCCAGTGTGCGTCGTATATAACATACATACATACTTCATAGACAGTTTTTTTTGCTTCAATTTGTTACATTTTCAATAATTAACCCATGTACAGATACATCTCATCTCATTATCTCTAGCCGCTTTATCCTTCTACAGGGTTGCAGGCAAGCTGGAGCCTATTCCAGCTGACTTCAGGCGAAAGGCGGGGTACACCCTGGACAAGTCGCCAGGTCATCACAGGGCTGACACATAGACACAGACAACCATTCAAACTCACATTCACACCTACGGTCAATTTAGAGTCACCAGTTAACCTAACCTGCATGTCTTTGGACTGTGGGGGAAACCGGAGCACCCGGAGGAAACCCACGCGGACATGGGGAGAACATGCAAACTCCGCACAGAAAGGCCCTCGCCAGCCACGGGGCTTAAACCCGGACCTTCTTGCTGTGAGGCGACAGCGCTAACCACTACACCACTGTGCCGCCCATGTACAGATACATGCCAAAAAAAAAAAGGTCAACAAGAGAAAAGCCACGGAGAGAAGAGATGGGGGGGGGTAGAGACGTGGAGAGCTACTGATCTAAGGTGGTTGCATCAAATTCACTTATAAAATATTCTAAAAAGTCGCACCAAGTTTTTTTGAACCTTTTTACAGAGCCCTGAATTGTGCATCTGATTTTTTCTAGCTTAAGAAACACCATCACCTCACAGACCCAACGTGAATGGGATGGAGGTGTGGTCGATTTCCAACCAAAAAGGATAAGTCGGCAGGCTAGTAATGTTGAGAATGCTATGAAGTCTGAATGATGTTTTGATAGCCCGCTGTTGCTAGGGGTAACCCCGAATACTGAGATAACTGGATCGGGCTCGATTCTTTTTTTTACAAATATAAGAGAATGCATTGAAAATCTCTGACCAGAATGTGTGTAGTTTTGAGCATGTCCAAAACATGTGTCCCAGAGTGGCAGGGGCCTGATGGCATCTGATACAGTTTGGATCTGAGCCGGGTTATATCTGGGCCAGTCCGACTCCACAGAGGTGCAGGCGGTTGTGTATCTTAAATTGAACCAATCTGTGCCTAATACAAATCGAGGATGTATGTACTCTTTTGATAGCTCTTTGCCAGGTTTCCTCAGAAAGCGCCATGCTCAAGTCTTCACCCCACCGTTCTTTCAGGTGGTGGAGAGAGTTACCTTCCATGTGCTGTAAAACACTATATAACTGAGACACACAGCCTGGTATATGGGGCTTAACCTTCAGACATTCATCAAGTGGGCAGGCTGGAGGTTTGTGCGGGAATGATGGAAAATATGTACTAGTGAAATTGTGTATTTGAAGGTACCTGAAGAAGTGGGACTTTGGTAGGTTGTACTCTTTCACAAACTGGTCAAAAGAGCCAAACAGTCCATTAATGAATAGGTCCCCTACACAATGAAGTCCCTTCCCAAACCAGGTCTGAAAAGCTGCATCTTACAAAGAGGGTCTAAAAAGGGGATTGGTGATAAAAGGCATTGACACCAAAGCTTGCGTAAGGCCAAAGTGTTTACGAAATTGGGTCCATATACGTAGAGTGCCTCTCAATTGGATTGTCTGTATGAGCCCCCACCGCTAATGGTAATGAGCCACACAACATAGATGCTAAGGAGACTGGTGAACATGCCTGTTGTTCCATGAGAGACCAGTTTGGACCTTCCCCTTTCACAAATGTATTGTACCAGACAGTCACTTTATGAATATTGGCTGCCCAATAATAATATAAAAAGTTTGGCAGCGCTAGACTGCCATTTGTTTTGCGTTTCTCCAGGACAGATTTACGTACACGTGGTATAGTCTTATTTCAAATGAATGTGGTAATATATTTATCTAGTTCTTTAAAATTTGATTTTAGCAAGAAAATGGGAGCTGTCTGGAATAAGTATAGAAATTTTGGTAGAATAACCATCTTAACTGAGTTAATGTGACCGGCCAGAGATAATGGAAGAGTTGACAAGCGGTTGGTATCCTTCCTAGCTTGATCTATAAGTGGTCTAAAGTTAAGTTTGAGAAGGTCTTTATAGTGGCGTGTTACCTTGACTCCTAAATATGTTAGGGGGCCAGTTGTGACTCTGAATTCGCATGAATCAAAGGACATCATCAGTGCTTTCCTATTAATGGGGAATAATACACTCTTTGTTAAATTGATTTTATAACCTGAGGTGAAACTAAATTGTGAGATTGTGTCCAGTGTGTCCAGGCACTTTGGAATAGAATTTTCAGGGTCTGATATAAATAGCAAAAGGTCGTCCACATATAATGAGACTTTATGGACTTGCCCCCCCCATTAATTCCCAATATTTAATTCTTTTGTCGTAGAGCTATAGCCAATGGCTCAATGGCGAGATTAAATAGAAGAGGGGACAGCGGACAGCCTTGCCTCGTTCCCCTATGGAGGATGAAATACTCAGAATCGATATTATTGGTCCTAACTGATGCCTGTGGCATAGATTACAGTGTTTGAATCCAAGACGTAAAAGTTGGGCCAAATCCAAATTTGCTTAATGATTTAAAAAGGTGTCCATATTCGATTCGGTCAAAAGCTTTGTGTGCGTCCAGTGAAATTACTATCTCTGGAAGTTGGGTCGAGTGTTCAGAAGATACTATATTAAAGAGGTGGCACAGGTTATGATATAACTGCCTGCCCTTTATGAAACCTGTTTGGTCAGGGTGCACAATAGTTGGTAAAACAGATTCTAATTGTAGGGCAAGGATTTTTGTAAGTATTTTGTAATCACATGTAAGTAGGCTGATTGGTCGGTATGATTTGCACTTGATTGGGTCTTTATCTTTTTTTGGTAGAACAGAAATTGAAGCCTTGGTCATAGGTGTAGGGAGCTTTTTTTGTTTAAGTGATTCTGTGTAGACAGAGCGTAGGAGTGGTGTCAATTAACTGGCAAAAGTCTTATAAAATTCAATGGGGTAACCATCGGGGCCTGGTGCTTTTCTATTTTTCATTAGTTTAATTGCTTGGCCAATTTCAGCATCGGATATTGGCTCTTCTAGGCTGGACTTATCTTTGTCACTTAGGGTGGGCAAGTCCAGATTTTCTACAAAATTGTTTGCATGACAGCTATCCGAACTATATAGGGAGGAGTAAAAAATGTTAAACTGATCATTGATGTCTTTCGGGTCTGATTATAATATTTTAGTTTTATTATAATTTATAGATAAGGGCTGACCCCAGATAGATAGATAGATAGATAGATAGATAGATAGATAGATAGATAGATAGATAGATAGATAGATAGATAGATAGATAGATAGATAGATTCTATTTGTGACTCTTTCTGATTAGGAAACATTCCTGTAGGAGGACGGCCAAATACTGAAGCATTTCAGAGTTCTAAACTTAGAAATACATGCAGTTATATTGAGTAGCCTCTGTGCTTGCTGACACAACATTTCACTCTTTACCTGTGACAGACTGTAACACCACCATTCTAAATCACCTCAACCTCTCTAACCTGGCTCTCTGGGAAGTTGAATATGTGCATAAACTTGTTTGTGGACACAACATTATAAACACTGGCAATTCAGGAATGAGTGATATTAACTACAGGCAGGGACTGATAGGGCTTTAACCAGCAATAATTTATACATAGAACATTGGAGTATTATTTTTAATAAACAAAAGAAAGATTGAGTTCCATTCCACAAAAATAGCTTTTTGTTTTGTTTTTGTGCCCCTGAAATTATTGATAAGCATGTATGATAAATCAAACATTTTATTGTAAAAAAAAAAAAAAAATACAAACAATTGTGAACTACTACATACGTGTGTGTGTGTGTGTGTGTGTGTGTGTGTGTGTGTGTGTGTGTGTGTGTGTTAGAGGGCAGCCAGGGATGAAAATACTCTATACAGATTAAATATCTTTTTGTCCGCATACCTGTATGTTTGAAGGAAAAGAGGGACAGGAGAAAGACAGAAAAAAGAATTATAGAATGGAGATGTGCCTGTATGTTTGTGTGCTCAACTATGACCTGTCACACACCTGACAAGTACACTCATGCCAGACATATAGACATAAATACATCCCTAGTTATTATTGGGTTTTGATTGTAAGGTTTTATTTTTGTGAGAACAAGGTGTGATAATGGAAGTGGCTTACAAAGCTCACACTCAGTCTGTTCTTGAATGAAGCTTCTTATAGATGCCAACATATTTGCATTTTCCTCTGCTATCAAGGATGGTAAGGAAAGTGTGTGGGAGGTGAGGTATGTGGTTAAACTGAGTGGTACGGGTCAGGTTACACCAGGGTGCATGCTGTAAAAATGATTTGTTAAATAAGGGGAACCTGTAAACCTGTACAATTCCTTGGAATATATATATCTCTCCCCCATTAAATTTAGTGCCTGATGGATTTCATTTCAGCAACAAGAGCAAAATTGATGCATGAAATGAAAGATTAATAGAGCAAGACTGATCTTGAGCTTCATTCCCAGTGCTCAGGCTCATATCGAGTCCTTCACAGGGATCAGACTCGTGGAAATGAGGCAGAGCTCGGGTCCATATGGCCTGGCTGGGAGAATGAGATTATTTGGATTAGAGCTCTGCGAGAACAGTTTGCAGTCCCAGTTCTGTAATTATAAGGATCCAGCATCCTCATACACATTCTGCATCCTATTATAATATCTCCTCATAATTTTAAACATTTTCTCACACCTGATTTTTTTCTCTTTAAAACAGTCTCTCATGACACATTTGCATTTTTTTTCTCCTTATGCTGAGCTTCATCTCCTGAAGCATCGCCAAGTGGAAGCAAGTCCTCGTTTCAGTTTTAAAATAAAAACTTCAGCTCCCTGAAGTCTCACATTATGCAAATTACACAGTGTGAATTAATAAGTATGGTTAACTGGCAGTTCTTTACTTCCTTTCTTTGATCACAAAAGCAGGATATTCTTAATAAATACCTCACAGACACTTTATTATCCAGGTCACATTAGCAAGGCTTATTAGTTAATTATAAAATTCATATAATTTTGTTGATAGATCTATCTATCTGTTTTAGGCCCTCGATTTAACTTTTTTTTTAAATGGATCCCTGAGGTTTGCCGCAGCACAGAACTGCATTTTAATCTTAACTTGTGCTTTCAGTTGGAGTCATGACAAACTGAGTCATAAATTTACACACACAGAGAAAGTGAAGGCATGCTGAGAGGTAAACTCTGTGTGTGAGCTATTCTTATCACACATATTACTGTCTTTCGATAAACAGATCAAATAATCGAAGCTACATCAAACCATCTGAGATGGACATGTCTCAAGGTTAAGCTCTGATCACTTCCCTGAGAAGGAAACCAGAAACAAATGCTTACATTACCATCGTGCATGTTATTTTCTTTATATAAAGGACAATGAACAAAACATTTTCTTATCTGATGAATTAATCCTACAGTATATTTCTGCATGTTTATGGGATTTGTTAAAATGAATAATACAGTGCGTAATGAAATATTTCAGATGATCTGATTTACATGCATTGTCTCTTACCACGGTTTATTTATTTATTTTAATATTCTAAATTCACCCCAAAACAGACAGAGTTCAAGCACGAGGTGTAGACTGGATTTTTTTTTTCCCAGCAAGAGGCTGTGTTTGTAGATGAATATCATTAGGCAATTCTGCTCGCCCGTAGTTAGCTGGGATAGGCTCCAGCTTGCCTGCGACCCTGTAGAAAAGCGGCTAGAGATAATGAGAGAGATGAATTCTGCAGTGTGTGCATCTGAACTGGGTTTTCTCTGCAGAGGGCTGCAGGTGGCAGACTGAGTTTAGCTGAACAGAATACAGACTGAAGACAGGAAGCTCACTAGCTCCCTCTTTCAGTAGTGGTGATGCCTGCCTGCCTGCTTTTTTTTCTTACATCACAGCAGAGACTCACTATAAAATTCAGCTCATGCTTGGGCCAGTAGGGGTCACTTTATTTCATGGCATTGCTATGAATCTCTCTATATTCCATAATTCTGTCTCCCTCTCTGTCCCTCGGTCACTTAATTGATTTGCCTCAAGGACATTCTCTTTTTCCATATTTTCTGCTCTGATTAAACTATATATTAACTATACACTGCTTGTATTTCACTCAAGGGGAAATAATAATGACAGTAAACTGAACAGTAGAAAGGTATATTATATAAATGGAAGCAATATTAGAAATATATACAATGGAAATGCTTTTTGTGGCTCTTCATCACATTGCTGTGAAAGAGAGGATGAGAAAGATGTTCAATGACTCACCACTGGGAGTGGATGAACTGGTGTCAAGTCACTGCTCATCCTCCTTCATCTTGTTTGCCTCTGATGATGGGTAATGAGGTTTTCAGGTCACTCACCGGGTAATGATGAATTACAGGGCAGAAAGGGATCAGCTGAATCTCTGTGCCTGTGCTCAGGGGACAGTTGGAGGGCAGGTTCTGATCCAGGGGGAGGCATTGACACACATCTGTTAGATAGGTATGGAAATAGATGGAATAGAACCAAATTTTCTTAATCCAAAGGAATGTTCTAAAATAAAAAAAATCCATATGGTACATTAATTTATAATAATAAACACAATTTGATCTTTTATGGACTCTAAATTGACCGTAGGTGTGAATGTGAGTGTGAATGGTTGTCTGTGTCTATGTGTCAGCCCTGTGATGACCTGGCGACTTGTCCAGGGTGTACCCCGCCTTTCGCCCGTAGTCAGCTGGGATAGGCTCCAGCTTGCCTGCGACCCTGTAGAAGGATAAAGCGGCTAGAGATAATGAGATGAGATGAGATGAGATGATCTTTTATGGAGTCCAAGACTTATTTAAAAAAAAGTCGACTTTGTAAGTGGGTCTATATTGACTACGTTTCCTACATTACCCACAATGCTGTTCAACTGCTGGTAGTGGAGTGAGATTTATTCCCTAATTCATCACTCCCTGAGATCAGTGCAGCAGTGCTTTAGTTCTTCAATCTATCCAACTCTTTCACTTCCTCATCTGCACAATCAGGATCCACAGCTTCAACTGAGCTGCTAATGCTTTGACGCTTGTTAGATCATAGATCATTAACTAGCCGAGTTGAGTCTCTCCCTGTGTCCGAAATCACTCACTTGGTCGCTCCTCCCTATATAGGGAATTACTATATAGAGGACTATACAGTGAGCTCATTGGTAAAATGAAGAAACGCTTTCGGACACTAGTCCGTCACGCTGGTATTTACGTCATTACTGTCACACAATTAAAACGTGCCAGATCAGTCGGCTGGTGGGTTTTCAAAATAATAAATACATGCATGTATTTTTGTGATAAATCCACATTATACTGAGTGTATTTCCCACATTAATCAATACAAAGTACCTGCAGCTTTCAGTTTTTTTTTTAAATCAAGGCTGAATACTTTCTTCTTTGCCGCTGCCTTTTATTAAATCAAATGTCTCATCTCATCTCATTATCTCTAGCCGCTTTATCCTTCTACAGGGTCGCAGGCAAGCTGGAGCCTATCCCAGCTGACTACGGGCGAAAGGCGGGGTACACCCTGGACAAGTCGCCAGGTCATCACAGGGCTGACACATAGACACAGACAACCATTCACACTCACACCTACGGTCAATTTAGAGTCACCAGTTAACCTAACCTGCATGTCTTTGGACTGTGGGGGAAACCGGAGCACCCGGAGGAAACCCACGCGGACACGGGGAGAACATGCAAACTCCGCACAGAAAGGCCCTCGTCGGCCACGGGGCTCGAACCCGGACCTTCTTGCTGTGAGGTGACAGCGCTAACCACTACACCACTGTGCTGCCCTAAATCAAATGTGAGACATTTAATTTGATTTCTTTCAACGTGACTGCAATGCATGATGGGATATATTGCTTGGTTAATGACCATCGGTTGTACACTACTTTTCGTGATGCATTGTGGGGTACTTTGAGTGCACTATAAGGGTGTCAATAATCCTCACTCAGGTTTCTGACAGCACTACAAAATGGCAGCCTCACTATATATAGTGCCATATATAGTGAGTAGGGAGCGATGTCAGACACAGGGTCTATCGGAACTCAGTGCAACTGTATCAGTGAATCCTGCATTGCATTCCTGGACTTTGAGTCCGTTTGTACCAACGTCTCAACTATAATCTTTTCTTTTTAACAACTCTGAACATGAGTCAAAAATGGTGAGGAAGGAAAAAAAAGCTGTTACACTTTTGTTTTGAAGTGCAAACAGCAAAACATGGCCATTCTTGTTTAGACTTGATGTTGTTGAAAACGGTTCTCCTCATCCAAGCCGATTTTAAAGCTCCAGCAATAACATTGACTCCTCTGGTATCAGAGCGGCAGCCAAACACTGCCTTCTAATGGGCATAACGAAAACCAATATATTAGCATATAAACACACCACAAACATTTTAAAAAATAAACATATTTAATGGATTTCATGCTGGAGGTTCATTTTAATTAACAATCTGGTTCAGCTGGCAGGAGAAAGAGGGGAGAAAGAAAGAGAAAAGGAAAGGGAAAAATGAATCTGAGAGAAGAAAAAAGTGTGTTTCTGTGTGTGTGTGTGTGTGTGTGGGATGGGGGGAACTGAGCAGGAAGAAAGTGATGCATTCGAGAGAGGTGTTTTTTTTTTAGGCTTTCTAAAAGTGGCCTGTGTGCCTGGGTCCATCCTTGCTGGGGGCAGTTCTAGTTTAGCCTGTCAGTGCTGTCTCTCTCAGATGGGTTCATCTCTGTCCAAATTCAGCACACTTACATAAGGGAGGTCAGGATAAAGGCCAGGGACTCATTTAATTTTAATGATGAGACAAGAACCATCAAAACACATTAAGGGGCTAGACAGAACTACTTAAATTATTCATTTCTAAAATGAGGATAACTTTCCAAAAATGTATAATTGTAGTCAGAATATTGGGTATGATTATTTAAAAAAACAAAACAAACAAAACAAAACCCCTGATAACTACCTCTATATCAGACACATTGTTCTGTCTTACTATTCAAATTATATGAAAGTTTGAAGATGGGCTGTCCTTCTCATTCAAAAAAAATGTGTGAAGCTTTGTTTATTTCTGAAGCGAGACCCCAATGACTTAATCTGTCTTTCTCAGATGGGAACAAATATCATTTGGTGAGATTATTAAAAGAAAGGGATGGCAGCAGAGGGAGGGAAAATATGTCCTGTGTTCCACACTGCAGGAGCCAGGTGTGTGTTGCCTGCTGGTGTGTGTAAATAACAGGTTTACACCCATTTACCATCCACTATCAGAATCATAAAAACACACAGGTATCTGCAGCTAAAAACTCACAACACCCTGCAATGCAGTTGTGATTTCACAGGTCAGAATGTTGCATGAAGAAATGTCAGTGCTTTAGACATCAGAGTGTTTTTTTTTCTGAGAGAGAGAGAGAGAGAGAGAGAGAGAGAGAGAGAGAGAGAGTTGCACAGTTGCATTCTGACTGAAAATGACAAACTAACAAGGGGATTAACGATTGATAGGCATTTCCATCCATCCATTATCTGTAGCCACTTATCCTGTACAGGGTCTCAGTGATAGGCATTTCATTGCCACAATATCAGCCTGATGAAAAATTATACAAAATATATATATACATATGCACGGATATCAAGTCAAGTGGATTTTTATTGTAATTCCTCTCTACAGCTGGTGTATATCAGACAATGGTGGAACACAAAATACAGTCACACAGTACACAAGACTACATCATGTGTAAATACATAGCATTGTGAGATAAATCTCATTCATCTCATTATCTCTAGCCGCTTTATCCTGTTCTGCAGGGTCGCAGGCAAGCTGGAGCCTATCCCAGCTGACTACGGGCGAACGGCTGGGTACACCCTGGACAAGTCACCAGGTCATCACAGGGCATGTGAGTTAAGTATGAGAAAATAAGTACACAGAGCAAAATCCACAGAAACACAGAACAGTGGATTGACAGTAAAATATGTACAGACTGCAATGACAAAAGAACAGTGTTTAATCAGCAATATTGGCAGCAATGCAGCACAAAGAAATGAGTCAAAAATAGATGTCTAATTCAGCATTGTAAAGTGTGGTGTGTCGTGGCACTGAGTCATACTGGGGTGACAGAGATAATCCTAGACCTTCTGCCAGATTGCAGGAGGGTGAAGTGTCCATTCAAGAGACAGAAGGGGTCTTGTACAATACTGTAGGCTTTGGGGATTACAAGGTGACAATAGCGGGTAGAAAGATGATGATAATCCTTTCAGCTGTTCACTTTCACAATTTGCTTTAGAATCTTTCAATCAGAGATTGTGCAGTTCCTGTACCAAACATTAAGACAGTTGGTCAGGACACTCTCTATCATCCCTCTGTAGAAAGTTGTAAGGATGGGAGGGGGGTGGGGAGGTTGGCTCTCTTCAGCTTCCATAGGAAATGTTGGGCCTTCTTGGCTAAGCAGGAGGTGTTGGAGTCCAGCAGAGATCCTCTGTCATGTGCATGCCAAGAAACTTAGGGCTTTTGAGTCTTTCCACAGTTGTTCCATTGATGTACAATGGTGAGTGGTCCACTTAAGGTCTCCTGAAGTCAACAATCATCTCATTTGGGTCCCCAACTGTCATGCCATCAGCAAATGACCCAGCAGGCTCAGCTTTGTCAGTTTTTGTGGCATCTTCTTCTTATTTCGTATGTCATCAGATGGCCAACTCATGCAGCCACGCCCTTGTCTCTGGTCCTAAGTTGAAGAGGCCAGCTTCTGAGGGTGGGCTGTATAGGGGGCAGCCCTATACAGTTGTGGCATGACTGTGTTGAATCCAGAACTGAGATCTATGAACAGCATCCTTGCATTATAATTGTCCTTTTTGTCCAGGTGGGTCAGAGAAAGGTGGATGGTAACGTATATGACATGCTCTGTTGAATGGGTCTTAAACTTTATCTGCACTCTGATTGCCCACTTTGCCACATTCTCAATTGCCTGTCAAATCTGACTATGAGCAGCATCTTTGTACCCAAATGTAGAGACTTTATTAAAACATCAAGTAGGTCATCTACACTGTCACACATCCGTGCCATCCCTGTTGAAGGAGTCATCAGATTTCATGAAAAAATTATAAAGACTTACACTACCGTTCAAAAGTTTGGGGTCACTTTGAAATTTCCTCATTTTTGAAAGAAAAGCACTGTTCTTTTCAATGAAGATCACTTTAAACTAATCAGAAATACACTCTATACATTGCTAATGTGGTAAATGACTATTCTAGCTAAATTCTACTAAATATCTGGTTTTTGGTGCAATATCTACATAGGTGTATCGAGGCTGTTACAGCATGGCTCGTAAACTCGCCGCAGCATAAAAAGGGAGACCACACAAAAGGTTACGGATTGAATTGTAAACTTTTATTTATAATTACCAGTTTTCCAAATGTCTAGGGTAAATATATGTGGTGCAAAGTATGGCATGGACTGTGTGGATGAGTGAAGGTGTATGTCAGTTACTGTATGTGATCAATGTAGAGGGAAAAAAGAAAGAAAGGGGAAGAAAGTAAGAGAGAGTGCAGATAAAATGATTGTGCGTCCACACACACAGCCAGTAAGTGCCTCCTAAGTGAGAGCAAAACTCCACCTTATATTCCAGGTACACCACCCAGGTGTAACGAATGATGTTAATTATCCTGCCTGACACCAGCCTTGCCCGTGCACTGGCGAGCTGATGCCAGGAGGGGGCTCAGGACGTAACAAGGCCCATTTCCAGCAACTATCACTCCAGTGTTCTAATGGTACAACGTGTTTGCTCATTGCCTCAGAAGGCTAATGGATGATTAGAAAACCCTTGTACAATCATGTTAGCACAGCTGAAAACAGTTTAGCTCTTTAGAGAAGCTATAAAACTGACCTTCCTTTGAGCAGATTGAGTTTCTGGAGCATCACATTTGTGGGGTCGATTAAATGCTCGGCGGCATGGTGGTGTAGTGGTTAGCGCTGTCGCCTCACAGCAAGAAGGTCCAGGTTCAAGCCCCATGGCCGGCGAGGGCCTTTCTGTGCGGAGTTTGCATGTTCTCCCCGTGTCCGCGGGGGTTTCCTCCGGGTGCTCCGGTTTCCCCCACAGTCCAAAGACATGCAGGTTAGGTTAACTGGTGACTCTAAATTGAGCGTAGGTGTGAATGTGAGTGTGAATGGTTGTCTGTGTCTATGTGTCAGCCCTGTGATGACCTGGCGACTTGTCCAGGGTGTACCCCGCCTTTCGCCCGTAGTCAGCTGGGATAGGCTCCAGCTTGCCTGGGACCCTGTAGAACAGGATAAAGCGGCTAGAGATAATGAGATGAGATGAGATTAAATGCTCAAAATGGCCAGAAAAATGTCTTGACTATATTTTCTATTCATTTTAAACTTATGGTGGTAAATAAAAGTGTGACTTTTCATGGAAAACACAAAATTGTCTGGGTGACCCCAAACTTTTGAACGGTAGTGTATGACATTTCAGAGAACATCTTCAGATTCCAGGAGTTTTGCAATGGCTATTACAGGGAGATGTTGCAGCTGTCAGAAAAATGTGCCTCTTCTGTCATGTTTGATGTTTTTTGCTCTGTTGTGGCCTGGCCCTTGGACAAAAGGAATCTGACAAAGGAGCAGTGACATTGTGTAAGATTTGAGTTTTGGTGTTGCAAAGCTCTCTTTGTCCAGCAAAGGTTGTTAATGGTAGACATGTTCATCATGCTTCCAATGCATGTCCCTGGCAAAAGTTCCTAATTAGTACCGACTACATGTAACACTCACCATATTTCTGGACCCAAAGTGACCACTGTGTGCTTCCATGCCACCGTCTTTTACCGGCTTGTTATAAATACTTATAAAAAACTTATACTATTTTAATCATATAACAGGTGAGTTTGTCAGTGGGTTGTGGTTGATTAACAAAATACTGATTTTCAGAATATGGACGATTTTTAAAAATCACTAGTTAGAAAAGAATTTCTTGTGCTGAAGCAGCTCTCTATAAACCATTATCACAATATCACAATCAAAAAGTCATTGAAAAAAGCTGTCACTGAAACTATCACTGCCATTATTATTATTATTATTATTATTTTGCATTCTTGTTTTTCCCGCCCTTATTTTTATTTTCATATAAAATCTGAGAATTCGGAGTTTCTCAATAGGGTTGTGTTGTTCCACAAAATGCTGATTTTCAGAAATGGAAAGACAGATGTGATAGAAAATTTGATAAAAAAAAAAAAAGGTTTCTGCTGAACCAGGGTGTGATGAAGGATTGCATGTTAACTTTTACATTATTTATTGTATTTAAAATAATGCGTTAGTGTGCTTATGAGGATCGAGTAAAATGCAAACACTAACTTTTCAGACATTTAGGTCAGGTTTATATTAAGTTTTTTTTTGAAGGAAAGCCAGGTTTATTTGCGAAGTGTGAGGGCGCTGCGTTGTCTGTGGTGTGATGTAACTCTTTCTGAAAAAAAAAAAGCATAAAAGCGGAGAAACGAGGTTGTGAAATCGTAAGTAGAGGAAGGGGAAGGGAGGGGGTGGTGTGTGTGTGTGTGTGTGTGTGTGTATGTGTGTGTGTGTGTGTGTGTGTGTGTATGTGTGTGTGTGAGAGAGAGAGAGAGAGAGAGAGAGAGAGAGAGAAGCCGCAGGGAAACGCACCCGTTAACAGCGAATAAAGAAAAAAGAAAAAAAGGATACAGAAAGAGAAATCACGGACAAAGAAAACATGGACGCTGAGTGTATCCGTGCACATCTCCAACGGAGTTTGCTAGCAAGCCGTCGTGTCCACGAAATGAAGAACAATTAGGCCACATTAATGCCATGGTGGGAAGCGAGGCACTGCTACAAAGAGAGCTGTTTTTTTAACCCGTCCTCGGATTCCGGGAGCTTGCGATGGCTGTTGCAGGGAAATGTTGCAGCTGCGGGGAAAATGTGTCTCTTCTGTCATTTCTGACATTGATGCTCTGTGGTGGTCTTGCACTTGGACAAATGCGATATTCAGTTCAAGAGGAATCTGATAAAGGAGCGGTGGTGGGTGATATTGCGCAAGATTTAGGGCTGGATGTTGCAAAGCTCTCGACTCGAAGTCTCAAGGTAACGGCCGACGGAGGAAAACGGTATGTGGATGTGAATCCAAAAAACGGAAAACTGTTCGTAAACGAACGGATCGACCGGGAGGCGTTGTGTGACAAGAGCGGCGGCTGCGTTCTGAATTTCGATTTGCTTCTCGAAAACCCATCCGAGGTGCACAGCATCGAGGTGGAGGTGCTCGACGCGAACGACAACGCGCCGCAATTCCCGCGAGACGAATACCAGTTGGAAATAACGGAATCGGCGTCACCCACTTCTCGTTTTCCCGTCGAGCACGCGCTCGATCCAGATATCGGGACCAACTCGGTCCGATTTTACCGGCTTGGCCCAAACGAGCACTTTGCACTCGATTCCAGCAAACCGTCGCCCAACAGCAAGCACGTCGAGCTCGTGCTGAAAAAGCCCCTGGACCGCGAGCAGACGCCGTATCATCAGCTGATCCTGACAGCGTCCGACGGCGGCACACCAGCGCTGACAGGTACAGCGAAAATTAATGTGCGCGTCTTAGACTCGAATGACAATAATCCCGTGTTCGACAGCTCCGTGTACAAAGTGAAACTGCTGGAGAATTCACCGAAAGACACACTCGTTATTAAATTAAACGCCACGGATCAGGATGAGGGCACAAACGGAGAGGTGTTTTATTCCTTTAGCAGTTACACCCCGGAAAGGGTCAGGCAGGTGTTCAACATGGACACCAATACTGGAGAAATCCGAGTCCGGAACAATGTGGACTATGAGGATACCAACTCGTACGAGATGTACATCCAGGCCATGGACAAAGGACCGGCTGCAGTTGCGGCCCACTGCAAAGTGGTGGTGGACGTCGTGGATGTAAATGATAATGTTCCGGAGATTGTGCTCTCATCCCTGTCCAGCCCAGTGCGTGAGGATGCCCGTGCTGACACCGTTGTGGCCTTGATCAGTGTGACAGACCGGGACTCTGGCCCAAATAAGCAAGTGACGCTGGAGATCCCGCCTGGTCTTCCTTTCAGAATCAAGTCTTTCAGGAACTACTACACTTTAGTCACCTCTGCCTTCTTGGACCGCGAGACCACAGCAGCCTATAACGTGACTCTCAGTGCCACAGATGGTGGCACTCCTCCACTCTCCTCCCGGAAGACCATTCAGGTTGACGTGGCAGACGTTAATGACAATCCACCACGGTTTGAGCAGGCCTCTTACACTGTGTATGTTATGGAGAACAATGCACCTGGAGCCTCTCTTTGCACTGTCAAAGCTCTCGACTCAGATGTGAATGAAAACGCCCGCATCACCTACACCGTTCTGAATGACAACAACCACGGCATTCCTGTCACTTCCTATGTTTCCATCAAGCCAGACACAGGTGTGGCTTATGCGCTCCGCTCCTTTGATTATGAGTCACTGAGGGAGTTTCATTTCCAGATAAAAGCACAGGATGGGGGCATTCCGCCCCTTAGCCGTGTGGCCACTGTCTATATCTATGTAATGGACCAAAATGACCACACTCCAGAGATTGTGAACCCTCCAGCTAACGGGACACGTTCTACAGAAACAGTGCTTAAGAACATTGAAGCAGGTGCTCTGGTCACCAAGGTGGTAGCATATGATGCAGATGCTGGAAAGAATGCTTGGCTCATTTTTGCTTTGGATCAGTCTCCTGATCTGGACCTGTTCAAAGTGCACGAGCACACGGGGGAGATCCGTACCACACGTCGAGTCCTGGAAGATAACTCGACCTCATTCAGTCTCATTGTGCTCGTGAAAGACCATGGAGAGCCCCCACTCTCTTCTACTGCCACCATCAACATAGCTGTCATGGAGGTGCCACCTAAAGTCATCCCTGACCCCAAGAGGATAATTCGCCCTTACAGCACACCTCTGTTTTCAAATGTAACGCTCTACCTAATTGTAGCACTCAGTGCCACAACTTTTGTGTTTCTGGTCACAGTGGTGGTGTTGGCCATAGTACGGTGCCATGCCTATTGTACCCAACCTGGCTCATGTTCACCCTGCTGTGTGTCTCAGAAGAGCATCCAAGATAGTGTGTCTGGAGGAGGCGCAGGTGGAGGGTCTCAAGCCAACAACAATGTGGTCCTCAGGCGAGATCTCAAAGTTGAACCTCACTACATTGAGGTTCGTGGAAATGGCTCTCTGACTAAGACCTACTGTTACAAAACCTGCTTGACTGCCACATCAGGCAGCGACACATTCATGTTCTACAATACGGGCCGGCCCATCAGTGGGACCTGGGGTTCGGAGCGCTTTTTCACAAGTGGAAGTGGCTTTGTGCGCAGGCTCAGCATGCCAGATGCAGCAATCCAGGTGTGTTATGAGATGATTGTGTATATACACTTATGTATATGCAATCTGTCTAGATGTTCGACTTGCTAATAATCTGTTTTGTCAACTAGGCCTGAAAGAGCTTTTAGTTTTGATTACAGAACATGTACTTATGTTATAATCACATCTGGAATAGTTCCATGTACATGTGCAGGCCATTTGAACTTGATTTTCCTGGTTGCTTGGTGTACTTCTAATCTGAAGAACATCTGAAACTGTGGTGCATTACTCAGGCATATATACATCATGTACATGCTCCATGTATTTACATGTGGTTTATACATTACTTACTGGATTCATCAATGTCTTCTCTTTTTCGAATCTTGTGCCATTATTCAGAAGAAAATGGCATTTGTTGTGGCATAAAAGATATTTTGGAATGTCAGGATAAAGCGGCTATAGAGATAATGAGATGAGATAAGATGAGCAAATAAAAACATAGCTGAAGTATATGAACAAAACAAAAATGGTGTCTACCATCTGCCTGATACAAAAGAGACATCAAAAGAGCCTTTAAAGTCTGTTTTAGCTCTCTTTTTCTTATCGTCCTGGTTCATTGCCAGTATCGGCAAAATCCTACAGCAGCTTCCGAAAGTGGTGCCAAATACAGATGTACAAATATCTTTTTTTTTTTAAAAATCTGTCTACTTTAATACAAAAAAGGTGCCATATTTTGCTCCACATTTTTGTGTACTTTCTTTCAGAATGAATGTGGCATCATGCACAGTGTTTGTGTACCATGTGGCCATGTGTAATTGCCGTGAAGTCATGTTCAGTGGAATGGACGGGAATATTGTAGGTCTTTTTTAATTGACTCTAATGTGAACTGCTTATTTGTTGTCCCATGGTCGATTTATTATATACTATATACAGTCAATTCCTGACAGGATTGCAATATTGGGATAAAGGATGAGTAGTCAGGGACTGATCCATAAGTTGTGTCGTCCATAACGGGATGGCTTCTCAGCCACATAGGAAGTGCGTGAAGCAGCAAGTTGGTGGATTAGAACCTTTAAGATATGGCTGTTATCTGGCGTATAGGAGAAATTAACCCCCTGCCTTTGATTCTCTGTTTGGCAAATTAGATTGTGTGATTTGTGCACATGCTCCCCACCCTGTCAATTCACCTGATTAAAGAATATTATTTATTCAGTTTATCTGGGTCATTCAGTAACACTTTAGCATAGCACATCATCCCCGGCCCAATTCTTTATTAGGACGAATATAAAAAGATTGGCTGATGAACTCCTTCACAAAGCTTTTTCTGTTGCTGAAGTGTATCAATAGTTCAGTGTGGATAGTTTGGCAGAAATGGAGGTCTTTTGGGCTCTCCATTCACATTCTCTGTAGAGACTTGAAAAGCGCTCTCTATTTTATCTCATTATGCTGTTCTGCAGAAGCACCGCATAATTATCTTCTGTACTCGGGGTTTCATAATGAGAATATTGTCTGGGTTTGCACAGCACAAAATTTGGTTCCGTTGCTGATGGTGGTTAGTCTGATTTCAGTGGCTGATGCTTTTGGGATGGAGGCTGCTATAATATCACATTACGAGGGATCAGCTGGTTAATTATGATGATGTCATTCTACTTAGAGGAAGTAAATTGGATAAAGGAAGGGCGCTTGGAGGATGAGTATATTGGCGTCCAGATGAAAAGGACTAAGTATGAGAATGAAAGGGAAATGTGATTTTTGGTAATATGGTGCATATGTGGAGTGCATGAGAGTCCGAAATTAAGGGTGAATGAGTAGTGATGGGACAAAATGAAGACGGTCGCAAATGTAGACCCATCTGCTGGATAACTGATGTGGCAGTAATTCACCAGTGTAGCCTCTGGGTCCTTCCAGGGCTTATGAGGTCCTAAACCAACACACACACAGACAAACACACACAAGTACATCCAAATACTGCCTCAAACTGCAACTCTTTAAATCATGGGCCGGAGCTTATGAGAGTCTGTTAGATACAGATCATTTCAGAATGCAGAATGCAGACTCTTACAGAGCTCATGATTTATTGATGAATATCTATCTAACCCTGTTCCACCCCCCTCTCTCTACTTCTCAGCCCAAGGGACCGAATGCTGACTGGCGGTACTCTGCATCTTTGAGGGCAGGAGTGCAAAGGTAAGCACTTTTGTTCTTAATCTTTCCAAAGCTTTTCACTCTGTACCTCCCCAAAATGGTACAGAAATCCAGTCATTTATGTCTCTTTTATTGTTTTTTTTAATTATCTATGTTACATATTCTGCTCATTTCCAAGAATCTTGAGTATCTCTTTTACACCTTTCTCTGAATTAAGAAATGTTAAAATTTTTTTATGACAGCATAATTTTGTTAGTGAGCTTAAAATATATTGAAAATAGAGAACAGAGGGAAAGACGGATGGGCAGAAATTTATGATTTGCATTACAGAGAAGAATTAGATATGGTGAAGCTGCCTCAAATCTACATGATAACTCGTCCTTTAATTGCCAACAGCTCTGTTTGCTTTCATTACACACACACACACACACACACACACACACACACACACACACACACACACACACACACACACACACACACACACACACACACAGACAGAGATCTGGTAGCTCAGGGCCTCTTCTTGGCACTGCGGATATCGGTCATCAGCATTCTCTGTACCACAGACTCAGTCCTTCAGTGTTGAGCATGAAGGACAAATTCTCTCTCTCTCTCTCTCTCTCTCTCTCTCTCTCTCTCTCTCTCTCACACACACACACACACACTTTGCATAATCACACACTTCCTTCTCACTTACAATGTACATTTATATGCATGAATTTTCATCACAAATTCTCAAAATAGATATTCTCTTCTTTCAACTGACACTCGAGATAAACCCACACATGTAAAGTGATACATACAGACACCACACACACACACACACACACACACACACACACACACACACACACACACACACACACATTCCTGAAGGGCAGTCTGTTTGATGCATTAGTATTGTCATCTTGTTAACACACACAAACACCTCTGAGAAGAGGGCTTTTTTTTTTGCTTCATTCAAGCACCTTGTTTCTTATATTTTTATTAGAGTGTAATCAGTGTTGGTGCACTGGCAAAATTACATCCCCACAATGGCAATTAAATCAGGAATAATATTAAGGAAATGTTCCACTAAACACCTTTGGACTTAACTGACTGCTCTTCGATCTTAATAGGCATCTAAATGAGTGCTTTATTAAATGCAGGTGCACTTGCAGCAAAAACCCAATCAAAGATCCAGAGTCTCAGTAACAGTTGGAACAGAAATTACAATTAGAATACAAGAACTTAATTTGAGCGATCTGATTAACTCTGATTACATCTACACTGATACTAATAAACTTATAAACATCTCTCAAGTCCACAATTATTGGCACCCCTTGTAAAGATTCAGGAAAAAGGGCGAGAAAAAACGCACCTTATGGTGAAGAGAGTGTTGTCGTTGAGTCACTAAACCTCGAATCCAAGTCCAGTCTCGAATCCCCAGTGTTCAAGTCCAAGTCATTAAAGAAAATTTCGAAGAGAGTCCGAGTCCACTATTGAGCTGAATCAAGTGTGAAAACAAGACTCCAACTGCACCATGTGACGGTGTCTGTTTTAGCCCCATGTGCTTCTCTTTATCAGGGATTCTGAAGTATTTTGTCAGAGATAGTTGGGAGACGGATGTGAGTGCAGAAGGTGTGTTTATTAATACAAGTGAAGACGGTAAACAATCCAGAATGGCAGGCAAAATCGTAAACCAGTGAAACAGGCGATAGGTCGAGCGAGGCACAAACAGGCTATCATAGACTCGGCAGGATCAAAGATGAGAAACAGGAAATCAGGGATCAGGAAACCAAACAAGGAAATAAGGTTCAGTAATATGTCAGCAACGCAACTCAATACTTCACAAAGTAAGTATGTTTTCACAGTCTTTATATTGGCACACTGATTGCACCTTAATCCTGCGCAGGTGCGAATCGTTTACGGCACACATGCGAGAATCCGCTTGGTACATGTGCTGTCCGGAGCGCGCCCAAGAGTCTATCTGATGCACATGCCAAGGTGCACAGGTGTGACACTCTTACACAAAATTAGTACAAAAAAATTATGTAGATATAAATATCTTATGCCAAATTATTACGGCGTGTTACAAAAAATAAAGAAAAAATCTGAGTCCTCATCTCCAATTTATGAGTCCAAATGCAGTTAATGCACGAGTCTGAGTCCAAGTCTGAGTCATCAGTGCTTAAGTCCAAGTTGAGTCACGAGTCCTTAAAATTAGGACATGAGCCAGATTCGAGTACTACAAGCCTGGGTGAAGAAGTTTAATCTCACACTGAAAAAAAAAAGAGAAACATCCAACCTTTAATTGAAATAAATGTATTCAGAAGAAAACAAATCCCTCAACAAGAAAATTATTTTCAGCAAAAACACATGTGCCATTATTATTGGTACCACTGTATTTAAAATTTTGCACAACATCCCTTTACCAGTAAAACATCACTGAGTCTCATGTAACATTTTATAAGGTTGGAGATTCAGAGCAGGGCATCTGAGCCCATTCCTCTTTACACAATCTCTCCAGATCATCCAGCATCCTCGACCCTCTCTTGTGCTCTCTCCTCTTTAGCTCAGCCCACAGGTTCACTGTACGTGGGGTAAAATAAACTTGTCTCCTCTTCTAGGTGAGTTTGTAACAGTTCCAGTTGGTGACCACTTTTTTTATTATTATTATTGCCCTAGCAGTAGAAATGGACATTTTTAGGCGAGTAGCTTTTTTTTATAACCGTTCCCTGACTTATGAAGGTCAACACACTTCTCCCTCATTTGGTTTGTGTGTCTCTTATTTATGTTTCCCATATTGATGGATGACGAAGGGAATTTGGCCTATGTATCACCTCATATTTGAACACCAGTTAATCAGGAAGTTGTGAATTATTGCTTGAAAGTTCCTACACATGCCAATCAACTCAAAATACTGTACAATTTTATTGGAAAATATGCTTTATTGTGTTCATGAGAATTTTTAGTGGAGCCAATAATTGTGTTTTTGGTGAAAATATATTTCTTGATGAGGGATTTTATTTCTCTGAATAAATTTATTTCAATTAATGATTGGATTTTTCCTCATTTTTTTCAGTGTGAGATGAAGCGACTGCACCAAAAGGTGGATTGTTTTTCTAACTAATCTTTATGAGGGGTGCCAATAATTGTTGAGGGCACTATATGTCATTTCCTTACTTATGATTTCTAACAAACATATTTAAAAGTTCATTATTTAAAGTTCAGTGTTAAAAATGCTAAAGTATCAGGCAGTATCATGTCAAGTACGATGACAAGAGTCAAGAGAGCAAAATTTTCCATTCTCTCTGGGTGGGCAGGACATATGATTTCACCTCTGTCAATCAAAGTGACTCTGGCCAATCACGGGGTGTCTGTGAGCTCATGTATGCATAAGAGGTTGAAGAGAGCTTTCCCCAAAATGTGCTGTGGTACAGCCTGATCAGCAGGTTGAAAAGGTGCAGTAATTGGCTTCAAGTGTCTCCAAGGAAGCACATGTTAGATTTCACCCTTGCTGGTTGGTATCTTTTGGAAGATATGGCAGAGTTGGCTGGTGGGTGACAGTTAGCAGGATTCCAAATTGAGACGAAAAGCAGGGGGAGGTTGGGGGGTGGTGGTGAACTCTATTAATATTTCACAACTACATTACTTTCTACTCATGTGAACATTTCCAGCAGTCATCTTTCTAGAGTCTTTATCGAACATCCAACATGGCGTCTCTGTACAATGGCAGCTCAGTCCAGCACAAATTACTTTCATTTTTCATATCTGTTCTGTTTTGGACCTCTGTATTTGACCAGTATAATATCCATCCATTATCTGTAGCCACTTATCCTGTCCTACAGGGTCGCAGGCAAGCTGGAGCCTATCCCAGCTGACTAAGGGCGAAAGGCAGGGTACACCCTGGACAAGTCGCCAGGTCATCGCAGGGCTGACACACATAGACACAGACAACCATTCACACTCACATTCACACCTACGGTCAATTTAGAGCCACCAATTAGCCTAACCTGCATGTCTTTGGACTGTGGGGGAAACCGGAGCACCTGGAGGAAACCCACGCGGACACAGGGAGAACATGCAAACTCCTCACAGAAAGGCCCTCACCGGCCGCTGGGCTCGAACCCAGGACCTTCTTGCTGTGAGGCGACAGTGCTAACCACTACACCACCGTGCCGCCCAGTATAATATCCAGCAGCATTATTCATTCCTCACTCTGATTTGTTCTTTCAAATAATTAAGTTTGAAGCTCTTAGGTTCTCTGGCATTATGCTTAATGTGGAGCTTGTGCTGCAGCAAATCGCAGGCTAATTTTCAGCTGTAATAGTATTAAAAAATCCATCACAGCCTGAGTCTGTCTCTCTCTCTCTCTCACACAGAGCATATACAGTGATTTTATCAAGCTGGACACACCCTGTACTGCATTGCAGATACATCGCTATACCGTACATGCTACTTCTTTGCATCTCGTGTCTTATATGTTGATTATGAATGGATGCTTGCTGCTAAAGTCTGATTGCTGTAGGAATCAACACTGAGGCAGTTGGAGGACATGAGGCTTTTGATCATCCAGCGTAACAGAGTGTCTTTTAATTTTATGCACATGATCAGCTCTGGAGTGGAGGGTGCGTCATTTCGATTTTCCAAACATTTATAGTTTTTGAGGGAAAAGAAGAAAAGACCAAGGAAATATGCTTTAAAGAAATAAAGGAAAATTAAACATAGGAATATTTACTGGCAGTAATAGTGAGTTTAAATTAAAAGAAAATATAGCAAAACCATGCATCATCTTTTCTTTTCAGTTCTTCTTGTTGTATCCCGTCACTCTTTCTCTTCCCATTGCACCCATTGTCTGTCACCTCCTATTGCAGTGTCTCTCTGTGTTTGACGCCTTTTATGTCAGTAGGCTTTCCTGTCAGCTCATCTCCCAGGACTCACAGTGCAACAAAAACATGCGACGATTGCCCACAGTGACTCGGATGCCATCACGCACACATATCAGATCAGATCCCATACATGCATGCTGACAAGCAACTTCAGAGTCTGTGTATGCTGCCACACTGAGCAAATCACACACATACACGTGTGTGAATCATTCATGCATGTGACATGTGTGTGCACATCCATGAACATGCACATACAGTCTGATATCACCAGATTTTTTTTTAACTTGACTTTATTCTTATTTATACCACTGCACTATATAATTCTCAATTCTGATTATTCAGAAGGTGTTGATTAATTTTCTATAATAGCAGCAGCTCTGAGAGCAGTGCAGCTGTAAATCACTTTTTTTTTTTTTAAATCTTGCAGCTCTGTTCACATGGAAGAGGCCTCGGCTGTGATGCAGGGAGCGCAAGGTGTGCTGGTGCAGAACTGGCCTACAGTGTCCAGTGCTGCAGGTAAGACTTCCCATTTTCCCTCACTACAATGTACCGAAGTCGATTTATGAGACATTGACAAACCACAATTCTTCTGAAATTACATTAGAGGGTGAAGAGATTTCTCAAGGGGCTTCAGACTTACCTTGCGTTCACATGAGCAATAGACAAAGTAATAAGCGACCATTTGTTTCCTATGTACATTTGTGCCACAGCAGTGGTAAATGATCAAGCAGCAGCATGACACATGGCATGCAAGTTAAGATTTTCTCAGTGTTATGCAAATTAGGTATGATGCAATAAAGCGACAAATCCAAGCAATTGGTTTGAATAATTTCAGAAACAAATCCTGTAACTGGCGTAGCCCGACATTTATTCACCTCCCAAACTTTAGTTCCTACCTGCAACTTCATATTTACTGTTTGACTCAAAAAAGGAGAAAACCTTATAACCATTGTTTCATCTGATCTTGTCAAAAACGACCTTTCAATAAATGAGAATAGAGGTAGTATGAAGAAAAATGAAGCTTGGAAGGAAGTATCAGAGATTGTTGTTGTCTCTAAAGAGTGTTTGAGTGAGTAAACAACTAATCTGCTCATGAAGCACAGACAGAATAATGCATTATTTACATTACATTACATTACAGGTGTTGTGTATTTTGGGTTACAATAGAGGATGTGCAGTCACGTGACCCGTCCATGTTTACTCCGCATACTCCGCCATATTGGACGGCTTCAGGATTGTTTACCTTGCGCGAGTGTAATGGATCCAGGGAGTAATCACCAAGAAAATTCGGAAAATACCCCATCTACATCACGTGATTACTTGTCTAAGTTTGTTCAGCATCTTGAAGGTGACGTGAGGCAGCGTTACGTGGAAAAGTGTTCCAGGTTGGGGATTGCAGATCCGTACAACTTGCCACAATCCTTGCTCAGGCAAATTCGGAGCTGCGGTGCCGGCGATTTGCCCGATCTGGCCTACCACGACATTTACAATTTTCTCATTAATCGTGAATCGTGTTACACTGGCAAAGCCCTCAAAGCTTACAAGAGCCTGGAAGCTTATAAATATTTTGTTGCGGGATGGATCTCAACTATACCTCTGGAAGGTACCGAAGAAGAATGTCTACTTGATAACCTCACGGGTAAGTGGCATTAAGATGTTTATCATAAAGAGACTATGCAGGACGTTTTATCGCTTATTTAGTAATTTTAATACAGAATTTACTTTGATGAAATTATTCAGACACTCCAACGCCCCCCTAAAGAAAAAAATCAGATCTGCGCGTTTCAGCCGTGAAACGGCATCCGCCGTTTGCATCCCTGTTTAAACTCATAGGTTAACCGACTTTAACCGGCTAATGAGGCTCGGTGGTCGGTCAAGATTTTTTTTTAGTTTTCGCCATCCCTACTATGGATTGGCCTTTCAAAGGCATATATGAGCCAAAAAGATAAAACATTGTCATAGACTAGGCCAGGGTAGTAGGGCTAGGCAAAGCCATTTTAAACGTTAGAGACTGTCTAGTTTCTAAGTATGCAGTTATCATTCAATCCGAAAATCAACTTAACAGATGTACTAGGAGTATTGAATTAGAAGATTACACCTACCTGATATGAAGTGTTCACTACAAATTCGGCTGGTAGAACTGGGGTTCCAGTTTTCTCTTCGCACAGCGGACACCCATTTTGCGTGTCTCTCCTCGTCTGCGGGGAATCTATAAAATGACAGGCTCTCCTTTTGGCCCTGTCTATTGGTACAACCAAATGCTGAACAAGATATAACCATTCTCGAAAGATCTACTCCCACACACTTGATAATTAGAATGGGTCTGTCTAAGTTCTATGCATGACCTTGCCGTCCAAAATGGCGGATAAACAAATATCACGTGACCTCGTGACATCATGTGCAAATCCTCAATAGGACCCGTAGATGACATACACCTGGTGCATGTTGGGTAATCTTCAATGATGTTGTTGTTGTCAGAGTAGCCATGGGCTAGTACGTTATGCCACCGTCAATAAACCTTTAACATTACGTCATGGTCCGAGAAATCATTGTTATATTTAGTAACACAACGGTGAAGGATATAACAAAAAGTGGCGACGAGGACGACTGGACCAACGCTGCAGTCCGTGACAGAGGAATGTTTTGTGCCATTTTTGTTTTTCCTGCCGATGCCTCATGCTGACCGGGTGTTAGACGCCACCGGAGAGCGGAAGTTTCGCCATGTGTGCTCCGGTGGCTGTCTTCAGCTAAGCGGGGAGGAGTGAGCGGTGAAAAATGACAAGGACAAAGCACCGTGAGTAACGCCTAAAAAGGCTCGAAGTTACGGGAAGGAACAGTTGTAAAGGGAAGCGCGCCATTTAACCAGGAGCAAGAAAATGGCTGGAATTATTGGCTCTATTGGTCCCTTTGACGAAAGCGCGGAGCAATGGAGCTCCTATACAGAGAGTTTGGGATATTTTGTCGCAGCTAATGGAATACAGGATGATAAGTTGGTGCCCATTTTTTTTAGTGTGATAGGCCCAAAGACTTTTAACCTGCTACGGAGCCTTGTACAACCAGCAAAGCCAGGCAGTAAAACTTTTGCAGAAATTGTGGACACACTGACCAAACATTTTTCACCCAAGCCCCTGGTGATCACTGAAAGATTCAGGTTTCACAAACAAAACCAAGAAGAGGGTGAGTCGGTCACCATGTTTGTTGCATCATTACGGAAATTAGCTGAACACTGTGAGTTTAAAGATGCTTTAAATGACACATTAAGAGACAGACTGGTGTGTGGATTAAGAAATGAAGCTGCACAGAAGAAATTACTCACAGAAAGTGACTTGACTCTTGACAAGGCAATTAATATCAGTGTGACAATAGAATTGGCTTTGAAAAAAGCTCATGCTCTGCATGCTACAGGCAGAGTGCACAAAGTGGACAGTGGTAAAACAAATGCACAAGGACCATGCTTTCGCTGTGGCAAGTTAGGACACCTTGCTAATGATTGCTGGTGCAAGGGAATGGACTGCAACAACTGTGGAAAAAAAGGCCATGTTGCACAGGCATGCAGGAACAAGAAGAGCAAGGACAAAGGCTCAAAGTCTGGAAATAAAAGAGACACGGCAAAATTCAAAAAGGAAAGACATGTTCGCACAGTCAAGCATGATGAGGACAGACTGAGTGATTCCTCAGAAGAAGAAGTGTCGACTGCAATCAATACTGTGCGAATATTGAATGTTGATGACACTTCAGACGGCTTTTGGGCCAGACCCAAGCTGGAAGGACATTCTGTAAAAATGCAGATAGACACAGGTTCAAAAGCATCATTAGTGTCATATGATGTTTACAGGAAGTTTCTGAAGCACCTTCCACTCCAACCTTCTGACACAGTTTTTAAAGGGTACATTGGACATTGAGTGCAGATTAAAGGAATGACAGAGGTGACTGTTCAGTGCAATGACCAAACTGCCAAGCTGCCAGTGTACGTTACCCAGAAGAACTGTCCTGCCATAATGGGGCGTGAGTGGCTCAAAAGAATCAGACTCAACTGGCAGGAAGTAAGGAAGCTGTCACATGGTTCCACTCAGCTGCAGGCTATCCTGGAAAAGCACAAGGAAGTTTTTCGTGAGGAGTTGGACAGCATGAAAAAAATTACAGTGAAGCTGCATGTCAAACCTGACAGCAAACCAGCGTTCATGAAGGCTAGGCCGGTGCCATACACCATTCAGCCCAAGGTGGAGGCTGACCTGAACGCGCTGGTCAAGAATGGAGTTCTGGAGCCTGTGACGACAAGCGAGTGGGCCACGCCCATCGTCCCAGTTCCGAAAAAGGACGGAGGACCTCCGTCCTCTCATGACCATCTTTGGACCTCACACGGGGATTCCATCCCTTGCTGCGGCTCGTCTGCAGAGGTGGGCATTGCTGTTGTCTGGACATTCGTATGACATAAAGTATCGCAAGTCAGAGTCTCACTGCAATGCCGATGGTTTATCCAGGTTACCACTTCATGTCAAGAAACCGGACTCAGACACTGTGGAGATTCTCTACTTCAGAGAGGTAGAAAAAGCACCTGTTTCAGCTGTGCAGGTAAAGAAAGCGACCAGAAATGACCCTGTGTTGTCGGCAGTGATGGACTTGATCATCAATGGTCTTCCTGCTGGTGATGATGCAAACCTAAAGCCCTTCCTTGGAAAGCGGGTGGAACTTTCTGTTCAGTCGGGGTGTTTGCTGTGGGGGAGGAGAATCATTATTCCCCTGTCACTCCAAACAAAAATGTTACAGCAACTCCATACAGGACACAGTGGAATAGTGAGAATGAAGGAAATAGCAAGAAGCTATTTTTGGTGGCCAAAGATGGACAAACAGATTGAAGTGATGGCTAAAAGCTGTTCATCTTGTCACCAGGTCCAAAACAACCCACCATTAGCTCCTCTTCACCCCTGGGAGTTCCCACAGGAACCATGGCATCGTGTGCACATTGACTTTGCAGGTCCGTATGAGGACAGAATGTTTCTTGTGGCTGTTGATACGCACAGTAAATGGCCTGAAGTGACTATCATGAAATCAACCACCACGGAGAAGACCATAGAGGCACTGGGAGAAATGTTCTGTAGGTTTGGATCTCCTACACATCTAGTTTCTGACAATCGACCTCAACTGGTTTCACAGGAAATGGAGGCTTTTCTGCAAGCGAATGGAGTGCAACACATTACATCAGCTCCATACCACCCTGCAACAAACGGCCTTGCAGAAAGGTTTGTTCAGACAATGAAACATGCACTGAAAGCCTCACAAGGTCAAGGAACACTTCATCAGAGGCTGCACAAATTTCTGCTTAACTACTGTAACAGTCCACATGCAACCACAAAGACATCTCCTGCCAACCTGATGTTCAAGAGAGGTCTGCGCACGACCTTTGATCTCTTGAAACCATCAGCAGTGAAAGACACTGTACAAAAACAAGAGAAACAAATGATGTACAGGGTTCAACAGGGCAAGGAGAGAGTTTTCAGCTCCGGTGAATCTGTGCTTGCCAGGAACTACAGAGCTGAACCTAAGTGGGTTCCTGCAACTGTTATTGCACAAACTGGACCAGTTTCATACACAGGACAAGTTGCTGATAGTGTTTGGAGAAGGCACGTGGATCAACTTCTACTTCACCAGTGTCTGCAGAACGGTCTTTTGAAGATCCTAAGGAAGCACTCATCAACTCATCAGTTTATCCACCAGTGCAAGTAAAGAAGTCCATCACATCAGGGACAACATGACTGGAAAAGAGACTGAGATATCTTCTGCTGGGCGGCACGGTGGTGTAGTGGTTAGCGCTGTCGCCTCACAGCAAGAAGGTCCTGGGTTCGAGCCCCGGGGCCGGCGAGGGCCTTTCTGTGTGGAGTTTGTATGTTCTCCCCGTGTCCGCGTGGGTTTCCTCCGGGTGCTCCGGTTTCCCCCACAGTCCAAAGACATGCAGGTTAGGTTAACTGGTGACTCTAAATTGACCGTAGGTGTGAATATGAGTGTGAATGGTTGTCTGTGTCTATGTGTCAGCCCTGTGATGACCTGGCGACTTGTCCAGGGTGTACCCCGCCTTTCGCCCGTAGTCAGCTGGGATAGGCTCCAGCTCGCCTGCGACCCTGTAGAAGGATAAAGCGGCTAGAGATAATGAGATGAGATGAGATGAGATGAGATATCTTCTGCTGCATCAGTGCCAGAAGCAGACTCTACACCAGAGAACACAGAGACTGATGTTTCTACAGACCGTAGATACCGCACCAGAGAGCACCAGGTCTCCTGTTCATCTGAGTTATTAAGTTATGCCGCTTTTCCACTACAAATGGGGCTGAGCCGTGCCGTGCCGAGTTGGGCTGAGTCGAGCTGAGCGAGGCTGTTGGAGTTGCATTTCGACTACAACCGCGCTGAACCATGCTGGCTGGAAGTGGGTGGACACATTGGGTGGAGTTAGCGAAAGTGGATGGATGTCACGTGATGTCATTAGGTGGCGCAAACAGTGACATCAGTGAGCTTTTAAGCGGTAGTCTCACGACCCGAATAGTAAACAATAAACATGGAGGACATGGAGTCGTTAGTGTTGCTGGTCTTGGTGCTGTGGCTTGTTGTCACCGACAACGCCAACAGATACTGGCAAGAGCGTATAGATGAGGCGAGGCGCATAAGGCTTCAGAAATTCTCGTAATTCGTAATTCTTCTTCTTCCGGGTTTACGGTGTTTACAGATCCCAGCGTGCTCGCGGGGCGTGTGTGGGCATGTGAGGACACTCCTCCTCACCAATCAGTGCACAGGGGAGTGTCTGCTCACGCCCCCAGCCTCACTCGGCTCGCTTTGGCTCGCTTCAGCCCCACTCCAAAACGGTGTGAGTTTTAGGGGCTAAGCAGGGCTGAAGCGAGCCGAGTCGTGCTGTTCTTTGGTAGTTGAAACGCGAGCCGTGTCGGGCTGAAGTGAGCTGAAGTGAGCTGAAAAAGGGTAGTGGAAAAGGGCCATTAGAGTACCTGACCCATGTCAATGGGGCAGAATAATCACCATGGGTCATGGGGGGGGTTGAGGTAGTTTACCCTCGCTTCCAAGTTAAGACATTTATAAGGAAAAAAAGAATTATTAAAACAGAAAGTTGTTGTTGTAACTAGTTGAACAAATGAAGAGAATGGGGAAATGTTTTTGGATATTGTTACTGTCATGTTATTACAGTGAAGACAGAAGAATTTGAATAGACACTCGCCTGTTTTCTGTAGCACATCCTTTGTAAGAGGGGAGGAGGTGTTGTGTATTTTGGGTTACAATAGGACCCGTAGTTGACATGCACCTGGTGCATGTTGGGTAACCTTCAATGTTGTTGTTGTTGTCAGAGTAGCCATGGGCTAGTATGTTATGCCGCCGTCAATAAACCTTTAACATTACATTGTGGTCCGAGAAATCATTGTTATATTTAGTAACACAACGGTGAAGGATATAACAGGCGTTTGGCAGCCTCTCTTATCTAGAGCAATGTACAACACACCCAGAGCAGCCTGGAAAGCAGTTGGAGGTTAAGTGTCTTGCTCAAGGGCACTTTAGCCATTCCTGTTGGTCTAGGGAATCAAACTGGTGACCTTTTGGTCCCAAAGCGGCTTCTTAACCAAGTTGGAGATTTGATTAATTATAATTTAATTCTGTTTAACTGGTTAGAAGAAGGTATATAGATACAGACACATACAGTAGTGTCTCTGGGAAGTGTAAACAATTCATACAGTTAGCTTGCACTGATCATCTGCTAATAAAGCTAAGAAGTAATGTCCAGCATACTCCAAGGCGATGTGCTTGCACCCTATCTCTTTATCATAGTGATCGACTGGGTAATGCGAAATGCCAAAATTGAAGATCTGGATTTCATTACACACAAAAAACAATCTCGTAGACATCTGGAAAAGAAGATCGGGGATATGAAGTATGCTGACGATATTGTCTTACTTGAGAACATGGTTGAGAATGCTCAAAAACAACTTGATGCATTGGCCTCTGCCGCTAAAGAAGTTGGACTTGTCATCAACACAGAGAAAACAAAAGTCTTGGCAAAATCCATTAGCCAACCAACCATCAAGCTAGAGGCAAATACTCTAGAAGTAGTGGATGATTTCCAATACCTTGGTACGTTTGTGAATGATACTCTCTGATTTCAAGCACTGCAGGCCTAAAGCATGGTCAGCCTTTTGGAAGTTCAAAAACATCTGGCAATCCAAAGCTCACATCAGCCTCAAAGTAAAGCTCTTTAATGCTTCTGTTCTCAGTGTCCTCTTATACAATACAGAATTGTATATAATCAGTGAGTCTCCTGAGAAGAAGATCAATGTCTTCGAATAATTTTGAACATCAGCAAAAGAAATCACATCACCAACAACTGTATATACCAGCAGACAGGAACGAGACCCCTGATAGAGACAGTAATTCATTGTCAGCTGTCTTTTGTTGGTCACTCAATCAGGAGGAATGGATGCGATCTCATCCAACAGTACTGTCTGGATGTTCCATCTCATGGTCATCGAAGCAGAGGAAGACAGAACTCAGACTACTTGCAACACTTTGCCAAACTTCTAAACAACGATGTCATGCTGGATGAGAGGGAAGTGCAAATTGCTGCCAAGGATCGGGTTTTGTAGAGATCAAAAGTTAAAGCCACCTCATGTTTCTCTACCACAACACTGTAAACCCGAATAAGTTGAGTTTACTTAAAAAAATTGAGGAAAGTGGTTGCCTTAAAAAAAATAAGTAATTATTAATGATTGAATTGAGTACCTTAAACTTACAATCTTCTGGTAAGTTTAAGGTACTCAATTCAATCATTAATAATTATTTATTTTTTTAAGGCAACCACTTTCCTCAATTTTTTTAAGTAAACTCAACTTATTCGGGTTTACAGTGAAGATGAGACAGCCGACCAAGAAGAATGTAAATCAAGTAAACAATTTTCACACTTATCATCATACATTGGAGTAAATATTGTGTTGTATGCTTTAAATTTTGGCTCCTATCATCGGAACTGTAACCTGTGCATCCATAAGCGAGAAGCTACAGGCCATGTGAGTGACATGAGCAATGCATACGAGTGTGAACTGACAAATGGAGTCTCATACACCATGCATCTTTTACCTCACAGCTAAACAGAGCTCATCCCAGCATGGGTAATGAGTGAAGGATCATGAAATTTTCCTTTTTTTTTTTTGCTGGCACATTTTACTCTGTAATCGAGTTAAGTGATTCTTTTTTCTTTTTTTAGTGTCTACAGCTAAAAGTTGTAATTAGTCTGTATAAGTTCTCAGTTATTAGCTGATGCTGTGATTCAGGATGGGATATTTCTGGGAGAAAGCTGCTTGCCTTTGTTTTAGCTCATGAGACTTACTGAATCAAGACAAAGGATTTTGTTTGTGATGAATGTACATTCCTGTCGCAGTGGTTGTCGATGCTATGCTGAACAGAAAATGCTTTTTTATGATTATTTGTACAACCAGCTGATCAATAAGTCCATCCTATTTGTCCTTGACTTTGTACAAAACAGCTGGTTTGGATATTTGAATGACACAACACAGGGCTGGGCATCGATCAGAGAGTTTGTTGGGTTCAGATTTGGTATTCATCACAGATACAGACAGACACAGGGGTATTGATCAGCTTGCTCATGAAGGAGATTAGATCGCAGTGGGAGGTGAGGATGACTGAAACATTGACAATATGATCAAGCACACTGGACTTGACCTGTAGAAGTGTGTGTATGGACAGACATGGTGGAAGATATGTTCATTGTTTTTGAATGTAGGATAAAATCTGAGATGCTGCTTTTAGATTCTTTCCAAAACACGTATCAACTCAGATGTTCAGATGTATTGTATAAGCATCCAGCAGACGGTAATATATTCAGATCGATACTTCTGTGCAACAACAATCTCTGAGTGAGTAAACACTGGAGCCTGGAAGAAGATGCATGAAGCAGGACAGAGGGAAAATAAGGGGGAAGAAATGAATAATAACTGAAGAGTAAGCAAGGAGAAGTGAAGGTTGCTCACTCTGTTGAGATGTATGTAGAAGATAAAGTGTGGGTGACGAGGGAATACGGTGGGTTAGAGAGGCACGCTTGAGGAGTGGCAGGCCCCTGCAGTGGTCCTGTTGCTAGGGAACGATGTATGAGTTGTTGCCAGGCAACAACGCTGAACTGGGAGAGACTGCAGCAGTGGTGGGGAGTGGGTGAGGAGCAATGAGGGAGGCAGTTTCCATGGAAACCATTCAGACTCAGAGAGAAAGAGGAGAAGGATGGATCAGAGAGGAAAGCCTGGTGTTGTGGTGGAGTAAAGGGCTTAGGAGGAGAAACATATGCTTATTTAAGAAATAAGGAAGGGTTTAATGTAAATATTTGAATTCTTACATTACAAATCACACTGGCAAACATATATATATATATATATATATATATATATATATATATATATATATATATATATATATATATATTATAGAGCATCTAGGTGCCAAAAATGGCGCTATCATCAGTTTTAACCTAGTACATCTGCTTACCGTGGTATCCTTCATACTGAGATTTATGGGAAGCAGTTCAACAGCACATCTCTGCAAGGAGAGATGTGGAAAAAAAAACTGTGATGGATTAGTTATGTTTGACAAAAGCCTGGCAAATCTTTATCAGCTTGGACGCTGGCGGCATTGTCTCACACCTGGAGCACATTCACACTAAACTGGCAGGAACGCATTGAGCAGCCAGACAGCAACAGAACAAGTGATGTGATATGAAGAGAAAGGTTGGCAGTGAGTTAGAAAGAACACACACACAGATGGTGTCATTGTCAAAATTAAAACTTGTAATCGGGCAAAAAATTTTCTGCACCAATAAACGAGCCATAAATTTATTTATTTATTTATTTATTTATTGAAAGGAATAAATCCTGATTCTTCAATCAGTATAAATCTCTAAAACAATGCAATATTGTCAATATTAGTATTAATATGGAGACAATACCCAATTTCAAATGGCTTGGAAAGGTGGGGTGGTATTTATTTATTTGATTTTTTTTTTTTTACAAGTGGGCTCTGGATCATTTTGTAATGAACAATATTGAGCAACGTGTGATCATATACAATAATGAAATTGACATTTTAAGACAAATTGGAACATATTTATTTTATATTAATGTTGATTGTTTCTTACTACTTTCACCAAACCTATCTTTTGTGATCAGTATGAGTGAATATAACAAGAGGTTTTGAGTCACTGGTGTTGAGTCTTCACTGGTACAGGCTGTGTTGAATTAAGGATTGAATTAACATTTCTGAATCCCTAATTCTGCAGCCTTACAGACTTGATAAAAATGAGGACAAGTGCACCATTTGGGACAGAGAGCATGTCACAGGGGAAATCTAAACAATATCATCCATCATAACAATCTATGACAAGTTACCTTTCCATGACAAGTTACTTATGCTCAACTTTCTCTCTCTCTCTCACACACACAGATGGAGAGGCTGAAGGACAGCTCTCTCCTCCTGTCGGAGCTGGAATCAACAGTAATAGCTGGAGCTTCCGTTATGGTGCTGGACCAGGCTATGGTCCTCCACAGGCCCTGAAGCCAGGTGAGATCCCTCCTGAAGCCTTCATCATTCCTGGCTCACCTGCAATCATCTCCATCCGGCAAGACCCAGGAGCCATGGATGACAAGGGAGACTTTATTAGCTTTGGCAAGAAAGAGGATCCCAAGAAGAAGAAAAAGAAGAAGAAGGACAAAAAGGACAAAAAGGAAAAGGGCAAAGATGATGGCGAGGAGTAAAGTAGAAATGTACTTCCTGAACTCATAAAAATGAAAAATCAAGAAAAATCTGAAAGGAAATACAGCATAGAGAGGAGAGCCCTTTAACTGCAGCTCTCACTATAGGGAGATTGATTTGCCAGCCCCACCCTGTGCTAATCATTCTCTTTTCTCTTTGTACCCAACCTCAAATGACCCCTATCCTTAAACCACGATGGCTCCCAGGAAGCAATAATTGGCTATTTCACTACTTGGTGTGTTCAGAGCGTTTCTAAGAGGCATTATTTAAATCTAAAACCAACACATTACGGCATTTATTCCAACGTATGATATATAAATTGCATCTTATATCCATGGGCCTAATATATGTGAGGGGGCAATCTGTTATTCTGGACATCCTCATGACTCTTTTGCTATGCCAGGAATCTGTACTGTAAATGGCCAAAAGGTATTTGAATGAGATATAATCTGGTCAGCATTATGGATGTGTGATGTAGAGGAAAACCACTTCAGGGGTAGTACAATAGTCATGTTTTTAAAATGAGTAATTTCAGTGTTTGTGCTCAGAGAGCCTCCTGCTGCCTTTGAGTGGCACAGTAATGCTGAAAACTCACGTGCTTTACTTGGTGGTGCAAAAAATAAAAATAAAAATAAAACTACCTACAACTCCAAAACTGAAATTTTAATTCTTCTTAACTTCAAACCAATACTTCTAAACATAAAAACTTGATCCATATGTTGTATTCATGGTCAGATCAGTCAAGTAGAATCCACTGTCCAGGACCTCAATATATTAGTAGACGATGTAAGAGCACAGCCTCTTGTGTAAAAGAGACAGGAATGTTGTTTGTTGCTTCATTTCAAACCAAGTCTGGTAAACTTTAGTCTCTGACGTGACTCACTGCTCAGTGCACCAGAGTTCTAGCTTTCAGTGCTTGTAATTTTTTGCTCACTCTCACTCTCTCAGTCCTCCTCCATGTTTACAGCTGTGCACAACCACAACTGCCCTCTTGTGGTCATGATGTGGGACTGAATAAAGGAGATAAGAGACTCTGACTCGTAACCTCTGCACTCAGATCAGGCCTCAGCACTGTTACTGGAACTTTCTATCCTTCCCCAGGGAGCATAAGCACACGAACCATGTCCATCCGGGTAAAGCAAGTGCTCAAGCAGCAGTGAAAAGTATCTTGACTTGTACTTTTGAGGAGGTTGTGTAGACGTACATTTTCAATTTTGAAGAGTGTGGTTTGGTGTATAGAAATGTGAAGACAGCTGAATACAGTAATAAACCAAGCTGAGCTGCATGATAGCACTGCAGAACTCAGCAGAAGGTTTCATGTGTATGATTTTTTTTCATTTTTTAAAGGATTCGTGATGCCTGTAATTTTTTTTTAATTTCATTTTAATTTTTAAAATTTTACTTTCCTTTGTCTTGGCAGTAGGGCTATTGATCAAGGTATAGGATGGATGTTAGTGCTGCTATAATTGATAACACACACACACACACACACACACACACACACACACACACACACACACACACACACACACACACACACACACACACAACAGCCTTCTTCAGGTGTGGTTTAGTGCTGTCAGATCACTAAGTGACTGCTTGCATGTGATACACAGATAAAACAAACTATATATAGTGATCGATAGACAGATAGATATGCTTTTCAGATTTATTTTTAACCATTTCTCTTGTAATTAGAGACATGCATCGTCTCTAGCGAAACACGTAGACATATATCTAATTGCTCTTTCAGATTCAGTTGTATGCAAAACCAATAGGGGAACAATGTTGACCCCATGACATCAACCTTATCCTGAACATTCTAGATAAATGTATTGCTGTAGTGTTATGCTATAATTCTTTTTTATAACCACAAATATATTTGAATTGATGAACAAAGAAAGTAATGTGGAACTGCTTCATATATCCCCTTCTATGATATTAAACTTGTTTTCCATTAAAACTTTAAAAAATCGCAATAAAAATATCAAAATGATAAATGCAAAAAGAAAAAAAAAACAGTCGATGTACTCTGCTTATGTGTAGTGAATGTTTATTAAGTCGATCAGTGCTGAGATGGCACTTTGCTCTTGACTTAACAGTGCAACTCTATGGAACAATCTTTTTTTGTACACCTGCTCATCAGTGTAGTCGTGAAATAGTATTTTTTCTTTTATTTTTCCCTTTTTATATCACTTTATGAAATCTGTTAACGTGTTTTGTTTATAAACCACAAATAAATTCTTTTCATAAGTACCACCAATTGTTCATGTACTTTTTTTCCTGTTTGTTTTAATTTAATTTTATTTCATTTTTTGTGTATTATAGTCAAAAAATGTTTCTATTGGAAAGCAGAACGTCAGGTGGATCGCTTAGTTAAAAACATGCAATAATAAAACAAACAGAAAAAAAAACCAGTCACAGCTGTGCTTGTGAATAAATATTCCATTTTATGGAGTCAGAAGAAACAGGCAGATGGTGAAACAGATTTAATCCTGCACTTTATGCACTGGAGCAAAACATGACCTTACAATACCAGTGCTCTGACAACAGAAGCAACTTCGCTTAACAAGCTGAGAGGCTGCAATGATGAGATATGAAATCATACGAAAATATGAAATTATCTCATCTCATTTTTATATATCTGTTTATAAATACATAAACTGGCTTAAACCAAATCTAATGAAGGGCAGACAGCACTTTTTGAAAATACTGCTTTGATTTTTTTTTTTGATATCACATACAGGGAGTTCTTATTTGTTTTGTCTCATACTTGTTTTTTTTTTAATATTTAGTCTGTGGCTTGAGTGTTAGACACCTCACAGTATTAGAGTTTAATGTATGAAGGGATCATGACTGTAAAATTTAAGTGCAACCATTATTAACCTTCCTGAATACTGAACAACACTGATAATAAATTGCACACACACACACACACACACACACACACACACACACACACACACACACACACACACACACACACACACACACACACACACACACACACACACAAAATATATTTTTTTAAAACATGGGTCATTTCTGTGAGTGCCCTTGCACTGTTGTGGAGTTTAATGCTGCTTAGCATTGTTCAAATCTTGCACGAAACCAATTCCCAGGTATGACACCAAAAGTGCAAATGTCTGGCATCTGGACAGAAATAAACATTGTAGGTTTTGATGCAATACTGAGCTTTGTGGATCGTTTTTTTCCTTTCATTTAATTATCTTGAAATTTTTACAGTATTTTTCCCCTATTATACATTCTGAAAATCTAATAGATACTATGGGTTTATTTTGTGTGTTCTTTAAACTCACTCACTCACTCACTCACTCACTCACTCACTCACTTAGAAACAAACAAGACCAAAAGTCAACCTTTATTCCTTTTGGGAATATTGAGCATGAATATGAACATGTTTATGACATCTATCCAAAAGAAAATGGACCATAAATTTTATGGTATACTGTAAATATTAAATGCAGTAAAATATTTTCCTGTTTGAAATATTATTAAAAGGATATTCATCATCAAAATGAATAATATTCAGATGGAAAGATGGACTGGTACAATCCCACCCCCCTTCGTGTGACGTTTCCATCTCTTTGTCTTTTCGTCGCTATCTGTGGTGCTGAAAGGCCATTGACAAAGGCTGATCAGAAAGCAGTCCTAAAAGAGCACGCTCCTCCCCTTACTCTCTTTGTTTATTTGTTTTATTACCGTCAAGTAAACATATTTAATCGACAAAATTTGACTAATATTTCACTTTAATAGATTTCCTTTCTTTATTTCTTCTTTAAAACCACAGTACCAGTGCACATTCTTGATTTGCCTCACAGTGTCGCTCTTCACCAATTTTCAATTCTCTGCTGTAGAAACACACCCATTCATGCATTTTTTTAAGGGACAATGCAATGATACTTGCACCACTAAACAAGTCAAGTACGCTGATCTACGTGTGCTTTTTGTTGAATTAACTGGAGATAATATTCAAATTAAAGACCAACCAGAATTAATATTTTCTATCTGGGACACACAAGTATGTCGAAAAGGATTACAGTGTTTTCTTTCTGGATAATTCCAGGCCTACTTTATTCATTCTTCAGCTCCGTCGTTGTGGCAGACATTCGTTATTCTGTCCCAGAGGAATCAAAGACAACATACGTAATCGGAAGCTTAAGCAAAGATCTTAATCTGGATGTTAAAGGTTTCAGATCACGCAAAGCGAGACTGGATTACCAGGGTGAAGCCCGTTATTGTGGAGTGGACCTTGATTCTGGACATATTGTTGTTTTGGAAAGAATCGACCGAGAGGCGCTGTGTGGAACAACGACGTCTTGTGTTTTGCATTTTGAATTTATTCTCGAAAATCCTTTAGAGCTTCACAATGTGATTGTAGAGGTGCAGGACATTAACGACAACACGCCCGTCTTCCCAAAGGACTCGATCAAGCTTGAGATTAGCGAGATTGCTTTGATTGGCAGCAAATTTCAAATCGCGAGAGCCAGAGATCTCGATGTGGGAGTAAATTCAGTTCAAAATTATATCCTCAGTCAAAACGTGCATTTCGATATTGATGCAAGATCGAGTCAAGACAGGTATGTGGACATTATTTTGAAAAGCAGCCTTGATCGAGAGAAAAAAGCTGAACACTCTTTGATGCTGACTGCCGTGGATGGCGGAAATCCACCTCGATCTGGTTCCGTAGTTATTCAAATTTTGGTTCAGGATGCCAACGATAATGCTCCGATTTTTTCTCAGCCTCTATATAGGGCTCAATTGTTTGAAAATGCAGCTCCTGGGTCGTCCGTTATTAAAATATTGGCGATTGATGAGGATGAAGGAGTGAATGGGCAATTAGCGTATTATATTAACCACCTCTCGGAGAGTACAAAAAATATACTTCAGATTGATGAAAAAAATGGGGAGCTTTTGGTTAAAGGAAAACTGGACCATGAAATCGCATCCTCGTATGAGATAGAAATCCAGGCAGAAGATGGCGGAGGACAAACAGGGCACTGCAAGGTGGTAATTGAAATACTGGATGTTAACGATAATGCGCCGGTGATAACAGTAAAATCTTTTATGAACCCAATTCCAGAAAACATCGCTGTTGGCTCAGAAGTCGGCATAATAAATGTAAAGGACCAAGACTCTGGTGAAAATAGCAGACTCAGTTGTTCTATTCCCACTAATTTACCATTCAAATTACAACCATCGATTAAGAACTATTTCACAGTAATTACTACAGCATCATTGGATCGCGAGCAAATCGATGAGTATAATGTTACAATCACAGCATCTGATGGAGGGACACCTTCTCTGTTCTCAACTACAAGCTTGAATATCAAAGTAGCAGACATAAATGACAATTTTCCTGTATTTGAGCAGCAAACATACAGCGCACACATAGCTGAAAATAATAAACCAGGAACCTCTATTAGTTCTGTTAGTGCAAGAGACCCAGACTGGAGGCAGAACGGTACAGTGCTGTATTCTCTGGTGCCCAGTGAGATAAACGGTGTTGCAGTGTCCTCCTTTTTATCCATTAACTCAGATTCAGGAGTGATCCATGCTGTGAGGTCATTTGACTATGAAAAGTTCAGAAACTTTAAAGTCCAGGTTGTAGCCAGAGACAATGGTTCTCCTCCACTCAGCAGCAACGTGACTGTGAGTGTGTTCATCTCAGATGAGAATGATAACTCTCCACAGATATTATACCCTGCTCCAGAGGGAAAGTCTTTCATGACCGAGATGGTCCCTAAAGCTGCTCTCTCTGGCTCTCTGGTCTCCAAAGTGATTGCTGTGGATGCCGACTCTGGACAGAATGCGTGGCTGTCGTATCAGATTGTCAAATCTACTGATCCGGGACTTTTCACTATCGGTGTCCATAGTGGAGAGATCAGGGCTCAGAGGGACATTACTGACTCCGACAGCATGAAGCAGAACCTCGTTATCTCGGTGAAAGATAACGGACAGCCACTTCTTTCTGCTACCTGTTCTGTATATTTACTTATTTCTGATAATCTTGCTGAAGTTCCAGAACTCAAAGAGATGTCTTATGAGGAGAGCAATTCCAAACTGACCTTTTATTTGATCATTGCACTCGTTTCCGTGTCCACCTTCTTCCTGACCTTCATTATTCTGATCCTGGCTGTGAGGTTTTGCCACAGGAGAAAGCCCAGACTGTTGTTTGATGGAGCAGTCGCCATTCCCAGCACGTATCTCCCTCCCAACTATGCAGAGGTGGAGGGAGCTGGAACTCTCTGCAGTTCTTACAATTATGACACGTATCTAACAACAGGATCACACACCAGTGACTTCAAGTTCATCACATCTTACAATGACAGCACTCTGACTGCTGGTGAAACTCTGAAGAAGAGTCCAGATGACTCTAATATGATCAGTCTTTCACAAACAGGCGAAACCCTTGAGGTAAGATCAGTATTTTTTTTTTTAGTTTTCCCAGCAGCAACTTTGTCAAATTACTTATATTATGAAACAAGCCTGGCAAATCCATGACAGTAATACACTGTGAAGCTTTGAAACAGACTAAAGATGAACGTGTTTTCTGATGAGGTCTCACCGATGAGGTTATCCGAAGCTAAGAAAATATTTGTTTGTTAAATATTTTACAGAGTTTTATTCCCTGCTCTATTAGATTAGCTTCACCTTTATTGTCATTGTGCAGAGTACAGGTACAAAACCCATGAAATGCAGTTAACATCTGACCAGAAGTGCAAAATAGAGTATTCTTTACAGATAAGTGCCAGAAGTAAAATAGCACAGCATAGTGATTTGATAGCTTACAGTGTTTAACAGTGGATATTATTATTATTATTATTATGGGGCGGCACGGTGGTGTAGTGGTTAGCGCTGTCGCCTCACAGCAAGAAGGTCCTGGGTTCGAGCCCCGGGGCCGGCGAGGGCCTTTCTGTGTGGAGTTTGCATGTTCTCCCCGTGTCCGCGTGGGTTTCCTCCGGGTGCTCCGGTTTCCCCCACAGTCCAAAGACATGCAGGTTAGGTTAACTGGTGACTCTAAATTGAGCGTAGGTGTGAGTGTGAATGGTTGTCTGTGTCTATGTGTCAGCCCTGTGATGACCTGGCGACTTGTCCAGGGTGTACCCCGCCTTTCGCCCATAGTCAGCTGGGATAGGATCCAGCTCGCCTGCGACCCTGTAGAACAGGATAAAGCGGCTAGAGATAATGAGATGAGATTATTATTACTATTATTATTATTATTATTTCAGCAAGTCAAAGGGATTCATTCATTCATTTTTTTTAAGCTACACAGGAAATTTGCCTGAGTAAAATTTGCTCAAATTGAAGAAAAATTTTAGAGAGGGACCAAATGTTATCTGGCGTAGGGTAAAATTTCTTCAATTTGAGTAAATTTTACTCAGGCAAATCTCCGGTGTAGGTTTAATTTAGCTTGACACCTAAGACTTACTGTGATCAAGTTCATAGAGTCTTGTATCTGTTCCTTTCAGGAAAAAGAAAATTAAATCATCCCTTAATTTTTCTAACTTTATTAAATAAACATTTTTTCATTATTATTATTATTATTATTATTATTATTATGTTTTATTATTTTACCTCAGGGACCGGGTCCAACCGGTGGACTTGAGGTCCCTTGAGGGGTTGGAGTTAAATGGAAAGCTCTCTCTTCAGGATATGAGCTGATCCTCGTAAGACAATCTTCTGGATTTCTTGAATGTCGTTTTCTCTGGGAATTTTGGTGATGTATTTATCCATACCCTTTTTCAAAAGCCCTAGGGCTCCTATTACAACCGGCAAAGTCTCAGTTTCCATCCTCCCACATCCGATTTATCTCTATCTCCAGGTCTTTATATTTTGACAGCTTTCTGGTGATTTTTGTAGAGGTGTTTTGATCTGATGCTGCTGCCATATCAATTATTAACCATTTTATCTCTTTATTGTCTTTGACGAAAATATCAGGTCTATTTTCTTTGATGTCACGATCAGTGTGGATGGACAGATCCCAGAGGATGGTAACATCTTGATTATCTGTGACAGTTTTTGGCTGATATTCATAGCGGAGTTCGGCCCGCGCGAGCGGAGCCACATAGGCATAGAGTGTGGATACATAAAGAAACCCATCTAGTTGTTTTCTGATGGTTTCGGTCCTGTGCGTGCCTGCCACCATACCAGTGTTAGGAATTATTACCAGTCATACACACCGCCTAGTGGCCAGTGTTAGTAATTACGAGTCATTCACACCGCCTAGTGGCCAGTGTTAGTAATTACTAGTCATATACACCACCTAGTGGCCAGTGTGAGTAATTACCAGTCATACACACCGCCGAGTGGCCAGTGTTAGCCGGTAAAGAAATAAAACAAAAGAGGCTGGCTATGATAAAAGAAAATTCTACAACCCAGAAACAGATGGGAGCTCCTCTTTTAGGCAGTGCCTAAATCTATATATTACCACTTATCAGATGTTTCAATTCCACACTTCTTGCATATATTCCAATGCCGCTGCCTTATCGTGCCGGTGAATATATTCTGTTTTTGCTAATTCTAGACAGCCGGACAGTATATGATTGATGGTTTCTTCGAACTTGCCACAGTTTCTGCACATTGGGTTGGTTCTGTCTTTAATGATATGATAATGATAAGATCTGGTGGAAAGACTCTGATCTTGTGCTGCAACTATCAGCCCCTCAAGTTCTAATTTTAATCCACTACCTCTTAGTCACTGATGAGTTTTACTGTTGGTCTACATCTGCCTCTTCTTCTTCTTCTTCTTCTTCTTCTTCTTCTTCTTCTTCTTCATTATTATTATTATGAAGAGGAGGAGGAGGAGATACGTAATTTATTGAGGTATGCTTCTTCGTGTTTCTGTCATCAGATATTACTCATGTAATCTGCCAAGGCTCAGCACCTCCATGAGTGGACAGCTATGATTCTATCTATGATTCTATCTATCTATCTATCTATCTATCTATCGTGCTGTTTTTTGTACCGTTTTCATTTCTCAGTAATTCATTTTCAGTGTAAGTTTTTACACAGAACACCACGCGTCGCTACTTGCCCGCTGAGATGAGAGAAATCTCTTTCTCCTCCCTCTGATTGAATATGTAAAGTTGCGAAAGACGTCAAACTGGTGCAGGAGGCATTGCCGTTAAAGAGTGTGAGGTTCCTGTTCTGTTTTTGACACTGATCTTTCTTTGCTTCCTCTCACACACTCATTTGGAAAACCTTGTATAATTGTAAAATCATTCGGACTTCACTGAGCACGTCCCGGATTCGACCCTTTGTTATGGAATACCTTGGATGTTCTGCGTGGTCTCTTTTGTTCGAGGTGTCGTCTGTTTTTCTCTTGCTGCCGACATCAAAAGGAGATATCAGTTATTCTACTCCAGAGGAGAAGAAGATCGGGGCTGTGATTGGAAACCTCGCGAAGGACCTTGGAATAAATGCGAACACACTGGCATTGCGCAAAGCCCGTTTGGATGTGGAGAGTGACAGCAAACGCTATTGTGACATTGACATGAAAACTGGCGATCTGACCGTCGCTGATAGAATCGACAGAGAGCAACTTTGTGGATTCATGACTGCGTGTATGTTGAAATACGAAGTGATTCTAGAGAACCCTTTGGAATTACACCGCGTTATTGTAGAAATTACTGACATTAATGATAACGCGCCGGCTTTTTCAAAGGATGTCGTTAAATTAGAGATCAGAGAGCAAGCACACAAAGGAGCTCGCTATGCCATTAATGAAGCACACGATGCAGATATCGGCGTGAATGCAGTACAGAACTACAAACTGCAGGATAATCCTTACTTCTCGTTTGTTTTTCATAATAACCCGGGCCAAGAAAAATACGGGGAGATCATTTTAGAGAAAGAGTTGGACCGTGAACAGGAGCAGGAGGTGAAGTTGTTGCTCATCGCTCTGGATGGAGGAAATCCACCTAAATCTGCATCTGTACTAATACACGTTACAGTCCTCGACGCCAATGATAATTCTCCAGTGTTCACTCAACCCGTTTATAAGGTGAGTCTGAGAGAAGATTCTCCCGTTGGCACGACAATAACGACAGTGAGAGCCACGGATGCTGATGAAGGCGCAAATGGTCAGGTGATTTATGAATTTGGACACATCTCTAACGACATGCTAAAATTATTTACACTCGAGTCCGAAACGGGGGATTTAATTTTAAGCGGCACAGTGGACTACGAAAAACAAACGACGTATGAATTAAGGATTCAAGGTAAAGATGGTTCGGGACTTGCTTCTTTTGCGAAGGTGGTAATCGATATAGAGGACGTGAATGACAATGCACCTACTATACACCTAAAATCACTGAATAATCCCATTCCTGAAAACGCACCATCTGGAACAGAAGTAGGCATAATTAATGTTCAAGACAAAGACTCGGAGAAAAATCGGCAAATCCGGTGTAGCATTCAAGGAAATGTTCCTTTTATGTTAAAACCTTCCATTAAAAATTACTTCTCCGTTGTGACATCTGGCGCACTCGATCGCGAATTTAGGTCAGAATACAATATCACATTTATTGCAGTGGATGGAGGATCTCCACCTTTATCCTCCTTGAAGACAGTTCATTTTTCTGTATCGGATGTGAACGACAATCCTCCTGTATTTGAACAGCAATCCTACGCTGCATATGTAACGGAAAATAACAAGCCAGGAACCTCTATTAGTTCTGTTAGTGCAAGAGACCCAGACTGGAGGCAGAATGGTACAGTGCTGTATTCTGTGGTGCCCAGTGAGATAAACGGTGTTGCAGTGTCCTCCTTTTTATCCATTAACTCAGATTCAGGAGTGATCCATGCTGTGAGGTCATTTGACTATGAAAAGTTCAGAAACTTTAAAGTCCAGGTTGTAGCCAGAGACAATGGTTCTCCTCCACTCAGCAGCAACGTGACTGTGAGTGTGTTCATCTCAGATGAGAATGATAACTCTCCACAGATATTATACCCTGCTCCAGAGGGAAAGTCTTTCATGACTGAAATGGTCCCTAAAGCTGCTCTCTCTGGTTCTCTGGTCTCCAAAGTGATCGCTGTGGATGCCGACTCTGGACAGAATGCGTGGCTGTCGTATCAGATTGTCAAATCTACTGATCCGGGACTTTTCACTATCGGTGTCCATAGTGGAGAGATCAGGGCTCAGAGGGACATTACTGAATCTGACAGCATGAAACAGAACCTCGTTATCTCAGTGAAAGATAATGGACAGCCGCCTCTCTCTGCTACCTGTTCTGTATATTTACTTATTTCTGATAACCTTGCTGAAGTTCCAGAACTCAAAGACACATCTTATGAGGAGAACAATTCCAAACTGACTTTTTATTTGATCATTGCGCTCATTTCTGTGTCCACCTTCTTCCTGACCTTCATTATTCTGATCCTGGCTGTGAGGTTTTGCCACAGGAGAAAGCCCAGACTGTTGTTTGATGGAGCAGTTGCCATTCCCAGCACGTATCTCCCTCCCAACTATGCAGAGGTGGAGGGAGCTGGAACTCTCCACAGTTCTTACAATTATGACACGTATCTAACAACAGGATCACGCACCAGTGACTTCAAGTTCATCACATCTTACAATGACAGCACTCTGACTGCTGGTGGAACTCTGAAGAAGAGCCAGGATGAGGTTTTAGGTGCGAGTCTGATTACACTTAACAACACATGTGATGTTGGCGATGAGGTAAGAAAACCTCATGGATTTGTGTTCTTGGTGGAGAATCGTCTATTATGTGGTTTTATGGTCAGTTTTTGATATTACTGAAATAACGCACAAACAAAAACGGTTGCTGTTGTCCTGCTGGTAAATATGGCTGATTTGAATTGCAATCATATCGTACTTCAAACATATGTGTAGGAAATTCATGAAAGGTTTCCCATACACTGTCAATAATTATTTCTTTTTTTTATTTTCAGCTGTTCTAGCTTCCGAAAAATACAGATTTATCCTCTTGCGTAACTACATGAATTCTGTATATCTAGCTGATTCCGTATATAGTTTAGTCTCGAGGTTGTTTTTGTTCTTGATGGCTTATTTATTGAGGCATTTGATAGATATTGATTTTCTTTTTAATGAAATTGTCAGGATTTGCGCACTCTTGGTTTGGGAAAATGCTCCAATGAGCTACTGATCGAACCCGAGGCTGGATCATTGGATTTTATTGCAAAGCACAATACATTTCAAAAGTTAAACCACACTTTAATGACTAACAACTGATCAGGTGAATTTGCTAGAAGTATATTTGTTATAAAATGAATCAGGCGGATGTTTGCTGCCAACCTGAATATTTTGGCAAGGTTTTATCAGCACGCTTTCATCGTGTTTGGGGAAAAGGGTGACAATGAATATAGGCATTCCTAAATTTTAATTATAACAATATACATCAAGATGAAATTTTGATTTCTGTTGTCATATAACCTGCTTCTTTCTTTCTTTCTTTCTTTCTTTCTTTCTTTCTTTCTTTCTTTCTTTCTTTCTTTCTTTCTTTCTTTCTTTCTTTCTTTCTTTCACGCAACTGAAAAGTCGTTCGAAGAAAACGCGCAAAAGAAAAATCTAAACTGCAATCATAATAAAAATCCTCAAAGGGTCGCTGTTTAACAAGAGATCTAAACTCACTGGTCTCCACCCAATTTTTTTTAAAAGATTTCAGCATTCCACATTGTCGAGAAGGATTGTTAAAGAAGGTTTTATAGACTACATTGTGGAAATATTTAATGAAAGCTAATATTAATTAGTTCAGGTCTCGTTATTCAGGGCGTTTCAGAATGGAAAAGAAAATGAATTTGTTTGCTTCACTGGATCTCTGGATTTATTTTTGCCTCTTTATTCGCGCTGTCCGCGGAGATTTGAGCTACACATTGCCGGAAGAAACGAAGCGTCAATATGTGATTGGAAATATAGCAAAGGATCTCGGACTTGATGTGAAACGATTATCTGCTCGTAAAGCTCGAATAGAGACAGAAGGCAGCACTAAACGCTACTGCGACATTAATCTGAGTGGAAATCTGATCGTGGCGGAAACAATAGACCGAGAGGAGCTCTGTGGACCGAAAATTTCTTGCATTCTTAATTATGAGCTTGTGTTGGAAAATCCTCTTGATGTGCATCGCATTTCACTGCAGATTCAGGATATAAACGACAACGCGCCGAGATTTCCTAAAGGTCGGATTACGTTTGATATTCGGGAATCAGCCGTGAAAGGAGAACGTTTTCCTTTGGATGAAGCTCACGACTCTGATGTCGGCCAGAACGCGGTTCAAGGATATTCACTCGAAAGGAATGATCATTTTATTTTGTCAGTGAAAGAAAACGCGGAGGGAGGAAAATCCGCAGAGCTTGTTCTGGAAAAAGAGCTGGATCGTGAACAGGGGAAGGAAATAGATTTATTATTGACTGCGACTGATGGAGGCTCTCCACAGAGGTCTGGTACTGCAGTGATCCACATCAATGTGCTGGATGCTAATGACAACACCCCGGTGTTTAGTCAGGCTGTGTATAAGGTCACTCTGTCTGAAAACGCACCGCTGGGTGCAGAAGTAGTTACAGTGAGAGCTACAGACGCTGATGAGGGCGTGAACGGGGAAGTCAGTTATGAGTTTAGTCGCATATCTGATAAAGCTGCAAAATTATTTTCGATTAACAACATAAGTGGTCAAATCACAGTACATGGAAATATTGATTATGAAGAAGAATCTACATATGAAATGAGAGTGCAGGCTAAAGATGGTCCTGGTTTAGCATCTACTGCCAAAATTATGATAGATATCACTGATGTAAATGACAACGCTCCGAGACTTATTCTTAAATCACTGAATGATCCAATTCCTGAGAATTCGGTGACAGGAACTGAAGTGGCCATTATAAATATTCAGGATAACGATTCGGGAGATAATCGAAAAGTCAGATGCTCCATTCAGGAAAATGTTCCTTTCAAATTAAACAAATCTATTAAGAATTATTTCACTTTGCTAACAACTAGCACCTTGGACAGAGAGAAGGAAGCAAATTATAACATCACAATCACAGCTACTGATGGAGGATCTCCACCTTTATCAACATCAATGACGATTCATCTGTCTGTCTCAGATATCAACGACAATCCTCCTGTATTTGAACAGCAATCCTACACTGCATATGTAATGGAAAATAACAAACCAGGAACCTCTATTAGTTCTGTTAGTGCAAGAGACCCAGACTGGAGGCAGAATGGTACAGTGCTGTATTCTCTGGTGCCCAGTGAGATAAATGGTGTTGCAGTGTCCTCCTTTTTATCCATTAACTCAGATTCAGGAGTGATTCATGCTGTGAGGTCATTTGACTATGAAAAGTTCAGAAACTTTAAAGTCCAGGTTGTAGCCAGAGACAATGGTTCTCCTCCACTCAGCAGCAACGTGACTGTGAGTGTGTTCATCTCAGATGAGAATGATAACTCTCCACAGATATTATACCCTGCTCCAGAGGGGAAGTCTTTCATGACTGAGATGGTCCCTAAAGCTGCTCTCTCTGGCTCTCTGGTCTCCAAAGTGATTGCTGTGGATGCCGACTCTGGACAGAATGCGTGGCTGTCGTATCAGATTGTCAAATCTACTGATCCAGGACTTTTCACTATCGGTGTCCATAGTGGAGAGATCAGGGCTCAGAGGGACATTACTGAATCCGACAGCATGAAACAGAGCCTCGTTATCTCGGTGAAAGATAATGGACAGCCACCTCTCTCTGCTACCTGTTCTGTATATTTACTTATTTCTGATAATCTTGCTGAAGTTCCAGAACTCAAAGAGGCATTTTATGAGGAGAGCAATTCCAAACTGACTTTTTATTTGATCATCGCGCTCGTTTCCTTGTCCACCTTCTTCCTGACCTTCATTATTCTGATCCTGGCTGTGAGGTTTTGCCATAGGAGAAAGCCTAGACTGTTGTTTGATGGAGCAGTTGCCATTCCCAGCACGTATCTCCCTCCCAACTATGCAGAGGTGGAGGGAGCTGGAACTCTCCACAGTTCTTACAATTATGACACGTATCTAACAACAGGATCACGCACCAGTGACTTCAAGTTCATCACATCTTACAATGACAGCACTCTGACTGCTGGTGGAACTCTGAAGAAGAGTCCAGATGTTTCAAATACAAGCAACATTTTTGATGTGGAAGAACTAGTTCAGGTAAGATGAATAACAATATATTAGTCCTCAATCAAAAATCAGGATCATGCATTTGTGCTTCTTCCCTTTTTTCCTGGTGTCAATGATTGTTCTTGTTACTTATTTTATTTACCTTGCAAAAACAGACTCATATGAGACAAGGTTTATATCTATGCAACATATTTTTTATCCCAAAACAGGGAAGATAAATGTAGTTTACCTCAAAGCTTAATTGCAAATTATGCTTTTATTTGCTCTATTGCATTGTTTAATATGCATCTTTTTTTATTATATATTTTAATTTTAATGCCCTGGATGTAGAGACCTGATATATTTTGATATAGATAAAACAAAAATAAACCATAGAATCTGTTCTCACATCAAAAAATATTTCTTTGGACCATCGGACAATATTATCTTTCCGTGTATGCTCGATAGTCTACTCGTCTGTAATTCAGAACAAGTCTGTTTCAGCACCACACACTGGTGGACAGCGTTAAGAGCTGCTTTGTATAGATGGATGGAAAAGACATTATTGCAATGTACTCTTCATTAAAACGGATTCTTTTATTGTGACATTTGTTGAGCTGATGGAATATGAAGAAAATATGTTGTGGAAGAATGCTCTGTATTGGGTATTACAGTTTTCTAAAAATAAATAAATAAATAAATAAATAAACAGAGGAAATACACCCAGTGAGAACAGCCCAATATGATATTTTAATGGAAAGTTTAATTACATTTCACAAGAGAGGAGATTAGGCTGAGGTCAGAAAATGTGTACATATTAAAATACATCATAGGAAAAATATATGTTACAATATTCTACAACCTATTATATCTGCATGCAGATAACTGTATTCCCCATGTCCACATGGGTGTCTGTTCCATCTTTTGAGCTGAATCAGCAAAATGTCTTGGTCATGAGTGCTGTAAAGGAACCCGAGTGTGATTGTGTGAAAGTCTGATCATTATGTTGTTCTTCTTGTTTGTTTTCCTGATAACTGCGTGCAAACCTTGGAACTAGAGCTTGAGGAGACCAGGCAGATACATATTTTTTTCTGCTGCTGTTTTGAAAAAAAAAACAAACTTTGTTATCTTTGAATATTCAAAAGATAACTTTCACTCGAGCTGTTTCACGGATGTTCTTTGAAGTTCATTATCCCCCCACCCCCTGTTTTTTTTTTTTGTTTGTTAATTCGATCACTTGGTTAGTAAAAGTAAACTGATTTAAACTTGACAGTTATGATGCTTTGTCAAACAGCGTTTGATGCTTTTAATATACTGTGTATGATCCGGTTATATTGTAGATGGTGGATTTTTTTTTCTTTCTGTTTTTGTGAGATTCTGCTAAAATGGAGAATATCACACTGCCGGCCAGAGAATGTATTTAATGAAACTAATTGATTTCTGAATTTACACCAAGTATAATATAAACAGTATCCTTGAGTACCTTGTTTTTTGCAGTAGTTGTTGATTATCTATCTATCTATCTATCTATCTATCTATCTATCTATCTATCTATCTATCTATCTATCTATCTATCTATCTATCTATCTATAAAATATATGTCTGATGGACAAAAACACAGTTAAACATATAGCAATGAGGTGAAGGATGTGGACAAGAAGAGAGGAAAGAATAAACTGAAATACTCCAAATATTTTCAGAGGGTCACTGTATACCGAGGGATTAAAAGTAAATATCCCCACCCAATCCCAGTCATATTCGAGCTTTCCCTGAAACCGAGACCCATTGTTGCAGAAGCTCATATTTGTTGTGGATGGTATTTCAGAACAGATTAACTGAATTAGGGGGCGGCACGGTGGTGTAGTGGTTAGTGCTGTCGCCTCACAGCAAGAAGGTCTGGGTTCAAGCCCCATGACTGGCAAGGGCCTTTCTGTGCGGAGTTTGCATGTTCTCCCTGTGTCCACGTGGGTTTCCTCCAGGTGCTCCGGTTTCCCCCACAGTCCAAAGACATGCAGGTTAGGTTAACTGGTGACTCTAAATTGACTGTAGGTGTGAGTGTGAATGGTTGTCTGTGTCTATGTGTCAGCCCTGTGATGACATGGCAACTTGTCCAGGGTGTACCCTGCCTTTCGCCTGTAGTCAGCTGGGATAGGCTCCAGCTTGCCTGCAACCCTGTAGAACAGGATAAAGTGGCTACAGATAATGAGATGAGATGAGATAAACTGAATTAGCACATGCTTTTGTTGATAAAGAGATTGGAAAGGAAGATGTCTTCATTTTTGATCCTTTATCTTCTGGCTTGGGTTTGCATCATCATTTGCGCTGTCCATGCAGATATGAGCTACACATTGCTGGAAGAAATTAAACAACAATATGTGATCGGAAATGTAACAAAGGATCTCGGACTTGATGTGAAATGATTATCTGCTCGTAAAGCTCAAATAGAGACAGAAGGCAGCACTTAACGGTACTACGACATTAATCTGAATGGAAATCTGATCGTGGCGAAAAGAATAGACCGAGAGAAGCTCTGTGGGTCCAAAATATCTTGCATTCTTAATTATGAGCTTGTGTTGGAAAAGCCTCTTGATGTGCATTGCATTTCACTGCAGATTCAGGATTTAAACGACAATGCACCGAGATTTCCGAATGATTGGATTATATTTGACATTCTGGAATCATCTGATAAAGGAGAATGTTTTCCTTTGGATGAAGCTCATGACTCTGATGTTGGCCAGAATGCGGTTCAAGATATTCACTCGAAAGAAATGATCATTTTATTTTGTCAGTGAAAGAAAATGTGGAGGGAGGAAAATCCACAGAGCTTGTTCTGGAAAAAGAGCTTGATCGTGAACAGAGGAAGGAAATAGATTTATTATTGATTGCGACTTATGAAGGCTCTCCACAGAGGTCTGGTACTGCAGTGATCCACATCAATGTGCTGGATGCTAATGACAACAACCCAGTGTTTAGTCAGGCTGTGTATAAGGTCACTCTCTCTGAAAATGCACTGCTGGGTGCAGAAGTAGTTACAGTGAGAGCTACAGACGCTGATGAGGGCGTGAACAGGGAAGTCAGTTATGAGTTTAGTCAGATATCCGAGACAGCAGCAAATATATTTTCCATTGACAAGAGAACTGGCCAAATAACTGTACAGGGAAATATTGATTATGAAAAGGAATCGATATATGAAATGAGAGTGCAAGCTAAAGATGGTTCTGGTTTAGCATCTACTGCCAAAATTATGATAGATGTCACTGATGTAAATGACAACGCTCTGAGAATTATTCTTAAATCACTGAATGATCCAATTCCTGAGAATTCGGTGACAGGAGCTGAAGTGGCCATTATAAATATTCAGGATAACGATTCAGGAGATAATCGAAAAGTCAGATGCTCCATTCAGGAAAATGTTCCTTTTAAATTAAACCCATCAAACAAAAACTACTTTTCACTGGTAAAAATAAGTTTATTTGATTGAGAGACCCAATCAGAGTATCACATCACAATCACAGCTACTGATGGAGGATCTCGACCTTTATCAACATCAATGACATTTCATCTATCTGTCTCAGGTATCAACAACAATCCTCCTGTATTTGCACAGCAATACTACACTGCATACTGTATGTAATGGAAAATAACAAACCAGGAACCTCTATTAGTTCTGTTAGTGCAAGAGACCCAGACTGGAGGCAGAATGGTACAGTGCTGTATTCTCTGGTGCCCAGTGAGATAAACAGTGTTGCAGTGTCCTCCTTTTTATCCATTAACTCAGATTCAGGAGTGATCCATGCTGTGAGATCATTTGACTATGAAAAGTTCAGAAACTTTCAAGTCCAGGTTGTAGCCAGAGACAATGGTTCTCCTCCACTCAGCAGCAATGTGACTGTGAGTGTGTTCATCTCAGATGAGAATGATAACTCTCCACAGATATTATACCCTGCTCCAGAGGGAAAGTCTTTCATGACCAAGATGGTCCCTAAAGCTGCTCTCTCTGGCTCTTTGGTCTCCAAAGTGATTGCTGTGGATGCCGACTCTGGACAGAACATGTGGCTGTCGTATCAGATTGTCAAATCTAGTGATCCAGGACTTTTCACTATCGGTGTCCATAGTGGAGAGATCAGGGCTCAGAGAGACATTACTGATTCCAACAGCATGAAACAGAACCTCGTTATCTCGGTGAAAGATAACGGACAGCCACCTCTCTCTGCTACCTGTTCTGTATATTTACTTATTTCTGATAATCTTGCTGAAGTTCCAGAACTCAAAGACACATATTTTGAGTAGAGCAATTCCAAACTGACTTTTTATTTGCTTATTGCACTCTGACTGCTGGTGGAACTCTGAAGAAGAGCCAGGATGAGATTTTAGGTGCTAATCTGATTATAATTAACAACACGTGATGATGGACATGAGGTTAGAATGTATTATGTAGTACTTTATGCTTTGCAAAATATTGATTTAAAAGTTGACACTGGTTCTCTGTGTGGTTTTTAATGGTCCTTTCCTCTATAATAGAATAGGTCTTTATTATCATTGTCACAAGTACAACGAAATTTAAAGTGCTCTCCAGTCAGTGCCTCATTCATTGAGTCTCTAAAATATAATTTAAGTTCAAAAGAATACATAGAAAACATGTAACAGTATTAGCAGCATACATGAACACACAGTCAAACACACCCAGTCTTTGCAAAAAAAGACAGTACAGACACACATTTGTCATATGAACATACATCTACACACATGCATACTTCCTGTCATTATGAACACACCCAGTCATCAAAAAAAAGACAGTATGGACAGACAGTAACCATATGAACATACATCTGCAGACATGCATACTTTCTGTCATTACATCGGTCTATTTCACAGTCAGGCTTTGTATTGCACATTATTTAGCAGCATTGAGGGTTATTATTGCAGTTGGATAAAAACTGTGTCTGAGTGTATTTGTCCTTGCATGGATTGATCTGTACCATCTGCCTGAAGGCAGCAATTCAAACAGGGAGTGACCCGGATGGTCGGTGTCTTTTTTATTGTTCTGGGCTTTTTTGAGACAATGAGAACTGTGTAGTTCCTCCAGTGTGGGAAGAGGGCAGCCAACGATCTTTTGGGTGGTGTTGATGACCCTCTGGAGCGCCTTCCTCTGAACCGCTGTGCAGCTGGCGTACCATACACACATGCAGTATATTAGTATGTTCTCAATGGAGGCACGCTAGAAGGATACCAGCAGTCTTTGTGTGATGTTGTTCCTCCTGAGTATTCTCAGGAAATACAGTCTCTGCAGGGCCTTTTTCAGCAGCTCAGAGGTGTTCACGCTCCAGGATAGGCTCTCCTCGATGTGGACTCCCAGGAATCAGAAGTCTGCCACCCTCTCTACACAGTCCCCATTGATGATTAGTGGTGGTACCTCTGTTTTCTTTCTCCTGAAGTCTATGATGAGTTCTTTGGTCTTTGATGTTTTGAGGAGCAGGTTGTTGGCTCTACACCACGTTGACAGCCACTCCACCTCATCTCTGTAGGCACACTCATCCCCCCCCCCCTCCCAGGGATAAGCCCCACCACTGTGGTGTCATCCACAAACTTCACCATGGTGTTACTGTGATGGAAAGGGGAGCAGTCATGTGTGTAGAGGGAGTACAGCAAGGGACTCAGCATACAGCCCTGGGGGGAACCGGTACTGAGGCTTAGGGCCATGGATGTGTAGCGGCCCACTCTAACCCTCTGTCTGAGATCAGAGAGGAAGCTATTGATCCACATGCAGATAGTGTGTGGAAGCCCCAGGTCCCCCAGTTTGACCACTAGCTTGTGACGGAGGATGGTGTTGAATGCAGAGCTATAATCCATAAAGAGCATCTGCACATAGCTCCCCTGCTGCTCCAGGTGTAATAGTGCAGTATGGAGTGCTATGGCTATGGTGTCCTCTGTGGATCGATTCGCTCTGTAGGCAAACTGGTGGGAGTCAAGGCTGTGGGGCAGGGCTGCTGTGATGTGACTACAGACCAGTTTTTCAAAGCACTTCATCACCACTGGGGTGAGTGCCACTGATCGGTCGTCATTGAGGCTAGAAATATGAGGCTTCTTGGGCAGGGGTCTATAATTGAGGATTTAAGGCAGGGTGAGACAGTGGACTGTGCCAGGGACTGGTTGAAGATCTTTGTGAAGATTCCAGCCAGCTGATCTGCAGTCCTTCAGCACATGTCCCGGGACGCCATCAGGACCAGCCGCCTTCCTCGGGTTGACGGCCCGCAGCGTGCGCCTCACCTCATGCTCTTCAATTGTGAGGTTTACACTGCTGTATGCCGTATGGTGTAGCGGTACCTACTCTGGTGCTGTGACTTCAAAGTGGGCAAAGAAGGTGTTCAGCTCCTCTGCCAGTGCTGGGTCACCTTCAGCAGCTCCAAGGTTGGTCCTGTAGTTGGTCAGATGCTGGATTCCCTGCCACACCCGCCTGCTGTTGTTACTGCTCAGATGGTCCTCTATCCTCCTCCTGTAGTCTGCCTTGGCCTTTCTGATGCCCCTCTTTAAGTTGGCTCGATCTGTGCTGCAGAGATCTTTGTTGCCAGACCACCAGGTGGTGTTCCTCTCTTTTAGTAGCTGCTGGACCTCTCGTGTCATCCAGGGCTTCTGATTGGGGTAGACCCAGATGCATTTGTCCACCGTGACAATGTCTATACAGTTCTTAATGTCGCATAGGACACTGTCTGTGAACACCTCTGGGTCCTGATGTTCAAAGACCCCCCAGTTGGTCCTCTCAAAGCAATCCTGTAGTTGCTGGGAGGCACCCTCCGGCCATGTGGCAACAGTCATAGTGATAGTAGGAGCAGTTTTCCTGAGGGGGGCATATGCAGGGATTAAAAGCAACGACAGGTGGCCGGACTGGCCCAGGTGTGGTAGTGGTCTGGCCCTGGAGCCCAGTTTGATGTTAGAGAAAACCTTGCCCAGGGTGTTATCTCCCCTTGTAGAACATTTAACATGCTGGTGGACTTTCAGGAGTGCTGCCTTTAAGTCCGCATGATTAAAATCCCCTGCTATTATATTCACGGCGTCAGGATATGTGTTCTGCTTGTTGGTGATGTTTCCATGCAAAAGTCTGATAGCTGAGCTAGCATTAGCATCTGGTGGTATATAAACAGCTGTTATCAAGATCACAGTGAACTCCCTTGGAAGATAAAAGGGCCTGCATTTAACAGTCAGATATTCTAAATCTGAAGAGCAGTGACTGTCTACAATCACTGTGTTGGTACACCAGGTGTTGTTCACGTGCACACAGAGCCCCCCTCCTCTGCTCTTACCGGAGTCTGCTGTTCTGTCATGGCACTGTGTGGTGTAGCCTGCTAGCTCAATGGCAGAATCCAGGATGGATTGGTGAAGCCAGGTCTCTGTGATAAGCAAAATGCACGAATCCTTCACAGTGTTGTTCGCTGCAGTCTGTAGCCTCAATTCATCCATTTTGTTCGTGAGGGATCTGGCATTCATGAGAAATAGGCTGGGAAGCGGTGGTTTGAATGGCTGCCTCTGTAGCCTGACTAGCCCGCCAGCCCTGCAGCCTCACTTTTGCCTCCTCTTTCTATGCCGCATGCGCCTCCTCCCTGCTGGGATGGTAATCCATGGAGAGGCGGGGCTCCTCGCTAACTCCACTGGAATCTTGTGTGTGTGTGTGTGTAGGAACTCTCTTGTTACGCATCGTTCATAACAAAGTCCGATCTTGAGGAGATCATGCTGGCAGTAGATGTTATTCACCTGACAGAACATACACAAAACAATAAACGTCATGTACAAAAACAGCCATATATGGCACCGACAGCAAAGACACTGAGCTGCTGCAACTGTGTGTGCTGCCACATTATATTACTGATATAATGCATAAATTAAAGATTTTGCTTTTGTCATGTTGGTATATTTGGCTCATTTGAATTGCAATCATATTATATGCAAAACCAAGAGACGTATATATAGGAAATTCATCCCAAGTGCTGTCCATGAAGTTTTCGAGTTATATCCAGGTGTTCTTGCTTTCCAAATATTATGTTGTTCCATATCTGCAATGATTCCATATGTTATGTAGGATATAGCTGCAGGGCCTCGATGTTGTTTGTGCTGTTTATGGCATCTTTGTTGAGGCATTTGACTTGTCCTGATTTTTGTTTTCTGAAAATTTCAACACTGCAGATGATTTACTGGACCGAAGGTTTTGGAAAATGTCAGCTCCTGATCAAACCTGAAACTGTATCAATTGATTCCCTACAAAATAAAATAATTTCCAAATGTTAAACTGCACTTCATTGACGAGCAATTGATCCACTGAATTTGTTTCAAATGAAGCAGGTGTGCTGTTCGTGACACCCTGAGTGTTTTTTTTTTTCAGGTTTCATTCACACGGTATCATGGTGTTTGTTTGTTGCCCACAGTAAACCTCTTTCTTCCGAAATTTTAACTTGAATTATGTACATGAATATAAAGTTTTCTTTTATCATATCACCTGCTTTTCTTTCTTTCTTTCTTTCTTTCTTTCTTTCTTTCTTTCTTTCTTGTACGCTTCTGAAAATACGTTTGGATAAAATAGTACAAGAAAAATCAAAACTGCAATAATAATAAAAATCCCCAAAGGGTCGCTGTTTAACAAGAGATCTAAAATCACAGCTCTCCACCCATTTTTAAAAAATAGATATATTCTGGCATTCCATACCGTCGAGGAGGATTGTTACAAACGGTTTTATAGACGATATTCTTGAAATATTTAATGAAAACTAACATTAATCAGTCCAGGTCTCGTTATTAAGGCCGTTGCAAAATGGAAAAGAAAATGAATTTGTTTGCTTCACTGGATCTCTGGATTTATTTTTGCCTCTTTATTCGCGCTGTCCGCGGAGATTTGAGCTACACATTCCCGGAAGAAACGAAGCAACAATATGTGATCGGAAATATAGCAAAGGATCTCGGACTTGATGTGAAACGATTATCTGTTCGTAAAGCTCGGGTGGAGACTGAGGACAGCGTGAAACGGTACTGCGACATTAATCTGAGTGGAAATCTGATCGTGGCGGAAACAATAGACCGAGAGGAGCTCTGTGGACCGAAAATTTCTTGCATTCTTAATTATGAGCTTGTGTTGGAAAATCCTCTTGATGTGCATCGCATTTCACTGCAGATTCAGGATATAAACGACAACGCGCCGAGATTTCCTAAAGGTCGGATTACATTTAATATGATGGAATCAACCGATAAAGGAGAACGTTTTCCTTTGGATGAAGCTCACGACTCTGATGTCGGCCAGAACGCGGTTCAAGGATATTCACTCGAAAGAAATGATCATTTTATTTTGTCAGTGAAAGAAAACGCGGAGGGAGGAAAATCCGCAGAGCTTGTTCTGGAAAAAGAGCTGGATCGTGAACAGAGGAAGGAAATAGATTTATTATTGACTGCGACTGATGGAGGCTCTCCACAGAGGTCTGGTACTGCAGTGATCCACATCAACGTGCTGGATGCTAATGACAACACCCCGGTGTTTAGTCAGGCTGTGTATAAGGTCACTCTGTCTGAAAACGCACCGCTGGGTGCAGAAGTAGTTACAGTGAGAGCTACAGACGCTGATGAGGGCGTGAACGGAGAAGTCAGTTATGAGTTTAGTCGAATATATGATAAAGCTGCAAAATTATTTTCCATTGACAAGATAACTGGTCAAATAACAGTACAGGGAAATATTGATTATGAAGAAGAAAAATCATATGAAATGAGAGTGCAGGCCATAGATGGTTCTGGTTTAGCATCTACTGCCAAAGTTATGATAGATATCACTGATGTAAATGACAACTCTCCGAGAATTATTCTTAAATCACTAAATGATCCAATTCCTGAGAACAGCATCATAGACACTGAAGTGGCCATTATAAATATTCAGGATAAAGATTCGGGAGATAATCGAAAAGTCAAATGCTCCATTCAGGAAAATGTTCCTTTTAAATTAAACCCATCAATCAAAAACTACTTTTCATTGGTAACAATAAGTTTATTAGACCGAGAGACAGAATCAGATTATAACATCACAATCACAGCTACTGACGGAGGATCTCCACCTTTATCAACATCAATGACAATTCATCTATCTGTCTCAGATATCAACGACAATCCTCCTGTATTTGAACAGCAATCCTACACTGCATATGTAACGGAAAATAACAAACCAGGAACCTCTATAAGTTCTGTTAGCGCAAGAGACCCAGACTGGAGGCAGAACGGTACAGTGCTGTATTCTCTGGTGCCCAGTGAGATAAACGGTGTTGCAGTGTCCTCCTTTTTATCCATTAACTCAGATTCAGGAGTGATCCATTCTGTGAGGTCATTTGACTATGAAAAGTTCAGAAACTTTAAAGTCCAGGTTGTAGCCAGAGACAATGGTTCTCCTCCACTCAGCAGCAACGTGACTGTGAGTGTGTTCATCTCAGATGAGAATGATAACTCTCCACAGATATTATACCCTGCTCCAGAGGGAAAGTCTTTCATGACTGAGATGGTCCCTAAAGCTGCTCTCTCTGGATCTCTGGTCTCCAAAGTGATTGCTGTGGATGCCGACTCTGGACAGAATGCGTGGCTGTCGTATCAGATTGTCAAATCTACTGATCCGGGACTTTTCACTATCGGTGTCCATAGTGGAGAGATCAGGGCTCAGAGGGACATTACTGAATCTGACAGCATGAAACAGAACCTCATTATCTCGGTGAAAGATAATGGACAGCCACCTCTCTCTGCTACCTGTTCTGTATATTTACTTATTTCTGATAATCTTGCTGAAGTTCCAGAACTTAAAGACACATCTTATGAGGAGAGCAATTCCAAACTGACTTTTTATTTGATTATTGCGCTCGTTTCCGTGTCCACCTTCTTCCTGACCTTCATTATTCTGATCCTGGCTGTGAGGTTTTGCCACAGGAGAAAGCCCAGACTGTTGTTTGATGGAGCAGTCACCATTCCCAGCACGTATCTCCCTCCCAACTATGCAGAGGTGGAGGGAGCTGGAACTCTCCACAGTTCTTACAATTATGACACGTATCTAACAACAGGATCACGCACCAGTGACTTCAAGTTCATCACATCTTACAATGATAGCACTCTGTCTGCTGGTGGAACTCTGAAGAAGAGTCCAGCTGTTTCAAATACAAGCAACATTTTTGATGTGGAAGAACTAGTTGAGGTAAGATGAATAACAATATATTAGTCCTCAATCAAAAATCAGACTCATGCATTTATGCTTTTTCCCTTTTTTTCCTGGTGTCAATGATTGTTCTTGTTACTTATTTTATTTACCTTGCAAAAACAGACTCATATGAGACAAGGTTTATACCTACGCAACATATTCTTTTATCCCAAAAAAGGGAAGGTTAATACAGTTCACCTCAAAGCTTAATTGCAAATGATGCCTTTCTTTGCTCTATTACATTGTTTAATATGCTTTATCTTTTTTTAATTATATACTTTAATTTTAATGCCCTGGATGTAGAGACCTGATATTTTTTGATATAGATAAAACAAAAATAAACCATAGAATCTGTTCTCACATTAAAAATATTTCTTTGTGTCATCGGAGAATATTATCTTTCCGTGTATGCTCGTTAGTCTACTCTTGTCTGTCATTCAGAAGTTTGTTTCAGCACCACACTCTGGTGGACAGCGTTAACAGCGGCTTTGTAGAATAGAATAGAATAGAATAGAATAGAATAGAATGCCTTTATTGTCACTATACGCATGTACAATGAGATTTAAAGCATCTCCAATAACAGTGCAAACTGCATGGAGAGAGAGAGAGAGAGAGAGAGAGAGAGAGAGAGAGAGAGAGTGGAAGGGTGGGAGGAAAAAGGGGGGAGGGTTAAGGTGCACAGTCTGAGGTGTATGTGTTGTGTTACACATTATGGAGTGAGGTATTGCATATATAAAGTTTTGCACAGAGACAGTCACATTATAAATTATTGCACGAGAAAGTCACATTAAAAGATAAAAATATTACACATTATGAAGTATTGCAAGGTAAGGTAAGGTGCACAGACTTGAGGTGTATGTGCTGAGTGTAAGGTGCACAGACTTGAGGTGTATGTGCTGTGTGTAAGGTGCACAGACTTGAGGTGTATGTGCTGTGTGTAAGGTGCACAGGCTTGAGGTGTATGTGCTGTGTGAAAGGTGCACAGGCTTGAGGTGTATGTGCTGTGTGTAAGGTGCACAGTCCTGAGGTGTATGTGTTGTGTGTAAGGTGCACAGTCCTGAGGTGAATGTGTTGCGTTTCACATTATGGAGTGAGGTATTGCACATTTGTATAGATGGATGGAAAAGACATTATTGCAATGTACTCCTCATTAAAAAGGATTATTTTATTGTGACATTTGCTGAGTTGATGGAATATGAAGAAGGTAATATGGTGTGGAAGAAAGCTCTGTATTTCGTATTACAGTTTTCTAAAAATTAATTAATTAATTAATTAATTAATTAATTAATTAATTAATTAATTAATTAATTAATTAACAGAGGAAACACTCCCAGTGAGAACAGCCCAATATGAGATTTTAATGGAAAGTTTAATTACATTTCACAAGACAGGAGATTAGGCTGAGGTCGGAAAATGTGTACTTAATAAAATACATCATAGGAAAAATATACATTACAATATTCTACAACCTATTATATCTGGATGCAGATAACTGTATTCCCCATGTCCACATGAGTGTCTGTTCCATCTTTAGAGCTGAATCAGCAAAATGTCTTGGTCATGAATGCTGCAAAGGGACCTGAGTGTGATTGTGTGAACATCTGATCATTATGTTGTTCTTGTTTATTTGTTTTCCTGATAACTGCGCTCGAACCTTGGAACTAGAGCTTGAGGAGACCAGGAAGATTTTTTTCTGCTGCTTTTTTGGAAAAAAAAAACCCAACTTTGTTATCCTTGAATATTCAAATGTTAACTTTCACTCGAGGTGTTTTATGGATGTTCTTTGAAGTTCATCATCCCCCCACCCCCCGGTTTTTTTTTTTTTTTTGTTAATTCGATCACTTGCTTAGTAAAAGTAAACTGATTTAAACTTGTCAGTTATGATGCTTTGTCAAACAGCATTTGATGCTTTTAATATACTGTGTATGCTCCGGTAATATTGTAGATGGTGGATTTTTTTCTTTCTGTTTTTGTGAGATTTTGCTAAAATGGAGAATATCACACTGCCGGCCAGAGAATGTATTAAATGAACCTAATTGATTTCTGAATTTACACCAAGTATAATATAAACAGTATCCTTGAGTACCTTTTGTTTTTTAGTAGTTGTTGATTAATATCTATCTATCTATCTATCTATCTATCTATCTATCTATCTCAGATATACGTGTCTCATGTACGAAAACAAAGTTAAACGTACAGCAATGAGGTGAAGGATGTGGACAAGAAGAGAGGAAAGAATAAACTGAAATACTCCAAATATACTCAGAGGGTCGCTGTATACCGAGGGATCAAAAGTAAATATCCCCACCCAATCCGAGTCATATTCGAGCTTTCCCTGAGACCGAAACCCATTGTTGCAGAAGCTTATATTTGTTGTGGATGGTATTTCAGAACAGATGAACTGAATTAGCAAATGCTTTTGTTGATTATGAGATTGGAAAAGAAGATGTCTTCATTTTCGATCCTTTATCTTCTGGTTTGGGTTTGCATCATCATTCGCGCTGTCCGCGGAGATTTGAGCTACACATTGCCGGAAGAAACGAAGCAACAATATGTGATCGGAAATATAGCAAAGGATCTCGGTCTTGATGTGAAACGATTATCTGCTCGTAAAGCTCGAATAGAGAAAGAAGGCAGCACTAAACGCTACTGTGACATTAATCTGAGTGGAAATCTGATCGTGGCGGAAACAATAGACCGAGAGAAGCTCTGTGGGTCCAAAATGTCTTGCATTCTTAATTATGAGCTTGTGTTGGAAAATCCTCTTGATGTGCATCGCATTTCACTGCAGATTCAGGATATAAACGACAACGCGCCGAGATTTCCGAACGATCGGATTATATTTGACATTCGGGAATCAGCTGATACAGGAGAACGTTTTCCTTTGGATGAAGCTCACGACTCTGATGTCGGCCAGAACGCGGTTCAAGGATATTCACTCGAAAGAAATGATCATTTTATTTTGTCGGTGAAAGAAAACGCGGAGGGAGGAAAATCCGCGGAACTTGTTCTGGAAAAAGAGCTGGATCGTGAACAGAGGAAGGAAATAGATTTATTATTGACTGCGACTGATGGAGGCTCTCCACAGAGGTCTGGTACTGCAGTGATCCACATCAATGTGCTGGATGCTAATGACAACACCCCGGTGTTTAGTCAGGCTGTGTATAAGGTCACTCTGTCTGAAAACGCACCGCTGGGTGCAGAAGTAGTTACAGTGAGAGCTACAGACGCTGATGAGGGCGTGAACGGGGAAGTCAGTTATGAGTTTAGTCGGATATCCGAGACAGCAGCAAATATATTTTCCATTAACAAGAATACTGGTCAAATCACAGTACAGGGTAATATTGATTATGAAGAAGAATCTACATATGAAATGAGATTGCAGGCTAAAGATGGTCCTGGTTTAGCATCTACTGCCAAAATTATGATAGATATCACTGATGTAAATGACAACGCTCCGATACTTATTCTTAAATCACTGAATGATCCAATTCCTGAAAATTCTGCCATAGCAACGGAAGTAGCCATAATTAACGTTCAGGATAACGATTCAGGAAATAATCGAAAAGTCAGATGCTCCATTCAGGAAAACGTTCCTTTTAAATTAAACCCATCAATCAAAAACTACTTTTCATTGGTAACAATAAGTTTATTAGATCGAGAGACAGAATCAGATTATAACATCACAATCACAGCTACTGACGGAGGATCTCCACCTTTATCAACATCAATGACGATTCATCTATCTGTCTCAGATATCAACGACAATCCTCCTATATTTGAACAGCAATCCTACACTGCATATGTAACGGAAAATAACAAACCAGGAACCTCTATTAGTTCTGTTAGTGCAAGAGACCCAGACTGGAGGCAGAACGGTACAGTGCTGTATTCTGTGGTGCCCAGTGAGATAAACGGTGTTGCAGTGTCCTCCTTTTTATCCATTAACTCAGATTCAGGAGTGATCCATGCTGTGAGGTCATTTGACTATGAAAAGTTCAGAAACTTTCAAGTCCAGGTTGTAGCCAGAGACAATGGTTCTCCTCCACTCAGCAGCAACGTGACTGTGAGTGTGTTCATCTCAGATGAGAATGATAACTCTCCACAGATATTATACCCTGCTCCAGAGGGAAAGTCTTTCATGACCGAGATGGTCCCTAAAGCTGCTCTCTCTGGCTCTCTGGTCTCCAAAGTGATCGCTGTGGATGCCGACTCTGGACAGAATGCATGGCTGTCGTATCAGATTGTCAAATCTACTGATCCGGGACTTTTCATTATCGGTCTCCATAGTGGAGAGATCAGGGCCCAGAGGGACATTACTGAATCTGACAGCATGAAACAGAACCTCGTTATCTCGGTGAAAGATAACGGACAGCCGCCTCTCTCTGCTACCTGTTCTGTATCTTTACTTATTTCTGATAATCTTGCAGAAGTTCCAGAACTCAAAGAGACATCTTTTGAGGAGAGCAATTCCAAACTAACTTTTTATTTGATCATTGCACTCGTTTCCGTGTCCACCTTCTTCCTAACCTTCATTATTCTGATCCTGGCTTTGAGGTTTTGCCACAGGAGAAAGCCCAGACTGTTGTTTGATGGAGCAGTTGCCATTCCCAGCACGTATCTCCCTCCCAACTATGCAGAGGTGGAGGGAGCTGGAACTCTTCACAGTTCTTACAATTATGACACATATCTAACAACAGGATCACGCACCAGTGACTTCAAGTTCATCACATCTTACAATGACAGCACTCTGACTGCTGGTGGAACTCTGAAGAAGAGCCAAAATGACACTTTAGCAACAAACCTGATTTCTCTTACCAATACAGGAGAGGGAGATGAGGTGAGAAAAGTGTGCCTTCTTTCTGTACCAGTGTAATATGAATGCTTGTTTGTGGTGATTTTTTTATGTATAATTTTTTTGGTTTATCTGTGGTGCAGATGGTATGATGCATCGTTGAAGTAAGTCACATCTGAATTCAGATGGTTTTCCAAAACTTTTTTACCATGTTCATCCCACAGTAATTTGAACACCAATACGTTCAGTCTGACTTTCTCCGTGGGAAGCTTGAAAAAAAAAGTCACAAACTTTGTAATATGATGCATAAATATAACAGTTGTGATGACAGTACATGATGAATATTTTTATTTAGCTTGCTCATATTGTTATCATTTAACATCTACAACAACATCAACAACAACAATACTCATAATAATAATCATCATAATAATAATCCTCATCAATTGCTATTACAGTGCATTTATTGAAAAAGCTGTAAGTGGTTCGTGGCTTCCTGAGATGGATGGGTTTGTGTTATACCCCACCATGATTGACATAAGATTTTGATTACACAGATATGGGTTTGTAACCGAGTGAAGCATTCTTTTCATGTTTTTTTTCCCAACAAAAGCTGTCAATAATTAAGAATTGAGTCATAAAAATGCTTTACATATTTCTATGTTGTCTGTTTTCTCTTTGGTTGTATATTTTTCATGAAGACGAACATGAGAACACATAACCTTCTTCATAGGTCTCAAAATACACAAAGTTTGCACATACATATAAATGTTGTCCTTTTTCACCCTGACTCTTGTCCTTTTACCTCTTGGTATATACAGTCTCTTTTAAGAGGTGGGAAATCTGTGAAAACAAAAACAAAAAACCCTTGCTGCTTGTCAATGTCTACACAATTTACTCAACATAAGCAGAAAAGTTTTTTTTGTTCTAAGCTGCAATTTCTGCCATCGATGAGCCCATCACCAGGAACTAATGCCGCTTTTCCACTACCAACGCGGCTGAGTTGGGCTGAGCCATGCCGTGCTGAATCGGGCTGAGTCGAGCTGAGTGGGGCTGTTGGAGTTGCATTTCGACTACAACCGCGCTGAACCATGCTGGCTGGAAGTGGGTGGACACATTGGATGGAGTTAGCGAAAGTGGGTGGACGTCACGTGATGTTGTTAGGCAGCGCAAACAGTGACATCAGTGACCTTTTAAGTGGTAGTCTCATGACCCGGATAGTAAACAATAAACATGGAGGACATGGAGTCGTTAGTGTTGCTGGTCATGGTGCTGTGGCTTGTTGTCACCGACAATGCCAACAGATACTGGCAAGAGTGTATAGATGAGGCGAGGTGCATAAGGCTTCAGAAATTCTCGTAATTCTTCTTCTTCTGGGTTTACGGTGTTTACAGATCCCAGCGTGCTCACAGGGCGTGTGTGGGCATGTCAGGACACTCCTCCTCACCAATCAGTGCATAGGGGAGTGTCTGCTCACGCCCCTAGCCCCACTCAGCTCGGTTTGGCTCGCTTCAGCCCTACTCCAAAACTGTGCGAGTTTTGGGTGCTAAGCAGGGCTGAAGCGAGCTGAGTGCTCTAAGGTAGTCGAAACATGAGCCGTGTCGGACTGAAGTGAGCTGAAGTGAGCTGAAGTGAGCTGAAAAAGGGTAGTGGAAAAGGGCCATAAGCTTCTAAACACAGCTCGAGAGATGTAGTTTAAACTCCCCAAGTTAACAACCATGTTTGCAAACGTTTGGTCAAAATATGGTTTTGGGAATCACCTGCATCGCTTTCTGATTTTAAGTTCCCAATGTATTTACCTCGATAGTTTGAACTTGGGTTTTGGGAAACACTTGCATTGCAACTGCATGGATCTCACTCTGTCATTTATTACTGTAGTTAGCAACTACACTGTTGGGAAATGTACTCTACTGTAAGACATTTTAAGAATGGCAGTACATGTCTGTTTTTGAAAATGCATTTTTGTACCCTGAGGAAAATGTATGGTACTTGTGCTGCTGTTTGTCTCAAAGAAGGACAAACTTCAGAGCAGGATGCATTTTCCTGTGTTCCCAAACACTGTTATTAAGATGTGTAGCTCAAACTACATCTCTCAAGCTGTGGTTGGAAGCTTAGTTTCTGGTGACTATGTAATTGATGACGTTATGACCACATTGATGGCAGATTTTGCAGCTTAGAAAAAAATAACCTTCCTGTAAAGAATCTACAAGCAGCAGGTGTTTTATCAGAGATTTCCACCTATTCAAAATTACTTAATTTACTGAAATATTCACCTAGAGATAAAAAGACAAATCAGAGTGTCACATGAAAATAACAACTTTTGATATTCCCTTTATGTGTAGGGAGAGTGGGGAGACATGGGACAAGTTTTCAGCTTTTGTAGATTGTGTGAAATTCTTTGCAGGTTGCGTCACATTCATATTGCATTAGAGAGTATTTACTGTACCCTCTTACCACAACATTAGTTTCTCAGCTTGTCACAGACAAGCTTCACTTCAGGCTTCACTTTCTTTCTCTCTCTCTCTCTCTCTCTCTCTCTCTCTCTCTCTCTCGGAGAAACATGAGACATTGAGTGGAGACATGGGACATTATGTAGGGAGATTTGGGACACAGTGGGGAGACATGGAACAGAACTAAAATCCTTCGGCCTCCATGTTTAATTTTTATTTATTATCAAAACTTGTCCAATATGAACTGTATAAACACAGTGCTGGTACAGTGATAGAAAAATGTCAGTTTACCCAAAACCTGACTCGACAAAACAGTTCCATTCTCAAGAAGGAATGAAATAAGCTTCATCCTCATGCAGGGACACGCCCACATTTTTTCACAAAAATGTTTTTGAACAATTTTATATTTGTACACTGCAAGAATAAAACCTTTAACATGATAAAATGCCCCAACTCGCCCCATCTGGCCATTCTGAAAAAGAAAAAAAATCCTCATCTCTCTCCACCCCCCAGAATTTAAATGTAATAATTAATACTATATCTGGTAACTCAAAGCTTTAATTCCTAATAAATCCCAAATTCTCCAGCGTACATTACACCACAGAATGGAAGTGGATGAAAGTAGAAAATACAAGTTTTGGTTGATAAAATATTGAACTCCACAAACCTTACTGCAGTGTCCAGCTTTGTGGCTCCAAAGGAAGTCGGTTACTCTCAGGGGCAACATCTAACTTCTGATGTCATATAAAACCTGATTGGTTGAAATTAATTTATGGGAATACAAACTTTCCCACGTTTCCCCTTTCCCATATCTCTCCGCTCTCCCCTATGTGTGTATTTCTTGGCCGAAGAAGAAAACTGGGTGCTCTCAAGTTAGTCTTCATTCCAAGCAGATACCAAAAGAGACAACTGACAATTTAGAAATATTTAAAGCACTTTGGTGAATCAATTATTTCGTTGCGAAAAAGATAAAAATAAATAATAGACTAAATAATAAACTGATTGTGTAAAATCATCACAGCTGTCACATTTATACATAATATTACAGTTTCTGAGTTTCGACAAGCTTTCTGTTGTGAAACTCAGACCGAGCACGTTACACTTTGAACTACGGTGGTGGAAAACAATATGATTCGAATTACCGCGGTTCGAACAGGACACTTTTGGGAAACCGTCATGGTGTGAGTTTAACGATTCATCGAAACACGTTAGTTCAATGTTAGCTCACGTCGTTGAAACGTTAGGCCAGAATGTTCCTCTTAATTTCAGATTTTATCTTCTGCTATAATGCTGCGAAAATAAGAGCTCTACAGTTTTTAAAACACCTTCTGTGTTTTATTTATTAATCTGTTAGTTAGTTAGTTAGTTAGTTAGTTAGTTAGTTAGTTAGTTAGTTAGTTAGTTAGTTAGTTAGTTAGTTAGTTAGTTAGTTAGTTAGTTAGTTAGTTAGTTTGGATAGCTGGTTAATTATTTCAATTATTTGCTTATTTTTAACTAAAAACACTTACATGACACATAATTTTATAGTCACTTCTTGACAACGTCCAAACTTTTGTTGTGAGATCCTTATATGATTCATGCTCATGAAAATTGTGATAGTAACAATGCCTCTGGCTATTTGCGGATGAAATGCAATGATGATGATGATGATGATGATGATGATGATTATTATTATTATTATTATTATTATGATACATTACTTCTAAGTAACAGTTCGTATTTCGCTGGTTATCACTGGCGCACCACAATATTCATGGAAATAGATTTGATGATTCTTCAAAGCCAGAATATGTGTGAGGAATTCGCACCAGGCTGTTTTCAGAACCATTTCTGTGGACAGCTCTCTGTAGCGGAATGAGCGTCTGCTTTTAAAGACATCAGAAACATTGCACCAGTTTACTGCAGGCGGTTTTTCCTGGATCGCAGCACACTTCCTGTGAAGCTGGCGTCAGGTCCTGAGAATCACTGAAACCGCAGTTATTGCAAAATGCTCAGTGTGTCGCTCTTCAACTGCAGGAGACACACTGAAGCCCTCACCGCCCTTCGTTTAAATATGTAATAAGGTCTGAATGCAAGGACCATAAGCCTTCTGCAATCGACAAAACGTGCTTTCTTAGGCATAATTTCCAGCAATCAAATCTCGATTTGAATAGGTTTTGACATTTTTGAAGAAATAAGTCGTGACGATATCATCTCACTCGGCAGTTATGAAGCCTCGAGCCTTTTCCTTTGTAATATTAGGATTTTGCTCAGGACTTTTCTTCAACCAGGACACCGTCGGTGCAGATTTGAGCTACATAGTACGGGAGGAAATGAAACATCGGTATGTTATTGGAAACGTAGCAAAAAATCTCGGACTGGAAATATTACAACTGTCAACACGAAAGGCCCGAGTTGAAACAGAGGATAGCAGCAAGCGGTATGTGGATATTAATTTTAATACTGGGGAATTGATCGTATCAGAGACAATAGACAGGGAAAAGCTTTGTGGTTCGAGGCTGAACTGCATTCTGAATTATGAACTCGTTTTAGAAAATCCTCTAGAATTAATTCGCATTTCGTTGAATATTGAAGATATTAATGACAATGCGCCAAAATTTCTCAATGAGCGCATTTCTTTTGAAATCCCCGAGTCTGCAATAAAAGGGCAGCGCTTCCGTTTGGATGAAGCTCACGATTCTGATATCGGACTAAACGGAGTTAATGACTATTCCCTCCAGAAGAACGACCATTTTGTTTTGTCTGTGGAAGGAAACACTGAGAGGGGTAAATACGCGGAGCTCGTGCTGGAGAAAGAGCTGGATCGCGAACAACAAAAGGATATAGACTTGATTCTTACCGCAGTGGATGGCGGGATTCCTCAGAGATCAGGGACTGCTGTTATCCACATCACTGTGCTCGATGCTAATGATAATGTTCCGGTGTTCAGTCAGGCTGTGTATAAAGTGGTTTTAGCTGAAAACGCACCGATAGGAACAGAAGTCGTTACTGTGAGCGCGGAAGATGCGGATGAAGGAGCAAACGGTGCAGTGACATACGAATTCAGTCGGATTGCTGATAACGCAGCACAATTATTTAAGATTGATAAACTCACTGGACAAATTAAGATCAATGGAGATATTGATTATGAGGAGGAAAAGTATTACGAAATAAGAATCCAAGCCAAAGATGGATCTGGTTTAGCATCGTCTGCAAGTGTTATTATAGATATTACTGATGAAAATGACAATGCACCAAAAATTATTCTTAAATCTCTGAAGAATCCTCTACCTGAGAATATTTTTGTTGACACTGAGGTGGCCATTATTAATGTTCAGGATAAAGATTCAAGAGATAATCGACAGATCCATTGTTCAATTCAGGAAAATGTTCCTTTTAAATTAAATAAATCTCTTAAGAATTATTTCACTTTGCTAACAACTAGCACCTTGGACAGAGAGAAGGAAGCAGATTACAACATAACAATCACAGCTACTGATGGAGGATCTCCACCTTTATCAACGTCAATGACAATTCATCTAACTGTGTCAGATATCAATGACAATCCTCCTGTATTTGAACAGCAATCCTACACTGCATATGTAACAGAAAATAACAAACCAGGAACCTCTATTAGTTCTGTTCGTGCAAGAGACCCAGATTGGAGGCAGAACGGTACAGTGCTGTATTCTCTGGTGCCCAGTGAGATAAACGGTGTTGCAGTGTCCTCCTTTTTATCCATTAACTCAGATTCAGGAGTGATCCATGCTGTGAGGTCATTTGACTATGAAAAGTTCCGAAACTTTCAAGTCCAGGTTGTAGCCAGAGACAATGGTTCTCCTCCACTCAGCAGCAATGTGACTGTGAGTGTGTTCATCTCAGATGAGAATGATAACTCTCCACAGATATTATACCCTGCTCCAGAGGGGAGATCTTTCATGACTGAGATGGTCCCTAAAGCTGCTCTCTCTGGCTCTCTGGTCTCCAAAGTGATCGCTGTGGATGCCGACTCTGGACAGAACGCGTGGCTGTCATATCAGATTGTCAAATCTACTGATCCGGGACTTTTCACTATCGGTGTCCATAGTGGAGAGATCAGGGCTCAGAGGGACATTACTGAATTCGACAGCATGAAACAGAACCTCGTTATCTCGGTGAAAGATAATGGACAGCCACCTCTCTCTGCTACCTGTTCTGTATATTTACTTATTTCTGATAATCTTGCTGAAGTTCCAGAACTCAAAGAGGCATCTTATGAGGAGAGCAATTCCAAACTGACTTTTTATTTGATCATTGCGCTTGTTTCCATGTCCACCTTCTTCCTGACCTTCATTATTCTGACCCTGGCTGTGAGATTTTGCCACAGGAGAAAGCCCAGACTGTTGTTTGATGGAGCAGTCACCATTCCCAGTGCATATCTCCCTCCCAACTATGCAGAGGTGGAGGGAGCTGGAACTCTCCGCAGTTCTTACAATTATGACACGTATCTAACAACAGGATCACACACCAGTGACTTCAAGTTCATCACATCTTACAATGACAGCACTCTGACTGCTGGTGGAACTCTGAAGAAGAGCCAGAATGAGGTTTTAGGTGCGAGTCTGATTACACTTAATACGACCGAGGATGTACATGAGGTAAGAAGTGGTTCCTGATGAAAATGCTATCTTAATTATACATCCAATCCAACAGCTTTCATCCCTGTCTGACTCCATCTTTTGATATTTCCAGACTGCATTTCTGATTGCATGTCCCTCTGACTGTAAGAGCTCCCCATTATTTTTCTTTTAACATGTAAGTTATGTTCATAGAGTATGACTTTAAATTGTGCACAAATTTCATGCAAAGAAAAAAGTTTGAATTTAACTTTCTCATATCATGTCATGGTGGTGTAGTGGTGAGCACTGTCACCTTACAGCAAGAAGTTTCTGGGTTCGAGCCCAGCAGCCGACAAAGGTCTTTCTGTGTGGAGTTTGCATTTTCTCTCCATGTCTGTGTGGGTTTCCTCCAGGTACTCCGGTTTCGCCCACAGTCCTAAGCCAAGCATGTTCGGATAATTGGTGGCTCTAAATTGACCGTAGGTGTGAATGTGAGTATGAATGGTTGTTTGTCTCTGTGTGTCAGCCCTGTGATGACCTGGTGACTTTCCCAGGGTGAACCCCGCCTCTCACCCATAGTCAACTGGGATAGGCTCCAGCTTGCCTGTGACTCTGCACAGGATAAGCGGTTAGGGATGATGGATGGATGCCATGGTGGTCTTTCATGTCTGTACCTTGAGAACATCTGGGTACTTTGAGAGTGACAAGAAGTGATGTCATTTCTGTACCTGTAATGGCTGAAAAATTTCAAATCGTATCACAACGCAACATCCTCAGCTTCAGTAAATAACATTTTCTAGACTCAGTGTAATTTCACTTATTTATTTATTTATTTATTTATTTATTTATTTGTTTGTTTGTTTGTTTGTTTTTTGTTTGTTTGTTTGATTCTTTATTATTTGTTTGAATTTGAATTCATTCATTGGTTAATTCTTATAACTACTGTAGTGCACAAATATATTGATCTTTCTTTCTTTCTTTCTTTCTTTCTTTCTTTCTTTCTTTCTTTCTTTCAGAAAAATAAATTCGTACCAATCAGCCAAAAATGTTACTAATAATCGAATATTTTGATTTTGCAATATGAACCACTGAACTGCAGTTTTCTAAATATACTCAGAGGGTCGCTCTTTAACAACAGACGAAAATTATGAAAGCTCTCCACCCATTTCGTGATGTATTCCAGCTTTCTTCTGACACTGAGTATCAGACGGAGATGCAGAAGGTTTTTTTTTATTGTTGATATTTCATTACGTTAATTAGTCCACGTTTATCATCAACAGCGGTATTTGTGGATTTTACAGAATGGAAATGAAAACGTCTTCGTTTTCGACTCTTTGTCTTTTGGGTTGTTTTTGGATTTTCATTCGCGCTGTCCGCGGAGATTTGAGCTACACATTGCCTGAAGAAACGAAGCAACAATATGTGATCGGAAATATAGCAAAGGATCTCGGACTTGATGTGAAACGATTATCTGCTCGTAAAGCTCGAATAGAGACAGAAGGCAGCACTAAACGCTACTGCGACATTAATCTGAGTGGAAATCTGATCGTGGCGGAAACAATAGACCGAGAGGAGCTCTGTGGACCGAAAATTTCTTGCATTCTTAATTATGAGCTTGTGTTGGAAAATCCTCTTGATGTGCATCGCATTTCACTGCAGATTCAGGATATAAACGACAACGCTCCGAGATTTCCTAATGATCGGATTACATTTAATATGATGGAATCGACCGATAAAGGAGAACGTTTTCCTTTGGATGAAGCTCACGACTCTGATGTCGGCCAGAACGCGGTTCAAGGATATTCACTCGAAAGAAATGATCATTTTATTTTGTCAGTGAAAGAAAACGCGGAGGGAGGAAAATCTGCGGAGCTTGTTCTGGAAAAAGAGCTGGATCGTGAACAGAGGAAGGAAATAGATTTATTATTGACTGCGACTGATGGAGGCTTTCCACAGAGGTCTGGTACTGCAGTGATCCACATCAATGTGCTGGATGCTAATGACAACACCCCGGTGTTTAGTCAGGCTGTGTATAAGGTCAGTCTGTCTGAAAACGCACCGCTGGGTGCAGAAGTAGTTACAGTGAGAGCTACAGACGCTGATGAGGGCGTGAACGGGGAAGTCAGTTATGAGTTTAGTCGAATATATGATAAAGCTGCAAAATTATTTTCAATTGACAAGAGAACTGGCCAAATAACAGTACAGGGAAATATTGATTATGAAGAGGAAACGACATATGAAATGAGAGTGCAGGCTAAAGATGGTCCTGGTTTAGCATCTACTGCCAAAATTATGATAGATATCACTGATGTAAATGACAACGCTCCGAGACTTATTCTTAAATCACTGAATGATCCAATTCCTGAGAATTCCTTGACAGGAACTGAAGTGGCCATTATAAATATTCAGGATAATGATTCAGGAGATAATCAAAAAGTCAGATGCTCCATTCAGGAAAACGTTCCTTTTAAATTAAACCCATCAATCAAAAATTACTTTTCATTGGTAACAATAAGTTCATTAGATAGAGAGAGAGAATCAGATTATAACATCACAATCACAGCTACTGATGGAGGATCTCCACCTTTATCAACATCAATGACGATTCATCTATCTGTCTCAGATATCAATGACAATCCTCCTGTATTTGAACAGCAATCCTACACTGCATATGTAACAGAAAATAACAAACCAGGAACCTCTATTAGTTCTGTTAGTGCAAGAGACCCAGACTGGAGGCAGAACGGTACAGTTCTGTATTCTCTGGTGCCCAGTGAGATAAATGGTGTTGCAGTGTCCTCCTTTTTATCCATTAACTCAGATTCAGGAGTGATCCATGCTGTGAGGTCATTTGACTATGAAAAGTTCAGAAACTTTCAAGTCCAAGTTGTAGCCAGAGACAATGGTTCTCCTCCACTCAGCAGCAACGTGACTGTGAGTGTGTTCATCTCAGATGAGAATGATAACTCTCCACAGATATTATACCCTGCTCCAGAGGGAAAGTCTTTCATGACCGAGATGGTCCCTAAAGCTGCTCTCTCTGGCTCTCTGGTCTCCAAAGTGATCGCTGTGGATGCCGACTCTGGACAGAACGCGTGGCTGTCATATCAGATTGTCAAATCTACCGATCCGGGACTTTTCACTATCGGTGTCCATAGTGGAGAGATCAGGGCTCAGAGGGACATTACTGAATCTGACAGCATGAAACAGAACCTCGTTATCTCGGTGAAAGATAATGGACAGCTGCCTCTCTCTGTTACCTGTTCTGTATATTTACTTATTTCTGATAATCTTGCTGAAGTTCCAGAACTCAAAGACACATCTTATGAGGAGAGCAATTCCAAACTGACTTTTTATTTGATCATTGCACTCATTTCCGTGTCCACCTTCTTCTTGACCTTCATTATTCTGATCCTGGCTGTGAGGTTTTGCCACAGGAGAAAGCCCAGACTGTTGTTTGATGGAGCAGTCACCATTCCCAGTGCATATCTCCCTCCCAACTATGCAGAGGTGGAGGGAGCTGGAACTCTCCACAGTTCTTACAATTATGACACGTATCTAACAACAGGATCACACACCAGTGACTTCAAGTTCATCACATCTTACAATGACAGCACTCTGACTGCTGGTGGAACTCTGAAGAAGAGCCAGAATGAGGTTTTAGGTGCGAGTCTGATTACACTTAATATGACCGAGGATGTACATGAGGTAAGAAGTGGTTCCTGATGAAAATGCTATCTTAATTATACATCCAATCCAACAGCTTTCATCCCTGTCTGACTCCATCTTTTGATATTTCCAGACTGCATTTTTGATTGCATGTCCCTCTGACTGTAAGAGCTCCCCATTATTTTTCTTTTAACATCAAACTTATTTTCATAGAGTATGACTTTAAATTGTGCACAAATTTCATGCCAAGAAAAAAGTTTGAATTTAATTTTCTCATATTATAGTGGTGTAGTGGTGAGCACTGTCACCTCACAGCAAGAAGGTTCTGGGTTCGAGCCCAGCAGCTGACAAGGGTCTTTCTGTGTGGAATTTGCATGTTCTCCCCATGTCTGTGTGGGTTTCTTCCAGGTGCTCTGGTTTTCCCCACAGTCCTAAGCCAAGCATGTTCGGATAATTGGTGGCTCTAAATTGACCATAGGTGTGAATGTGAGTATGAATGGTTGTTTGTCTCTGTGTGTCAGCCCTGTGATGACCTGGTGACTTTCCCAGGGTGAACCCCGCCTCTCACCCATAGTCAACTGGGATAGGCTCCAGCTTGCCTGTGACTCTGCACAGGATAAGCGGTTATAAAAGATGGATGGATGCCATGGTGGTCTTTAATTTCTGTACCTTGAGAACATCTGGGTTCTTTGAGAGTGACAAGAAGTGATGTCATTTCTGTACCTGTAATGGCTGAAAAATTTCAAATCTTATCACAACACAACATCCTCAGCTTCAGTAAATAACAATTTCTAGACTCAGTGTAATTTCACTTATTTATTTATTTATTTATTTGTTTGTTTGTTTGTTTGTTTGTTTGTTTGTTTGATTGATTGTTTATTATTTGTTTGAATTTGAATTCATTCATTGGTTAATTCTTATAACTATTGTAGTGCACAAATATATTGATTTTTTTTAAAAATACCTTTCTTTCTTTCTTTCTTTCTTTCTTTCTTTCTTTCTTTCTCAGAAAAATAAATTCGTACCAAACACCCCAAAATGTTACTAATAATCGAATATTTTGATTTTGCAATATGAACCACTGAACTGCAGTTTTCTAAATATACTCAGAGGGTCGCTCTTTAACAACAGACGAAAATTATGAAAGCTCTCCACCCATTTCGTGATGTATTCCAGCTTTCTTCTGACACTGAGGACCAGAAGGAGATGCAGAAGGTTTTTTTTTATTGTTGACATTTCATTACGTTAATTTGTCCACGTTTATCATCAACAGCGGTATTTGTGGATTTTACAGAATGGAAATGAAAACGTCTTCGTTTTCGACTCTTTGTCTTTTGGGTTGTTTTTGGATTTTCATTCGCGCTGTCCGCGGAGATTTGAGCTACACATTGCCTGAAGAAACGAAGCAACAATATGTGATCGGAAATATAGCAAAGGATCTCGGACTTGATGTGAAACGATTATCTGCTCGTAAAGCTCGAATAGAGACAGAAGGCAGCACTAAACGCTACTGCGACATTAATCTGAGTGGAAATCTGATCGTGGCGGAAACAATAGACCGAGAGAAGCTCTGTGGGTCCAAAATGTCTTGCATTCTTAATTATGAGGTTGTGTTGGAAAATCCTCTTGATGTGCATCGCATTTCACTGCAGATTCAGGATATAAACGACAACGCGCCGAGATTTCCTAAAGGTCGGATTACATTTAATATGATGGAATCAACCGTGAAAGGAGAACGTTTTCCTTTGGATGAAGCTCACGACTCTGATGTCGGCCAGAACGCGGTTCAAGGATATTCACTCGAAAGAAATGATCATTTTATTTTGTCAGTGAAAGAAAACGCGGAGGGAGGAAAATCCGCAGAGCTTGTTCTGGAAAAAGAGCTGGATCGTGAACAGAGGAAGGAAATAGATTTATTATTGACTGCGACTGATGGAGGCTCTCCACAGAGGTCTGGTACTGCAGTGATCCACATCAATGTGCTGGATGCTAATGACAACACCCCGGTGTTTAGTCAGGCTGTGTATAAGGTCAGTCTGTCTGAAAACGCACCGCTGGGTGCAGAAGTAGTTACAGTGAGAGCTACAGACGCTGATGAGGGCGTGAATGGGGAAGTCAGTTATGAGTTTAGTCGGATATCCGAGACAGCAGCAAATATATTTTCCATTGACAAGAGAACTGGCCAAATAATGGTACAAGGAAATATTGATTATGAAGAAGAATCTACATATGAAATGAGAGTGCAGGCCATCGATGGTTCTGGTTTAGCATCTACTGCCAAAATTATGATAGATATCACTGATGTAAATGACAACGCTCCGGGAATTATTCTAAAATCACTGAATGATCCAATTCCTGAAAATTCTGCCATAGCAACAGAAGTAGCCATAATTAACGTTCAGGATAACGATTCAGGAGATAATCGAAAAGTCAGATGCTCTATTCAGGAAAGTGTTCCTTTTAAATTAAACCCATCAATCAAAAACTACTTTTCATTGGTAACAATAAGTTCATTAGATAGAGAGAGAGAATCAGATTATAACATCACAATCACAGCTACTGATGGAGGATCTCCACCTTTATCAACATCAATGATGATTCATCTATCTGTCTCAGATATCAACGACAATCCTCCTGTATTTGAACAGCAATCCTACACTGCATATGTAATGGAAAATAACAAACCAGGAACCTCTATTAGTTCTGTTAGTGCAAGAGACCCAGATTGGAGGCAGAACGGTACAGTGCAGTATTCTGTGGTGCCCAGTGAGATAAACGGCGTTGCAGTGTCCTCCTTTTTATCCATTAACTCAGATTCAGGAGTGATCCATGCTGTGAGGTCATTTGACTATGAAAAGTACAGAAACTTTAAAGTCCAGGTTGTAGCCAGAGACAATGGTTCTCCTCCACTCAGCAGCAACGTGACTGTGAGTGTGTTCATCTCAGATGAGAATGATAACTCTCCACAGATATTATACCCTGCTCCAGAGGGGAAGTCTTTCATGACCGAGATGGTCCCTAAAGCTGCTCTCTCTGGCTCTCTGGTCTCCAAAGTGATCGCTGTGGATGCCGACTCTGGACAGAATGCGTGGCTGTCGTATCAGATTGTCAAATCTACTGATCCGGGACTTTTCACTATCGGTGTCCATAGTGGAGAGATCAGGGCTCAGAGGGACATTACTGAATCTGACAGCATGAAACAGAACCTCGTTATCTCAGTGAAAGATAACGGACAGCCGCCTCTCTCTGCTACCTGTTCTGTATATTTACTTATTTCTGATAATCTTGCTGAAGTTCCAGAACTCAAAGACACATCTTATGAGGAGAACAATTCCAAACTGACTTTTTATTTGATCATCGCTCTTGTTTCCATGTCCACCTTCTTCCTGACCTTCATTATTCTGATCCTGGCTGTGAGGTTTTGCCACAGGAGAAAGCCCAGACTGTTGTTTGATGGAGCAGTCACCATTCCCAGTGCGTATCTCCCTCCCAACTATGCAGAGGTGGAGGGAGCTGGAACTCTCCGCAGTTCTTACAATTATGACACGTATCTAACAACAGGATCACGCACCAGTGACTTCAAGTTCATCACATCTTACAATGACAGCACTCTGACTGCTGGTGGAACTCTGAAGAAGAGCCAAAATGACACTTTAGCTACAAACCTTATAACACTTAACAATACAGTAGAGGGAGATGAGGTAAGGAAACAGAATATTTTCTCTTTTCTATGCTGATTATGATTTTATCCCTATTCTTATTGAGCTAAGTCAAAATTTCCTTCCACTTGAAATGCCATGAATAAAATCCCAACACTTCACTGCAGTTTTTCTTGCTGTATTTTTTCTTCTGTCCTAAAACTCTGGTAGTTCACAGAACTGTATACCCTGCTGATGCTGACTTTGGAAAATAGTAATCACTTCATTTGCTCTGAGGTTTGCCATTTAATTTTATCCTGGCTTCTTTGAAGACCCCTTAAAGTTTTTGACATTGAATATCCACTCTAGTGATTTACTTAAAGAAGTTTCCATCCTCAATATTATTTAAACTGGATATTTTGTTTGAAGGACACATTTCCAAAATTCAACTGAATTATTTCTTTCACATCCTGGCGACATCAATTTTCTCACCAGCTTTTCCTTAGAACAGGAGACTTCCAGATTTGGTTTTATTTAATTCTCAGTATTGTAAGTGCTGATTGTGTGTTATCGACTGGTTTTAATTGGTATACGCTTATACAAACACTAATTTACCTCTACTCTATTGAGGAGTGAAGGTCATTGGAATTCAGTTTTGTCTTAAATCCATCACAGCACAATAGTATTCTGAACTGCTCACACTGGGGTAATGGAGTTTTTGTGGTTATTGTTCTGTGATCAGACAAAGACGAAAGCACATGATCAAGACTGTTGGCTGTATGACACTTGGCTGTACATTCAAAGTGCTCAGCATCACAATATCCAACTTGCTACTCATTGGACAATCGATAATTGGTCCAAGTTGCACACTGCTGCATTGTCTGTATAATGATTTTGGTTTCAGGCTTCTTATCTTTCCTGGCAGAATCAGTCAAATAGTATGGTAGTGCTAAGAAAATATTTCTGTTGTGGGACATCTAAATGATAGATGCTTATGAAAGTGCTGTGGTAATAATATGTATTATATGTATCCATAGCTGGGCTGTGTAATTGTTAGTCTAAAAAAATGATGTTTGTAATTTTCTATGTGATCTCCATTTCCTTTGTCTTCATTCATATTTTTCTCTACATGTAAATCTATGAACAATTTAGCAGCAATGCCTTTTTTGCAACTTGGTTATCACTGAACAAGTCATGGATTCAGTTCCTGACTGGCTCCACTTCCCAAAGATTGTAAATATTGCAGTGGTCTTTCACTCACTCCATCACAGGGAATAACAGAGCAACACCACTGCTTTGACTTCAGATATTTTACTGTAAAACATTCTACAAACATATTCAGTCTGCAAGGGATGAATCAGTTTCATTTATTTCTTCTTAAGCAGTTCTCTTTCACAGAAGCTTCTTGCAAACTGAAAAGCATCTGCTTTATGGCATTGAGCAAACTGCTAACAGGGTGCTTACTCATTAACCCTAAGATGTGAACTTATCCTTGCAAAAATATTAATACATTTCACTTGCTTTACAATCATATTTCCATTCAAATGTTAATAGTCCTATAGTCCTAAGAGTCCTGATCTATGCCATTCAGAATTTCTTTTCCTTGTGGCTTCTCAACCATATCATCACCTTCTGACAAAGCTGGACTTTTGGCTATTTGTCTCTCTGGTCCACTGGAAGGAAAATTGACTGGCAAATGCAAGTTTCAGCATTACACTTTGCTCGTTAGTGGTTGGGTTTTCAACTCAGAATACATGCACATTTGGATCTTTCCAAATGATGACATAGTCTGTTCAATCCCACAGATCTGCAAGTTTCCCTTTTGTCCTGTCTTTATAATTAATAATAAGTACTTCATCACCAATTTCCAGAGCAATTCCTTTGACTTGGTGATTATAATCTCTCATCTGTTTCTCCTCAGCCTCTGTCAGATTGGCTTGGGCAAGTCATATGGCTTCTCTGAAGTCTCTTAAGTGATGCAACATAGTCATTGTAATTAACTCCACTGTCACTGTGGAGGACAATGTCAAACATGATGTTCACAGGATGTCTTGGTACATTATCATACATCAGGTAGAATGGTGTGAATCCTGTAGTTTCATAGACTGTGCGATTGCAGGCAAATGTTTATCATCTGTCACCATCTGTCTTTGGCTGAAGCCCGTAGTACGCAAATTTTATTTTATTTAAACCTGAATCTGGCAATCTGCAGACACTGAACTGTTCATCTGGGTGAAGGCACCATTCTGTAGAGGTCTTTTACTCAGTCCATGACAGGGAATAACTGAGCAACTCCACTGCTTTGCCTTGAGATATTTTATAAATATTCTGCAGATATGTTCAGTGTGAGAGGGACAAATCGGTTTCCTATAGCTCTTCTCAAACATTTCTCTTTCAAACTTGGAAACATCAGCTTTGTGACACCCACTGAATTGTTGGGGTGGGGAGGGGATCTTACTCATTAACTCCTAGATGGGATGTAAATTTATAATTTAAAAAACCCTATAGAACTCTATGAAATGAAATAAATTCCACTGGCTTAACAACAACTATTTCAAATTGTGAAAAATTAATGCCAAAACTCATTTTGTGAATATGTATATTTATAATCACACCCAATTTCAGAATGGAAATACCGGATTCCATGGGGAGGCCATGGCCTAATTGTAAGAGAAGCAGCTTTGGGACCAAAAGGTTGCCAGTTCAATTCTTTAGAGCAGCAGGAATGGCTGAAGTTCCCTTGAGCTAGGCACCGAACCCCTAACTGAGTATGTTGTATGTTGCTCTGGATAAAAGCGTCTGCTCAGTGATGATGATGATGATTCCCTGGCTCTCTCAACCCAATAAGTTTGGTGAAATACTGTGGTCTCTGCACCTGAAGCTGCTGGAGTTTGGTTAGGTGAGAGTTTTTGACAGTTGTTTTTATAAATGTAATTATTGTTTATTGCTGTATTTGCTGTTTAGCAGGTGCACGAATTAACTTCCTGGAAGCAGAAAGTTTGATTTATTTGTTTTAATAGTAGACCTACACAAATGATACCAAACTGGGAGCTCATGATGGTTCTGAAATGTAAGGAGTCATATTATCTGTTCTGATCTCGTGCATGAATGGGTACAATTCAACGAGAAGATTATTACATACCAGAGAGAACAAAAAATTAAATAAATTAAAAATGGAAGAACTTTATTCAACGTGGAACAAAGACAATGACTCAAATTATACTTCACAAAACTTTGTTTTGTGCTGTTGCTTCGATTCACCTAGTACAGTGTTAAAGATTCTGATGAATCCTGAGGAATATTATTTTTGTTGTTGTTGTTCGTCATTAAGCTTCACAGAGCCCATTAAATATTGGTGTGTTGGAATGCAATTATATTTACCTAACGTGATTTCACTATTGATGATCGATTTTATGCAGTCCTGTTGATAAAAAATAAAGGCCATTTCATCAGATGAATGTCCTGAGAGAAGGAACGGCGGGAGATCTTTATCCGAAGTCAGCAGTTGATAGATTCAGCACCATAAATGTGGACAGCGCTAAGACACTGCAGAGCATAAATTGATTCAATTCTGCCACATAAATATGATCTGATGCTCGTATTTTTGCTTGAATTCAGGCTGCACTGAGAAATGAAATCACAAAATGTCACATCGTATATGCTTGTTGTGATGCGTGAGTTGTTTCAGACATTCTCGAACTCATCCCTGCAGTAAAAACAAAATGCTCAGAGCGTCGCTGTTGACCAACACTTGCACGGAATATTAAACCCTGAATAGTCAGCTGGAGTCATCAGTAACGGGAGCTCTCTACAAAACATTGTGTCGACGAGCATGTTCCTCTGTGCAGTGTTTTTTTAAAATAAACATTTATAAATTCTGGAAACAGAAAATAAAGTGGAATTATCTGAGTGAGGGATATCAGATCCTCAAATATGGCATGCAGGATGCTTTCAGTCCGGTTGTCTTCTCTCCTCATGGCGCTTCTTTCCTCCCTTTATCCTGCCGCCCATGGAGACCTGAGCTACACAGTTCCAGAGGAAACGAAGGCGCACTATGTGATTGGAAATATTGCAAAGGATCTCGGAATAGATGCTACAAAATTAAAAACACGAAAGGCCCGAGTTGAAACAGAGGATAGCAGCAAGCGGTATGTGGATATTAATTTTAATACTGGGGAATTGATCGTATCAGAGACAATAGACCGGGAAAAGCTTTGTGGCTCGAGGCTGAACTGCATTCTGAATTATGAACTCGTTTTAGAAAATCCGCTAGAACTACATCGCATTTCTCTGAATATTCAGGATATTAATGACAATGCGCCAAAATTTCTTAAGGAGAGAATCAGCTTTGAAATCGCCGAGTCCGCTATAAAAGGGCAGCGCTTCCGTTTGGATGAAGCTCGTGATTCTGATATCGGACTAAACGGAGTTAATGGTTATTCCCTCCAGAAGAACGATCATTTTGTTTTGTCTGTGAAAGAAAATAAAAACGGACGGAAATACGCGGAGCTCGTGCTGGAGAAAGAGCTGGATCGCGAACAACAGAAGGATATAGACTTGATTCTTACCGCAGTGGATGGCGGGATTCCTCAGAGATCAGGGACTGCTGTTATCCACATCACTGTGCTCGATGCTAATGATAATGTTCCGGTGTTCAGTCAGCCTGTGTATAAAGTGGTTTTAGCTGAAAACGCACCGATAGGAGCAGAAGTCGTTACTGTGAGCGCGGAAGATGCGGATGAAGGAGCAAACGGTGCAGTGACATATGAATTCAGTCACATTCCAGACAATGCAGCACAATTATTTACTATTCATGAGCTTAGTGGACAAATTACGGTCAGTGGAGATATCGATTATGAGGAGGAAAAGTATTATGAAATTGGAGTCCAGGCTAAAGATGGATCTGGTTTAGCATCGACTGCAAGTGTTATTATAGATATTACTGATGAAAATGACAATGCTCCAAAAATTATTCTTAAATCTCTAAATAATCCTGTGCCTGAGAATATTATTGTAGGCACTGAGGTGGCCATTATTAATGTTCAGGATAAAGATTCAGGAGATAATCGACAGATCCGTTGTTCAATTCAGGGAAATGTTCCTTTCAAATTAAATCCATCCATCAAGAACTATTTTTCATTAGTAACAACAACCATGATCGATCGAGAGAACGAAGACGATTATAACATAACAATCACAGCTACTGATGGAGGATCTCCACCTTTATCCTCATCCATGACAATTCATCTAACTGTGTCGGATATCAACGACAATCCTCCTGTATTTGAACAGCAATCCTACACTGCATATATAATGGAAAATAACAAACCAGGAACGTCTATTAGTTCTGTTCGTGCAAGGGACCCTGACTGGAGGCAGAACGGTACAGTGCTGTATTCTCTGGTGCACAGTGAAGTAAACGGTGTTGCAGTGTCCTCCTTTTTATCCATTAACTCAGATTCAGGAGTGATCCATGCTGTGAGGTCATTTGACTATGAAAAGTTCAGAAACTTTCAAGTCCAGGTTGTAGCCAGAGACAATGGTTCTCCTCCACTCAGCAGCAATGTGACTGTGAGTGTGTTCACCTCAGATGAGAATGATAACTCTCCACAGATATTATACCCTGCTCCAGAGGGGAAGTCTTTCATGACCGAGATGGTACCTAAAGCTGCTCTCTCTGGCTCTCTTGTCTCCAAAGTGATCGCTGTGGATGCCGACTCTGGACAGAATGCATGGCTTTCATATCAGATTGTCAAATCTACTGATCCGGGACTTTTCACTATCGGTGTCCATAGTGGAGAAATCAGGGCTCAGAGGGACATTACTGAATCTGACAGCATGAAACAGAACCTCGTTATCTTGGTGAAAGATAACGGACAGCCGCCTCTCTCTGCTACCTGTTCTGTATATTTACTTATTTCTGATAATCTTGCTGAAGTTCCAGAACTTAAAGAAACATCTTATGAGGAGAGCAATTCCAAACTGACTTTTTATTTGATCATCGCACTCGTTTCCGTGTCCACCTTCTTCCTGACCTTCATTATTCTGATCCTGGCTGTGAGGTTTTGCCACAAGAGAAAGCCCAGACTGTTGTTTGATGGAGCAGTCACCATTCCCAGCATGTATCTCCCTCCCAACTATGCAGAGGTGGAGGGAGCTGGAACTCTCCACAGTTCTTACAATTATGACACGTATCTAACAACAGGATCACGCACCAGTGACTTCAAGTTCATCACATCTTACAATGACAGCACTCTGACTGCTAGTGGAACTCTGAAGAAGAGCCAGGATGAGGTTTTAGGTCCGAGTTTGATTACACTTAACAATACAGGAGAAGGAGATGAGGTAAGAAATCTCAATTTGCTTTGGCAGATATTTTTTTGGTATAATTACGCGGTTAACTCTGTAAAACTGCTTCAACTAAACAGACTTTAATGTAGGAAGGTAGAGTTCAATGGGTATAATTATTTACAGGGATAAAAAAAGCTCTCTGCTTTTGTAATATTGTTTGCTGTCATATTTGTTTTTGAATTCTGCATTTTGGGCTGAATAAGCTAGAACTTCACATCATTGCATGTGATTACCTTTTGTACTGTTATTAAAAAAATATTTGCATTGAACTTGCTCTCTGCAAATATTACTGAAGTATAATAACAGTCAAAAATCATGAATTTTCTGTGGAGTATAATTTGATCAAGTCATGTTTCTTGGGGTGAAGATTTAAGTTCCTGTGCTGCTGAACTGAACTGAACTATCATCTCCACATTCCAGCCGTTTGCTTTTCCTTGTTGCTTCCTTGTTTGGATTAAAAAAATCCTTTTAAACATGCCGACACTTTAATGGTCACTCCACGCCATTCCTTGCAAACCCTTTTGGACATCTTGCTTGTACAGATCGGGGGAACCCAGTGTGGACTCCAGTGTGGATTTAATGAGGACTAGATCTCTTATTTGTGTTTTGTAGGTTTCTCTACAGGCTTCAGGTATATGCCAGCAAAATAGGTCAATGTTTCCTTTACTGGATCATGGGTGTGGCTTGATATTTGCTCCCAATGGGTGTGTAGTATATGCTCCTACACTTTTATTGCTCTGTCCTACACTGTCTAATAACTCACTCAGCTAATCAGTCAAAGCTGCTGCTGTGTAGCACATTTTCATCATACTTAATTTATTATAACATCTCTTATTTTTATCATGTTTTCCCACTCAATTGCTTGAAAATGACAAACATACTTGTTCTGTGTCATTCAGGTCTCAGCAGTCCAAATCAAATTGATTTTGTTGTTATATTTTTGCTCAATTTTTGTGTCATTATAATTAAACCGATGATGTCTAATGTGTGCTGTAATGTGAAGAGCTAAAATTTAAGCATACAATGATTTTACAGAACTTTGTAGAGCTTGTCATCATGAATACATTATAAAGAATTATGCGTGCAATGAAGCAGCTCGAAGTGTCTTTTAGCAAGCTCAGGTTTGTTCTTGGTTTTCATGATTAGCAGGTAAATTCATGCCTTTATGTAATAAACCATCAATTTCTTTAAAAGTCATAAAAATGAGATAAAATGATTCAGCAATGTCAGGGCTGAATTGTGGCTCTCCGTGGTGCTGAAATTCAGGCCACATTCCATATATTCACTTGTAATTTATCATTTAGGAAATTCACACAGTCACACAACTTTTTGAATCATTATTTATAGAATTTGTTAAAATTCTTGTTTTGTCGAGCATTTTTCTCGGAGAATTTATTTTAACCAACCTGCTTGAAACTTTTATAAAATATGCAATTGTTGCTTTTTGATGATTCCTTAGCTCTGGACAGACTCTAGCAATGAAAGAAAAGGAAATCAAGTACTGCAGTTTATTGTCTTTTAGTTAACACTATTTTATTAATCATGTTTGATGTTATTTGTGAAATCGAAAACAGATATAACCACTTATTCGCTTCTTAAAAAAAGGAATGAGATTTCAGCTTCAGCACTGTTCTTGTGGACAGCACGAGTCCTCTCATGCAGACATGAGAATATGCTTAAAATGATGAGACTTTTAGTGAATGACTTTACAACTTCAGTCTAGGTTTAAAAATAACGAAAAAACCACCTGAGGATATATCCTACATAGATACATTGTTGCCGTGATTTGGTGAATAATTGATATGTGCAGTAAAATAAAAATGCTCAGAGCGTCGCTGTTGACCATCACTTGCACATGCTCCTAAACGTTTCCACCCATCAGTTCAATATTCAGCTGCTGACATCAACAACACCAACAACAAGCGCGATTCAAAAAGGACCAGTCGACTTGTTCTCTTCGGAGAATGGATTTTTTATTATTTTTCCACATTTAATTAATTTATTAAGGTGAAGTGGAATTATCCAAGTGGGGAACATCAGTTCTTCAAATATGGCATGCAGGATGCTTTCAGTCCGGTTGTCTTCTCTCCTCATGGCGCTTCTTTCCTCCCTTTATCCTGCCGCCCATGGAGACTTGAGCTACACAGTTCCAGAGGAAACGAAGGCGCACTACGTGATTGGAAATATTGCAAAGGATCTCGGAATAGATGCTACAAAATTAAAAACACGAAAGGCCCGAGTTGAAACAGAGGATAGCAGCAAGCGGTATGTGGATATTAATTTTAATACTGGCGAATTGATCGTATCAGAGACAATAGATCGGGAAAAGCTTTGTGGCTCGAGGCTGAACTGCATTCTGAATTATGAACTCGTTTTAGAAAATCCGCTAGAACTACATCGCATTTCTCTGAATATTCAGGATATTAATGACAATGCGCCAAAATTTCTCAATGAGAGAATCAGCTTTGAAATCGCCGAGTCCGCTATAAAAGAGCAGCGCTTCCGTTTGGATGAAGCTCACGATTATGATATCGGAGTAAACGGAGTTAATGGTTATTCCCTCCAGAAGAACGACCATTTTGTTTTGTCTGTGAAAGAAAATAAAAACGGACGGAAATACGCGGAGCTCGTGCTGGAGAAAGAGCTGGATCGCGAACAACAGAAGGATATAGACTTGATTCTTACCGCAGTGGATGGCGGGATTCCTCAGAGATCAGGGACTGCTGTTATCCACATCACTGTGCTCGATGCTAATGATAATGTTCCGGTGTTCAGTCAGGCTGTGTATAAAGTGGTTTTAGCTGAAAACGCACCGATAGGAACAGAAGTCGTTACTGTGAGCGCGGAAGATGCGGATGAAGGAGCAAACGGTGCAGTGACATATGAATTCAGCCATATAGCCCATAATGCAGCAGATTTGTTTATGATTGATAAACTTACTGGACAAATTAGGGTCAATGGAGATATTGATTATGAGGCGGAAAAGTATTATGAAATTGGAGTCCAGGCTAAAGATGGATCTGGTTTAGCATCGTCTGCAAGTGTTATTATAGATATTACTGATGAAAATGACAATGCTCCAAAAATTACTCTTAAATCTCTAAATAATCCTGTGCCTGAGAATATTATTGTAGGCACTGAGGTGGCCATTATTAATGTTCAGGATAAAGATTCAGGAGATAATCGACAGATACGTTGTTCAATTCAGGGAAATGTTCCTTTCAAATTAAATCCATCCATCAAGAACTATTTTTCATTAGTAACAACAACCATGATCGATCGAGAGATCGAAGAAGATTATAACATAACAATCACAGCTACTGATGGAGGATCTCCACCTTTATCCTCATCCATGACAATTCATCTATCTGTCTCGGATATCAACGACAATCCTCCTGTATTTGAACAGCAATCCTACACTGCATATGCAACGGAAAATAACCAACCAGGAACCTCTATCAGTTCTGTCAGTGCAAGAGACCCAGACTGGAGGCAGAACGGTACAGTGCTGTATTCTGTGGTGCCCAGTGAGATAAACGGTGTTGCAGTGTCCTCCTTTTTATCCATTAACTCAGATGCAGGAGTGATCCATGCTGTGAGGTCATTTGACTATGAAAAGTTCAGAAACTTTCAAGTCCAGGTTGTAGCCAGAGACAATGGTTCTCCTCCACTCAGCAGCAACGTGACTGTGAGTGTGTTCATCTCAGATGAGAATGATAACTCTCCACAGATATTATACCCTGCTCCAGAGGGAAAGTCTTTCATGACCGAGATGGTACCTAAAACTGCTCTCTCTGGCTCTCTTGTGTCCAAAGTGATCGCTGTGGATGCCGACTCTGGACAGAATGCTTGGCTCTCGTATCAGATTATCAAATCTACTGATCCAGGACTTTTCACTATCGGTTTCCATAGTGGAGAGATCAGGGCTCAGAGGGACATTACTGAATTTGACAGCATGAAACAGAACCTCGTTATCTCGGTGAAAGATAATGGACAGCCGCCTCTCTCTGTTACCTGTTCTGTATATTTACTTATTTCTGATAATCTTGCTGAAGTTCCAGAACTCAAAGATACATCTTATGAGGAGAGCAATTCCAAACTGACTTTTTATTTGATCATCGCGCTCGTTTCTGTGTCCACCTTCTTCCTGACCTTCATTATTCTGATCCTGGCTGTGAGGTTTTGCCACAGGAGAAAGCCCAGACTGTTGTTTGATGGAGCAGTTGCCATTCCCAGTGCGTATCTCCCTCCCAACTATGCAGAGGTGGAGGGATCTGGAACTCTCCGCAGTTCTTACAATTATGACACGTATCTAACAACAGGATCATGCACCAGTGACTTCAAGTTCATCACATCTTACAATGACAGCACTCTGACTGCTGGTGGAACTCTGAAGAAGAGCCGGGATGAGGTTTTAGGTCCGAGTTTGATTACACTTAACAATCCAGGAGAAGGAGATGAGGTAAGAAATCTCAACTTGCTTTGGCAGTTATTTTTTTGGTATAATTACGTGGTTCACTCTGTAAAACTGCTTCAACTAAACAGACTTTAATGTAGGAAGGTGGAGTTGAATGGGTATAATTATTTACATGGATAAAAAAAGCTCCCTGCCTTTGTAATATTGTTTGCTGTCATATTTGTTTTTGAATTCTGCATTTTGGGCTGAATAAGCTAGAACTTCACATCATAGCATGTGATTACCTCTTGTACTGTTATTAAAAAATATTTGCATTGAACTTGCTCTCTGCAAATATTACTGAAGTATAATAACACTCAAAAATCATGAATTTTCTGTGGAGTATAATTTGATCGAGTGATGTTTCTTGTGGTGAAAATTTAAGTTCCTGTGCTGCTGAACTGAACTGAACTGAACCATCATCTCCACATTCCAGCCATTTGCTTTTCCTTGTTGCTTTCTTGTTTTGATGAAAAATCCTCTTAAACATGCTGACACTTTAATGGTCTCTCCATGCCTTTCCTTGCAAACCACTTTTAACATCTTGCTTGTTCACATTGGGGAAACCCAGTGTGGACTCCAGTGTGGATTTAATGAGGATTGGATATGTTATTTGTGTTTTGTAGGTTTCTCTACAGGCTTCTGGTATATGCCAGCAAAATAGGTCAATGTTTCCTTTACTGGATCATGGGTGTGGCTTGATATTTGCTCCCAATGGGTGTGTAGTATATGCTCCTACACTTTTACTGCTCTGTCCCACACTGTCTAATGACTCGCTCAGCTAATCAGTCAAAGCTGCTGCTGTGTAGCACATTTTCATCATACTTAATTTATTATAACATCTCTTATTTTAATCATGTTTTCTTCCTCAATTCCTTGAAAATGACAAACATACTTGTTCTGTGTCATTCAGGTCTCAGCAGTCCAAATCAAATTGATTTTGGTGTTATATTTTTGCTCAATTTTTTGTGTCATTATAATTAAACCGATGATGTCTAATGTGTGTTGTAATGTGAAGCGCGAAAATTTAAGCATACAATGATTTTACAGAACTTTGTAGAGCTTGTCATCATGAATACATTATAAAGAATTATGCGTGCAATGAAGCAGCTCGAAGTGTCTTTTAGCAAGCTCAGGTTTGTTCTTGGTTTTCATGATTAGCAGGTGAATTCATGCCTTTATGTAATAAACCACCAATTTTTTAAAAAGTCATAAACTTGAGATAAAATGATTCAGCAATATCAGGGCAGAATTGTGGCTCTCCGTGGTGCTGAAATGTCAGGCCACATTCCATTTTTTCACTTGTCATTTATCATTTAGGAAATTCACACAGTCACACAACTTTTTGAATCATTATTTATAGAATTTGTTAAAATTCTTGTTTTGTCGAGCATTTTTCTCGGAGAATTTATTTTAACCAACCTGCTTGAAACTTTTATAAAAGATGCTACAATTGTTGCTTTTTGATGATTCCTTAACTCTGGACAGACTCTAGCAATGAAAGAAAAGGAAATCAAGTACTACAGTTTATTGTCTTTTAGTTAACACTATTTTAATAATGATGCTTGATGTAATTTGTGGAACGGAAAACAGATATAGCCACTTTTTCGCTTCTAAAAAAAAGAGGAAAGAGTTTTCAGCTTCAGCACTGTTCTTGTGGACAGCACGAGTCCTCTCATGCAGACATGAGAATATGCTTAAAATGATGAGACTTTTAATGAATTACTTTACCGCTTCAGTCTGGGTTAAAAAAAATAAAGTAAAAAAAAAACCACACCTGAGGATATATCCTCCATAGATATGTTGTTGCCGTGATTTGCTGAATAACTGATATTTGCAGTAAAATAAAAATGCTCAGAGCGTCGCTGTTGACCATCACTTGCACATGCTACTAAACCTTTCCACACATCAGTTCAATATTCAGCTGCTGACATCAGCAACAGCAACAACAAGCGCAATACAAAACCGACTAGTCGACTTGTTCTCTTCGGAGAATGGATTTTTTAGTATTTTTCTACATTTAATTAATTTAATGAGGTGAAGTGGAATTATCCAAGTGGGGAATATCAGCTCTGCAAATATGGCATGCAGGATGCTTTCAGTCCGGTTGTCTTCTCTCCTCATGGCGCTTCTTTCCTCCCTTTATCCTGCCGCCCATGGAGACCTGAGCTACACAGTTCCAGAGGAAACGAAGGCGCACTACGTGATTGGAAATATTGCAAAGGATCTCGGAATAGATGCTACAAAATTAAAAACACGAAAGGCCCGAGTTGAAACAGAGGATAGCAGCAAGCGGTATGTGGATATTAATTTTAATACTGGGGAATTGATCGTATCAGAGACAATAGACCGGGAAAAGCTTTGTGGCTCGAGGCTGAACTGCATTCTGAATTATGAACTCGTTTTAGAAAATCCGCTCGAACTACATCGCATTTCTCTGAATATTCAGGATATTAATGACAATGCGCCAAAATTTCTCAATGAGAGAATCAGCTTTGAAATCCGCGAGTCTGCTGATAAAGGGCAGCGCTTCCGTTTGGATGAAGCTCACGATTCTGATATCGGACTAAACGGAGTTAATGGTTATTCGCTCGGAGAGAACAATCATTTTAGGTTATCTGTGCAGGATAAAAACGGACGGAAATACGCGGAGCTCGTGCTGGAGAAAGAGCTGGATCGCGAACAGCAGAAGGATGTAGACTTGATTCTTACCGCAGTGGATGGCGGGATTCCTCAGAGATCAGGGACTGCTGTTATCCACATCACTGTGCTCGATGCTAATGATAATGTTCCGGTGTTCAGTCAGGCTGTGTATAAAGTGGTTTTAGCTGAAAACGCACCGATAGGAACAGAAGTCGTTACTGTGAGCGCGGAAGATGCGGATGAAGGAGCAAACGGTGCAGTGACATATGAATTCAGCCGGATTGCTGATAACGCAGCACAATTATTTAAGATTGATAAACTCACTGGGCAAATCAAGGTCAATGGAGATATTGATTATGAAGAGGAAAAGTATTATGAAATTGGAGTCCAGGCTAAAGATGGATCTGGTTTAGCATCGACTGCAAGTGTTATTATAGATATTACTGATGAAAATGACAATGCTCCAAAAATTACCCTGAAATCTCTGAAAAATCCTTTGCCTGAGAATATTATTGTAGGCACTGAGGTGGCTATTATTAATGTTCAGGATAAAGATTCAGGAGATAATCGACAGATCCTTTGTTCAATTCAGGGAAATGTTCCTTTCAAATTAAATCCATCCATCAAGAACTATTTTTCATTGGTAACAACAACCAAGATTGATCGAGAGATCGAAGAAGATTATAATATAACAATCACAGCTACTGATGGAGGATCTTCACCTTTATCCTCATCCATGACAATTCATCTATCTGTCTCGGATATCAACGACAATCCTCCTGTATTTGAACAGCAATCCTACACTGCATATGTAACGGAAAATAACAAACCAGGAACCTCTATTAGTTCTGTTCGTGCAAGAGACCCAGACTGGAGGCAGAACGGTACAGTGCTGTATTCTGTGGTGCCCAGTGAGATAAATGGTGTTGCAGTGTCCTCCTTTTTATCCATTAACTCAGATTCAGGAGTGATCCATGCTGTGAGGTCATTTGACTATGAAAAGTTCAGAAACTTTCAAGTCCAGGTTGTAGCCAGAGACAATGGCTCTCCTCCACTCAGCAGCAATGTGACTGTGAGTGTGTTCATCTCAGATGAGAATGATAACTCTCCACAGATATTATACCCTGCTCCAGAGGGAAAGTCTTTCATGACTGAGATGGTCCCTAAAGCTGCTCTCTCTGGTTCTCTGGTCTCCAAAGTGATCGCTGTGGATGCCGACTCTGGACAGAACGCGTGGCTGTCGTATCAGATTGTCAAATCTACTGATCCGGGACTTTTCACTATCGGTGTCCATAGTGGAGAGATCAGGGCTCAGAGGGACATTACTGAATCTGACAGCATGAAACAGAACCTCATTATCTCAGTGAAAGATAACGGACAGCCGCCTCTCTCTGCTACCTGTTCTGTATATTTACTTATTTCTGATAACCTTGCTGAAGTTCCAGAACTCAAAGACACATCTTATGATGAGAGCAATTCCAAACTGACTTTTTATTTGATCATTGCGCTCGTTTCCGTGTCCACCTTCTTCCTGACCTTCATTATTCTGATCCTGGCTGTGAGGTTTTGCCACAGGAGAAAGCCCAGACTTTTGTTTGATGGAGCAGTCGCCATTCCCAGTGCGTATCTCCCCCCCAACTATGCAGAGGTGGAGGGAGCTGGAACTCTACGCAGTTCTTACAATTATGACACATATCTAACAACAGGATCACGCACCAGTGACTTCAAGTTCATCACATCTTACAAAGACAGCACTCTGACTGCTGGTGCAACTCTGAAGAAGAGGCAGGATGAAGTTTTAGGTGCGAGCTTGATTACACTTAATACAGGAGAAGGAGATGAGGTAAGAAATCTCAACTTGCTTTGGCGATTATTTTTTGTGGTATAATTCCAAGGTTCATTCTTCAAAACTGCTTCAACTACACAGACTTTTATGTAGGAAGGTGGAGTTGAATGGCTACAATTATTTACAAAGATAAAAAAGCTCCATGCTTTTGTATCATTGTTTGCCGTCATATTTGCTGGTGAATCCTGCATTTTGGGCTGAATGAGCTAGAACTTCAAATCATTGCAAGTGATTACCTCCTGTAATGTAAATTTAAAAAAATATATATATTTGCATTGAACTTGCTCTCTGCAAATATTACTGAAGTATAATAACACTCAAAAATCATGAATTTTCTGTGGGGTAAAATTTGATCAAGTCATTTTTGTTGGGGTGAAGATTTAAGTTCCTGTGCTGCTGAACTGAACTGAACCATCATCTCCACATTACAGCCGTTTGCTTATCCTTGTTGCTTCCTTGTTTGGAATAAAAAATCCTCTTAAACATGCCGACACTGTTATGGTCACTCCAAGCCATTCCTTGCAAACCCTTTTGGACGTCTTGCTTGTACAGATCGGGCAAACCCAGTGTGGACTCCAGTGTGGATTTAATGAGGAATAGATCTCTTATTTGTGTTTTGTAGGTTTCTCTACAGGCTTCAGGTATATGCCAACAAAATAGGTCAATGTTTCCTTTACTGGATCATGGGTGTGGCTTGATATTTGTTCCCAATGGGTGTGTAGTATATGCTCATACACTTTTATTGCTGTGTCCCACACTGTCTAATGGCTCACTCAGCTAATCAGTCAAGGTTGCTCCTGTGTAGCACATTTTCATCATACTTAATTTGTTATAACATCTCTTATTTTTATAATGTTTTCCCGCTCAGTTGCTTGAAAATGACAAACATACTTGTTCTGTGTCATTCAGGTCTCAGCAGTCCAAATCAACTTGATTTTGGTGTTTATATTTTTGCTCAATTTTTGAGTCATTATAATTAAACTGATGATGTCTAATGTGTGTTGTAATGTGAAGAGCGAAAATTTAAGCATACACTGATTTTACAGAACTTTGTAGAGCTCGTCATCATGAATACATTATAAAGAATTATGCGTGCAATGAAGCAGCTCGAACTGTCTTTTAACAAGCTCAGGTTTGTTCTTGGTTTTAATGATTAGCAGGTGAATTCATGCCTTTATGTAATATACAACCGATTTCTATAAAAGTCATAAAATTGAGATAAAATGATTCAGCAATGTCAGGGCGGAATTATGGCTCTCAGTTTTGCTGATATGTCAGGCCACATTCCATACTTGTCATTTATCATTTAGGAAATTCACACAGTCACACAACTTTTTGAATTATTATTCATAGAATTTGTTAAAATTCTTGTTTTGTCGAGCATTCTTCTCGGACAATTTATTTAAAACAACCTGCTTGACACTTTTATAAAAAAGCTACAAATTTTCCTTTTTGATGATTCCTTAACTCTGGACAGACTCCAGCAATGAAAGAAACGGAAATCAGGTACTGCAGTTTATTGTCTTTTAGTTAACACTATTTTATTAATGATGCTTGAGGTTATTTGTGACTCGGAAAACAGATATACCTACTTTTTCGCTTCTAAAAAAAGAGGAAAGAGTTTTCAGCTTCAGCACTGTTCTTGTGGACAGCACAAGCCCTCTGCTGCAGACATGAGAAAATGCTTAAAATGATATTTTTACTGAATGACTTTACAGCTTCAGTCTGGGTTAAATAAATAAATAAATAAATAAATGAATGAATCCATGAGGATATATCCTACATAGATATGTTGTTGCCGTGATTTGCTGAATAATTGATATGTGCAGTAAAATAAAAATGCTCAGAGCGTCGCTGTTGACCATCACTTGCACATGCTCCTAAACCTTTCCACCCATCAGTTCAATATTCAGCTGCTGACATCAACAACAGCAACAACAAGCGCGATACAAAACAGACTAGTCGACTTGTTCTCTTCGGAGAATGGATTTTTAATTATTTTTTCACATTTAATTAATTTAATAAGGTGAAGTGGAATTATCCAAGTGGGGAATATCAGCTCTTCAAATATGGCATGCAGGATGCTTTCATTCCGGTTGTCTTCTCTCCTCATGGCGCTTCTTTCCTCCCTTTATCCTGCCGCCCATGGAGACCTGAGCTACACAGTTCCAGAGGAAACGAAGGCGCACTACGTGATTGGAAATATTGCAAAGGATCTCGGAATAGATGCTACAAAATTAAAAACACGAAAGGCCCGAGTTGAAACAGAGGATAGCAGCAAGCGGTATGTGGATATTAATTTTAATACTGGGGAACTGGTCGTATCAGAGACAATAGACCGGGAAAAGCTTTGTGGCTCGAGGCTGAACTGCATTCTGAATTATGAACTCGTTTTAGAAAATCCGCTAGAACTACATCGCATTTCTCTGAATATTCAGGATATTAATGACAATGCGCCAAAATTTCTCAATGAGAGAATCAGCTTTGAAATCGCCGAGTCTGCTGATAAAGGGCAGCGCTTCCGTTTGGATGAAGCTCACGATTATGATATCGGACTAAACGGAGTTAATGGTTATTCCCTCCAGAAGAACGACCATTTTGTTTTGTCTGTGAAAGAAAATAAAAACGGACGGAAATACGCGGAGCTCGTGCTGGAGAAAGAGCTGGATCGCGAACAACAGAAGGATATAGACTTGATTCTTACCGCAGTGGATGGCGGGATTCCTCAGAGATCAGGGACTGCTGTAATCCACATCACTGTGCTCGATGCTAATGATAATGTTCCGGTGTTCAGTCAGGCTGTGTATAAAGTGATTTTAGCTGAAAATGCACCGATAGGAACAGAAGTCGTTACTGTGAGCGCGGAAGATGCGGATGAAGGAGCAAACGGTGCAGTGACATATGAATTCAGCCATATAGCCCATAATGCAGCAGATTTTTTTATGATTGATAAACTTACTGGACAAATTAGGGTCAATGGAGATATTGATTATGAGGCGGAAAAGTATTATGAAATTGGAGTCCAGGCTAAAGATGGATCTGGTTTAGCATCGTCTTCAAGTGTTATTATAGATATTACTGATGTCAATGACAATGCTCCAAAAATTATTCTTAAATCTCTAAATAATCCTGTGCCTGAGAATATTATTGTAGGCACTGAGGTGGCCATTATTAATGTTCAGGATAAAGATTCAGGAGATAATCGACAGATCCGTTGTTCAATTCAGGGAAATGTTCCTTTCAAATTAAATCCATCCATCAAGAACTATTTTTCATTAGTAACAACAAGCATGATCGATCGAGAGATTGAAGAAGATTATAACATATCAATCACAGCTACTGATGGAGGATCTCCACCTTTATCCTCATCCATGACAATTCATCTAACTGTGTCGGATATCAACGACAATCCTCCTGTATTTGAACAGCAATCCTACACTGCATATGTAACAGAAAATAACAAACCAGGAACATCTATTAGTTCTGTTAGTGCAAGAGACCCAGACTGGAGGCAGAACGGTACAGTGCTGTATTCTCTGGTGCCCAGTGAGATAAATGGTGTTGCAGTGTCCTCCTTTTTATCCATTAACTCAGATTCAGGAGTGATCCATGCTGTGAGGTCATTTGACTATGAAAAGTTCAGAAACTTTAAAGTCCAGGTTGTAGCCAGAGACAATGGTTCTCCTCCACTCAGCAGCAATGTGACTGTGAGTGTGTTCATCTCAGATGAGAATGATAACTCTCCACAGATATTATACCCTGCTCCAGAGGGAAAGTCTTTCATGACTGAGATGGTCCCTAAAGCTGCTCTCTCTGGCTCTCTTGTCTCCAAAGTGATCGCTGTGGATGCCGACTCTGGACAGAATGCATGGCTGTTGTATCAGATTGTCAAATCTACTGATCCGGGACTTTTCACTATCGGTGTCCATAGTGGAGAGATCAGGGCTCAAAGGGACATTACTGAATCTGACAGCATGAAACAGAACCTCGTTATCTCAGTGAAAGATAATGGACAGCCGCCTCTCTCTGCTACCTGTTCTGTATATTTACTTATTTCTGATAACCTTGCTGAAGTTCCAGAACTCAAAGAGACGTCTTATGAGGAGAGCAATTCCAAACTGACTTTTTATTTGATCATCGCGCTCGTTTCTGTTTCCACCTTCTTCCTGACCTTCATTATTCTGATCCTGGCTGTGAGGTTTTGCCACAGGAGAAAGCCCAGACTGTTGTTTGATGGAGCAGTCACCATTCCCAGCGCGTATCTCCCTCCCAACTATGCAGAGGTGGAGGGAGCTGGAACTCTCCGCAGTTCTTACAATTATGACACGTATCTAACAACAGGATCACGCACCAGTGACTTCAAGTTCATCACATCTTACAATGACAGCACTTTGAGTGCTGTTGGAACTCTGAAGAAGAGTCAGGATGAGGTTTTAGGTCCGTGTTTGATTACACTTAACAATACAGGAGAAGGAGATGAGGTAAGAAATCTCAATTTGCTTTGGCGGTTATTTTTTTGGTATAATTACGTGGTTGGTGGTTCCCTCTGTAAAACTGCTTCAACTAAACAGACTTTAATGTAGGAAGGTGGAGTTGAATGGGTATAATTATTTACAGGGATAAAAAAAAAAGCTCCCTGCTTTTGTAATATTGTTTGCTGTCATATTTGCTTTTGAATTCTGCATTTTGGGCTGAATAAGCTAGAACATCACATCATAGCATGTGATTACCTCTTGTACTGTTATTAAAAAAATATTTGCATTGAACTTGCTCTCTGCAAATATTACTGAAGTATAATAACACTCAAAAATCAGGAATTTTCTGTGGAGTATAATTTGATCAAGTCATGTTTCTTGGGCTGAAGATTTAAGTTCCTGTGCTGCTGAATTGAACTGACCTGAACTATCATTTCCACATTCCAGCCATTTGCTGTTCCTTGTTGTTTTCTTGTTTTGAAGAAAAAAATCCTCTTAAACATGCCAATACTTTAATGGTCACTCCATGCCATTCCTTGCAAACCGTTTTTAACATCTTGCTTGTACACATTGGGGAAACCCAATGTGGACTCCAGTGTGGATTTAATGAGGATTGGATGTTATTTGTGTTTTGTAGGTTTCTCTACAGGCTTCAGGTATATGCCAGTAAAATAGGTCAATGTTTCCTTTACTGGATCATGGGTGTGGCTTGATATTTGCTCCCAATGGGTGTGTAGTATATACTTATACACTTTTACTGCTCTGTCCCACTCTGTCTAATGACTCACTCAGCTAATGAGTCAAAGCTGCTGCTGCGTAGCACATTTTCATGATACTTAATTTATTATAACATCTCTTATTTTTATCATGTTTCCCCCCTCAATTGCTTGAAAATGACAAACATACTTGCTCTGTCTCATTTAGGTCTCAGCAGTCCAAATACTCTTGATTTTGGTGTTTATATTTTTGCTCAATTTTTGTGTCATTATAATTAAACCGATGATGCCTAATGTGTGTTGTAATGTGAAAAGTGAAAATTTAAGCATACACTTATTTTACAGAACTTTGTAGCGCTTGTCATCCTCAATACATTATGAAGAATTATACGTGCAATGAAGCGGCTCGAAGTGTCTTTTAGCAAGCTCAGGTTTGTTCTTGGTTTTCATGATTAGCAGGTGAATTCATGCCTTTATGTAATAAACCACCAATTTCTTTAAAAGTCATAAACTTGAGATAAAATGATTCAGCAATGTCAGGGCGCAATGGTGGCTCTCCGTGGTCCTGAAATTTAAGGCCACATTCCATATTCACTTGTCATTTATCATTTAGGAAATTCACACAATCAGACAACTTTGTGAATCATTCTTTTTAGAATTTGTTAAAATTCTTGTTTTGTTGAGCATTCTTCTGGGACAATTTACTTTAACCAACCTGCTTGAAACTTTTATAAAAGTTGCTACAATTGTTGCTTTTTGATGATTCCTTAACTCTGGAAACACTCCAGCAATGAAAGAAAAGGAAATCAAGGACTGCAGTTTATAGTCTTTTAGTTAACATTGTTGTATTAATGATGTTTGATGTCATTTGTGAAACGGAAAACAGATATAGCCACTATTTCGCTTCTAAAAAAAAAAAACCGAAACAGTTTTCAGCTTCAGCACTGTTCTTGTGGACAGCACGAGTCTTCTGCTGCAGACATGAGAAATGCTTAAAATGATGAGACTTTTACTGAATGACTTTTCCGCTTCAGTCTGGGTTTAAAAATAAAGTAAAAAAAAAAACCACTTGAGGATATATCCTACATAGATACGTTGTTGCCGTGATTTGCTGAATAATTGATATGTGCAGTAAAATGAAAATGCTCAGAGCGTCGCTGTTGACCATCACTTGCACATGCTCCTAAACCCTTCCACCCATCAGTTCAATATTCAGCTGCTGACATCAACAACAGCAACAACAAGCACGATACAAAACGGACTAGTCGACTTGTTCTCTTCTGAGAATGGATTTTTTATTATTTTTCTACATTTAATTAATTTATTAAGGTGAAGTGGAATTATTCAAGTGGGGAATATCAGCTCTGCAAATATGGCATGCAGGATGCTTTCATTCCGGTTGTCTTCTCTCCTCATGGCGCTTCTTTCCTCCCTTTATCCTGCTGCCCATGGAGACCTGAGCTACACAGTTCCAGAGGAGACGAAGGCGCACTACGTGATTGGAAATATTGCAAAGGATCTCGGAATAGATGCTACAAAATTAAAAACACGAAAGGCCCGAGTTGAAACAGAGGATAGCAGCAAGCGGTATGTGGATATTAATTTTAATACTGGGGAATTGATCGTATCAGAGACAATAGACCGGGAAAAGCTTTGTGGCTCGAGGCTGAACTGCATTCTGAATTATGAACTCGTTTTAGAAAATCCGCTAGAACTACATCGCATTTCTCTGAATATTCAGGATATTAATGACAATGCGCCAAAATTTCTCAATGAGAGAATCAGCTTTGAAATCGCCGAGTCCGCTATAAAAGGGCAGCGCTTCCGTTTGGATGAAGCTCACGATTCTGATATCGGACTAAACGGAGTTAATGGTTATTCGCTCGGAGAGAACAATCATTTTAGGTTATCTGTGCAGGATAAAAACGGACGGAAATACGCGGAGCTCGTGCTGGAGAAAGAGCTGGATCGCGAACAACAGAAGGATATAGACTTGATTCTTACCGCAGTGGATGGCGGGATTCCTCAGAGATCAGGGACTGCTGTTATCCACATCACTGTGCTCGATGCTAATGATAATGTTCCGGTGTTCAGTCAGCCTGTGTATAAAGTGGTTTTAGCTGAAAACGCACCGATAGGAACAGAAGTCGTTACTGTGAGCGCGGAAGATGCGGATGAAGGCGCAAACGGTGCAGTGACATATGAATTCAGTCGGATTGCTGATAACGCAGCACAATTATTTAAGATTGATAAACTCACTGGGCAAATTAAGGTCAATGGAGATATTGATTATGAAGAGGAAAAGTATTATGAAATTGGAGTGCAGGCTAAAGATGGATCTGGTTTAGCATCGACTGCAAGTGTTATTATAGATATTACTGATGAAAATGACAATGCTCCAAAAATTACCCTGAAATCTCTGAAAAATCCTTTGCCTGAGAATATTATTGTTTCCACTGAGGTGGCTATTATTAATGTTCAGGATAAAGATTCAGGAGATAATCGACAGATCCGTTGTTCAATTCAGGGAAATGTTCCTTTCAAATTAAATCCATCCATCAAGAACTATTTTTCATTAGTAACAACAAGCATGATCGATCGAGAGATTGAAGAAGATTATAACATAACAATCACAGCTACTGATGGAGGATCTCCACCTTTATCCTCATCCATGACAATTCATCTAACTGTGTCGGATATCAACGACAATCCTCCTGTATTTGAACAGCAATCCTACACTGCATATGTAACGGAAAATAATAAACCAGGAACCTCTATTAGTTCTGTTCGTGCAAGAGACCCAGATTGGAGGCAGAACGGTACAGTGCTGTATTCTGTGGTGCCCAGAGAGATAAACGGTGTTGCAGTGTCCTCCTTTTTATCCATTAACTCAGATTCAGGAGTGATCCATGCTGTGAGGTCATTTGACTATGAAAAGTTCAGAAACTTTCAAATCCAGGTTGTAGCCAGAGACAATGGTTCTCCTCCACTCAGCAGCAACGTGACTGTGAGTGTGTTCATCTCAGATGAGAATGATAACTCTCCACAGATATTATACCCTGCTCCAGAGGGGAAGTCTTTCATGACCGAGATGGTCCCTAAAGCTGCTCTCTCTGGTTCTCTGGTCTCCAAAGTGATCGCTGTGGATGCCGACTCTGGACAGAATGCGTGGCTGTCGTATCAGATTGTCAAATCTACTGATCCGGGACTTTTCACTATTGGTGTCCATAGTGGAGAGATCAGGGCTCAGAGGGACATTACTGAATCTGACAGCATGAAACAGAACCTCGTTATCTCAGTGAAAGATAACGGACAGCCGCCTCTCTCTGCTTCCTGTTCTGTATATTTACTTATTTCTGATAACCTTGCTGACGTTCCAGAACTCAAAGACACATCTTATGAGGAGAGCAATTCCAAACTGACTTTTTATTTGATCATCGCACTTGTTTCCTTGTCCACCTTCTTCCTGACCTTCATTATTCTGATCCTGGCTGTGAGGTTTTGCCACAGGAGAAAGCCCAGACTGTTGTTTGATGGAGCAGTTGCCATTCCCAGCACATATCTCCCTCCCAACTATGCAGAGGTGGAGGGAGCTGAAACTCTCCGCAGTTCTTACAATTATGACACATATCTAACAACAGGATCACGCACCAGTGACTTCAAGTTCATCACATCTTACAATGACAGCACTCTGACTGCTGGTGGAACTCTGAAGAAGAGCCAAAATGACACTTTAGGAACAAACTTTATGACACTTAACAATACAGGAGAGGGAGATGAGGTAAGGAAAGTCTGTTTTCTATATGATTAAATTTTACATCATATCATCTGTAATCAGATTATATTTAGTATAATTTTCTATTGTCTGATAAAGTATGATGAGAATGACAGTACCTGTCTGACTTTTATAAATCTCTCGTTTTCACTGAGGACAAACATATGCTTCTGCTGTTTTTTTTTTAATAAATAAAGACTATTTTAGTTGTTCGTGCCTAAAGTCATCACCTTTATCCTGCTGATCTGGCGGTTAAAATATATCAGAGATCTTGTAGTATTATGTTGTTGAGTTTTGAAATATTTGTCGTTAGTATAATAATTTCTGTTCATTCATCTGGTTTTAAAATATCACACAGTTTCTTTTAAACAAACCCTGAAGACCACTGAAATTCCACCACTTTTGAAGAAAATGTTATCTTGCTAAATGATTCATCAAACTTTGTTTCCCTTTTACGCAAGGGTCAGTTTGTTAAATCAAAACATTATTCCACCGAATCCGGTGGTTTTGCTATCATTAGGCTTTCAAATGAGTATTTCCCTTTTTTGTATTGTTTTATTATGATGACTTGTGTTGACAGTTTCTCCAATTAAATGTAGAGATTGACGTTTGGGATTTTTGAGTGAGTTTTTTAATGATTATAGAGCGGCAGCTTCATTTTAATATGTGCAGCGACTCAGCTTTAACCACGTGATCAGTGATGACACTTTCCACAAACACAACTGATATTTTCTCATGGTGCACCTTTACTATATTATTATTATTATTATTATTATTATTATTATTATTATTATTATTGGTGTTGTTGGTGGTAAATAAAAGCGCGTCTTTCTCGACTGTGGCAGTGCGGTGTAAATGCTCTTAGCGTCGCTCTTTACCAGCTTTCTGTATTAAAATTTCAACCCGCCCTTTAATGCAACGGAAAGAGAGAGAGAGAGAGAGAGAGAGAGAGAGAGAGAGAGGTGCGTTTATCAATGCTTCCATACATCTGTGTTAGGAGCTGAAACAAACTGCTGGCGATCTGAGACAAAAATACACGTTTTTATTTCTACTTGGAATAATATTTTGTGGATACAATGAGGAGGAGAGAGCTGATGATCTGGCTTCCTTTCTTTGCTTTGCTTCTTGCGCTCCATTTCACGAATGGCGATCTGAGCTACTCGATTCCAGAAGAAATGAAACGAGGACATGTTTTCGGTAACGTTGCAAAGGATCTCGGACTCGATGCTCAAAGTCTTGTTGCTCGAAATGCGCGCTTGGATGCTGATGGTGTCAGTAAGCGTTTTACTGAACTCGACTCGAGGACCGGAGCTCTCATTGTGTCTGAGGCCGCAGACAGAGAGGAGCTTTGCGGCTCGCGGCCGACGTGTCTTCTCAAATACGAGCTGGTGCTTGAGAGGCCACTCGAGCTGCACAGCGTTGTTGTGAATATTGAAGACGTAAATAATAACGAGCCACAGTTTCCCAATGAAAAAATCAAACTCGAAATCCGCGAGTCGGCAGGTAAAGGAACATCGTATTTCTTAGGTGAAGCCCATGATGCCGATTTAGGACAAAACGCAGTGCAAGGATATTCACTTCAACAAAACGGACATTTTTCCTTACATGTTCGGACTAACTCCGATGGAGGAAAATATGCCGAACTGGTCCTTGATAAAGAATTAGATCGAGAGAAAGAACAGGAAGTTAAGTTGTTCCTGACAGCTTATGATGGTGGGAATCCATCACGGTCGGGCACTGCGGTTATACATGTTACTGTACTGGATGCTAATGATAATTCTCCTGTGTTCAGTCAGCCTGGATATCAGGTAAAGCTGCCGGAGAATTCTCCTGTAGGCACCGTGGCAGTGAGAGTCAGCGCCACGGATGCAGATGAAGGTGCAAATGGAGAGGTCACATACGAGTTTAGTCGACTGTCTGAAAGGGCTGCGAGACTGTTTTCACTCAATAATATGAATGGGGAAATTAAAATAACTGGCTCTGTTGACTTCGAGGAAGAATCGTACTATGAAATGCGTGTGCGAGCAAAAGATGGCCTCGGTTCAGCCTCTGATGTAAAAGTGGTAATAGAAGTGACTGATGTCAACGATAACAGTCCTGATATAATCGTAAAGTCTCTCACCAATCCCTTCCCTGAAAACGTTGCTCCAGGGACAGAGGTAGGTATTATTAATGTTCAGGATGAAGACTCTGGACAAAATCGCCAGGTGCATTGTTTCATTCAGGAAAATGTTCCCTTTAAATTAAATCCATCCGTAAAGAATTATTACTCCATAGTTACAACGAGTGAGCTCGACCGTGAACTGACTGCAGATTTCAATTTAACAATCACTGCAACAGATGAGGGAACCCCAACTTTGACTTCATCTAAAACTATTCATTTGTCACTTTCTGATGTCAATGACAACTCTCCTGTTTTTGAAAAGCAGTTCTATACTGCTCATATTGCGGAAAATAATAAACCAGGAACCTCTATTAGCTCTGTTAGTGCAAGAGACCCAGACTGGAGGCAGAACGGCACAGTGCTGTATTCTCTGGTGCCCAGTGAGATAAACGGTGTTGCAGTGTCCTCCTTTTTATCCATTAACTCAGATTCAGGAGTGATCCATGCTGTGAGGTCATTTGACTATGAAAAGTTCAGAAACTTTAAAGTCCAGGTTGTAGCCAGAGACAATGGTTCTCCTCCACTCAGCAGCAACGTGACTGTGAGTGTGTTCATCTCAGATGAGAATGATAACTCTCCACAGATATTATACCCTGCTCCAGAGGGGAAGTCTTTCATGACTGAGATGGTCCCTAAAACTGCTCTCTCTGGCTCGCTGGTCTCCAAAGTGATCGCTGTGGATGCCGACTCTGGACAGAATGCGTGGCTGTTGTATCAGATTGTCAAATCTACTGATCCAGGACTTTTCACTATCGGTGTCCATAGTGGAGAGATCAGGGCTCAGAGGGACATTACTGAATCCGACAGCATGAAACAGAACCTCGTTATCTCTGTGAAAGATAACGGACAGCCGCCTCTCTCTGCTACCTGTTCTGTATATTTACTTATTTCTGATAATCTTGCTGAAATTCCAGAACTCAAAGAGATGTCTTATGAGGAGAGCAATTCCAAACTGACTTTTTATTTGATCATCGCGCTTGTTTCCGTGTCCACCTTCTTCCTGACCTTCATTATTCTGATCCTGGCTGTGAGGTTTTGCCACAGGAGAAAGCCCAGACTGTTGTTTGATGGAGCAGTCACCATTCCCAGTGCGTATCTCCCTCCCAACTATGCAGAGGTGGAGGGAGCTGGAACTCTCCACGGTTCCTACAATTATGACACGTATCTAACAACAGGATCACGCACCAGTGACTTCAAGTTCATCACATCTTACAATGACAGCACTCTGACTGCTGGTGGAACTCTGAAGAAGAGCCAGGATGACACTTTAGCAAAAAACCTTATTACACTTAACAATACAGGAGAGGGAGATGAGGTAAGGAAAGCTTGTCCTGACCTTTTCTTGTATGTTTGTATGTGTCTATGGCTCGTGTTACTGATACTGATTTGATCTCCATCTGATTTTTGTTTCAGACTTTATTCCTTCCTGTAAGATGTGATTAGGTTGGCCATATATATATATATATATATATATATATATATATATATATATATATATATATATATATATATATATATATATTTTTTTTTTTTTTTTTTTTTTTAATTTTTTTTTCCCTCATGGTTCTTTGCTTGTAGAATAACTGTGATAGCTGCTTGATGCATTTACACACAGTGTGCCTGATGTCCAAGAGGCTCTTAATTTCATTTTTGGTTTATAGCTCAGAAAATATTCAACATGGGATTTATCAAAAATGCTGTAGACCAATAAGAATTCTGTAACTTCAGATCAAAATGTCACACTGCACTTCATATTACATTCTATAATTTTTTTGCCCTTTGTGCTTGGTCCAGATTGGCCACAGGCCACAGGATGTTATTGGTTTATTTCCACTCAATTGGACTTTTTAATTATTTTGTCCCACACAACTTGTTTTGGGGAATAGTTTATGTTCTACCATGCCAGTCAATGAAACACAGTCTCACGAAGTGCTTCTTTGGTGATTTTTGTGCTGTACTACATTATGATTACCTGAACTCCATGATACACTATCTGGCCAAAAGTATGTGGACACCTCACCATCATTCCCATATGCACTTGTTCAAAATCCAATTGCAAACTTGCTCCCCTTTCCTGTTATAAGAACCTCAACTCTTCTGGAAAGGCTTTTTACTAGATTTTGGAGGATGGTATGACAATCCTATATGCTGGTGTCTGTGTAATGTATGATATATCATCACTGATATATAACTTAAAAGTTTATATATAACTTTTAACATTTGAATCCAAACTTCATGTCTTCTGAACAACAAATGCTGTACACAGAACCCCCCCCCCCCACACACACACACATTTTCATAAAACTAAAAAATTCATGAAACTTTCAAATTTGTTCTCTGTCCTTTTGTATAATTTGTACTTTGATTAGACATGTTCTCAATACTGTCAACTTTCATTTTCTCCTGGCAACATACTTTAGTGGGAAAAAATAATGAGAGTAAATAATCCACTTCATTCACGTTCATTTCACCTGTGACTGAATCTGTAACAAGCCTGTTCCTGATGTATTATGGAAATTTCACTAAAATAAGCAAGAATATATTAGTCCTTTGGAGCCCACTGATATGAGGCACCCATGATCATCACTGAGAAAAACAAGAAAATGTATGGATTAAAGAAGCTTTCTTTAAATTGGATTTATCAATTGTGAGTTTAACTTTTGCTTAGCCAACAGGTAAAATGCAACTAAAATGATCATCATTATCTAACACGATCTCCACCTACCATAGATTGTGCAGAAATATGAGAAATCTTCTTCCAAAGTTTCCTGTTATGTTTCGCTTTGTTAAGGTCATTGATATTGAGACCGGACCATTGGTATATATTGTCTCACTACAATTTTCTCGATCTTCCTCTGTTCCATTTGCCTTCCATCATGCCTTTAACACAGATCTTAGCAAGTCATTTTTCTGCCCATTTTACATGGCCAAAGAGTTTGAAGGTTTTGCACTTCATTACATTCATTATGGGAGTCATTTGAGTAGCTTCGAGAAGATGCTCAATTTTGATGTGGTCTGTTAACCTGTGGTTTGTCATGAACCTCAAAATATGGTTTTGAAAGGTCTCTATTTTTCTGCATAGGTATGTCATCCAGTTTACACATTCTAGTCCATAAAGACGACTGGTAAAACATATGTGTTGTAGAACTAAAATGATAATATCGGTTAAAGTTTACTGAGGTTCACCATGGATTCTCCTGGAAACAAAACAAGTGTTGCCAGGGAAAACAAACCTCGCCTGGTAGCATTTATGATGAATATGAAGGAAGATATCATGAAAAAAAGATTTTGGCCTTTTTGGTGACCTTGACCTTGATTTTGACCTTGTGTGTGAACATACTTGGTCACTAAACATGATCATGATTCTGATTCTCTGCTGCTCTCAGCCAATCAGAACACACCGTACTGCTATCAGCCAATCAGAACACACTATACTGTTCTCACACCCGGTGTTACACTCTTACAGCACGATGACATAGTGGCTACCGCCTCTATATGAAGCAGTAGCCACAAAAAACATGACCTTGACCGGATGATCCCCAAAATTTTGGAGGTTCTATTTGAGACCAATGCCCATCTATCCTGAAAGTTTCATAACGATTGGTCCAGCAGTTTCCCCGTAACATCAACAAACAAATAAACAAACAAACAAACCCGACCCAAAACAATACCTCGCCCCCTGGTGGACTCCGTCCGGGGCGAGGTAACAAAAACAGCACTTCGGTCAGCTCCTGTTCTTATAAATTAGTATTCACGACTCGATTTTCCCTATTTACCACAGACTTCTCTGGTTCTTTTCTCTTGCTCGAGTTTATTTTTTTCCTCATATTAACACTTAAATATTTTTCATGGCATAACGACAGACTAGTTACTATACTTCTAATTATTATAATAATTGACTGTTAGATTATGTACAATTGATATATCCATCTGCTTATTCAACTTTATTTATTCATATATTTATAGCCAAGGTATACAAAAATACTGAGACAGAAAACTGCTTTGATTGATTTGCACTCGTCTAACTTCAGTACGGATAGTCAATCAGTGATTAAATATTACAACTGTAATTAGTTTAACTTACAAGTATTACTTCATTATGGAAATTAATTGTTGATATTCCTTTGTTTATTTCTACATTAATTCCTAAGAAGGAAAATAGTCATGATTTGAGAGAATGCATTGCAATGTTCATAAAAATGCTCAAAGCGTCGCTGTTCACCTACGGAGAAAAATATAATCAAGCTCTCCACCCATTTCATGTCGTCTTTCAGCTCCTCCTGACACCAACAAACGTTGCTGCATTTGGCTTTTTATTGTCAGTGAAAATTCCGAATAGACAACAGGAATTAGAGACTTTTATTACACAGTATAGGGACATTTTAGTGGTTCGAGAATGGACAGGAAAATAGATTTATTCGCGACATTACTGACTCTTGGCTTTATGTTCATTTTTCTGCACCCTGTCTCTGGAGATTTAAGCTACACTGTTCCGGAGGAAACGAAGCGTCAATATGTGATCGGAAATATAGCAAAGGATCTCGGACTTGATGTGAAACGTTTATCTGCTCGTAAGGCTCGGGTGGAGACTGAGGACAGCGCGAGACGGTACTGCGACATTAATCTGAGTGGAAATCTGGTCGTGGCGGAAACAATAGACCGAGAGAAGCTTTGCGGACCGAGAATATCTTGCATGCTTAATTACGAGCTCGTTTTGGAAAATCCTCTCGAAGTGCATCGCGTTTCCCTGCAGATTGAGGATGTAAACGACAACTCCCCCCTTTTCCCCAATGAGCGGATCAGCTTTGAAATTACAGAGTCGGCTCACAAAGGCGAGCGGTTCCCTTTGGAAGAAGCTCATGATTTGGACACAGGACGTCATGCAGTTCAAGGATATTCACTTGAAAACAATGAGCACTTTATTTTATCTGTGCAGGAGAACGCGGACGGAGGAAAATCCGCGACGTTGGTCCTGGAGAAAGAGCTCGATCGTGAAAAGCAGAGAGACATGAATTTAATTCTTACTGCATTTGATGGCGGAAATCCACCGAAATCAGGGACAGCTGTGATCCATGTTACTGTTCTGGACGCCAATGACAATATTCCTGTGTTTAGTCAACCTGTGTACAGAGTGAGTCTCGCTGAAAACACGCCTTTAGGCACGGAGGTGATTCGAGTCAGCGCGACGGATGCTGATGAAGGCGCTAATGGTGACGTCACATATGAGCTCAGTCGTTTGTCTGATAATTCAGCAAAATCATTTTCTCTTGATAAAGTCACTGGACAAATCACCGTCAGTGGGAACATCGATTATGAAGACGAAAAATATTTTGAAATGAGAGTCCAGGCAAAAGATGGTCCTGGCTTGGTATCATCTGCTAAAATTATTATAGACATCACTGACGTCAATGACAATGAACCTCGAGTTATTCTGAAATCACTAAACGACCCAATACCTGAGAACTCTGTAGCAGGCACTGAGGTGGCCATTATTAATGTGCAAGATAAAGATTCAGGAGATAATCGACAGGTACATTGTTCTATTCAACAAAATGTGCCTTTCAAATTAAATCCATCCATCAAAAATTACTTTTCTTTAGTAACCACAAACATGCTGGATCGAGAGAAAGAATCAGATTATAACATAACAATCACAGCTACTGATGGAGGATCTCCACCTTTATCTTCATCTGTAACTATTCATCTATCTGTATCAGATATCAACGACAATCCTCCTGTATTTGAACAGCAATCCTACACTGCATATGTAATGGAAAATAACAAACCAGGAACCTCTATTAGTTCTGTTAGTTCAAGAGACCCAGACTGGAGGCAGAATGGCACAGTGCTGTATTCTCTGGTGCCCAGTGAGATAAACGGTGTTGCAGTGTCCTCCTTTTTATCCATTAACTCAGATTCAGGAGTGATCCATGCTGTGAGGTCATTTGACTATGAAAAGTTCAGAAACTTTAAAGTCCAGGTTGTAGCCAGAGACAATGGTTCTCCTCCACTCAGCAGCAACGTGACTGTGAGTGTGTTCATCTCAGATGAGAATGATAACTCTCCACAGATATTATACCCTGCTCCAGAGGGAAAGTCTTTCATGACTGAGATGGTCCCTAAAGCTGCTCTCTCTGGCTCTCTGGTCTCCAAAGTGATTGCTGTGGATGCCGACTCTGGACAGAATGCGTGGCTGTCGTATCAGATTGTCAAATCTACTGATCCGGGACTTTTCACTATCGGTGTCCATAGTGGAGAGATCAGGGCTCAGAGGGACATTACTGATTCCGACAGCATGAAACAGAACCTCATTATATCAGTGAAAGATAACGGACAGCCGCCTCTCTCTGCTACCTGTTCTGTATATTTACTTATTTCTGATAATCCTGCTGAAATTCCAGAACTCAAAGAGACATCTTATGAGGAGAGCAATTCCAAACTGACTTTTTATTTGATCATCGCGCTCGTTTCTGTGTCCACCTTCTTCCTGACCTTCATTATTCTGATCCTGGCTGTGAGGTTTTGCCACAGGAGAAAGCCCAGACTGTTGTTTGATGGAGCAGTCACCATTCCCAGTGCGTATCTCCCTCCCAACTATGCAGAGGTGGAGGGAGCTGGAACTCTCCGCAGTTCTTACAATTATGACACGTATCTAACAACAGGATCACGAACCAGTGACTTCAAATTCATCACATCTTACAATGACAGCACTCTGACTGCTGGTGAAACTCTGAAGAAGGGCCAAAATGACACTTTAATGACAAACCTTATTACACTTAACAATACAGGAGAGGGAGATGAGGTAAGGAAAGCTTGTCCTTACCTTTTCTTGTGTGTTTGTATGTGTCTAAGGTTTGCATTACTGATATTGATTTGATCTCCATCTGATTTTTGCTTCAGAGTTTATTGCTTCCTGTAAGATATGATTAGGTTGGCTGTATATATTTTTTGAATTTTCTCATGGTTCTTTGCTTGTAGAATAACTGTGATAGCTGCTTGATGCATTTCCACACAAAGTGCCTGATGTCCAAGAGGCTCTTAATTTCATTTTCAGTTTTATAGTTCAGAAAATATTCAACATGGGATTTATTCAGAAAAGCTGGAGACCAGTGAGAATTCTGCTGCTTCAGAGCAAAATGTCAAGTTGCACAGAGAGAGAGAGAGAGAGAGAGAGAGAGAGAGAGAGAGAGAGAGAGAGAGAACCTTGTGCTTGGTCCTGATTGGCCACAGGATGTATTGGTTTATTTCCACTTGGTTACACATTTTAATTATTTTATTTCCACACTTACCAATGACTTGTTTTGGGAACTAGTTTATGCTCGATCCTGCCAGTAGATGACACATACCCTGTGTCCGAAGTCATTCACTACTAACTATCTAGGGAATTACTATGTAGTGAGCTCAATGCAAAAATGAAAATAAATAAATAAATAAATAAATAAATAAATAAAATAACCACAATCTTTCGGACACTACTCCGCCACACCATTGTTTACGTCATAACTGTCGAACAATTAAAACGTGCCAGATCAGTTGGCTGGTGGGTTTTCAAAATAAATACATGTGTGTGTTTTTGTGATAGATCCAGATTATACTGAGTGTATTTCCCACATTAATCAATCATGACTGTCAAGTGAGTGAGGGAGGCGGATGTATGTGCAGAATTGTTTATTATAATACAATGCGATCTATACAAAAAGTGCATGAAAGACACACAAAAGCAAACAGTCCAAATGGGCAGGCAAGGTCATAAACAAGAAAACAGGCAAGGGGTCGATCGAGGTGCAAACAGAATGTCGGAGGCAAAAATGAGGACGAGAACTAGAATTGGGAACAGGAGTCGAAAAACCAGGAAAACCACAAACACGGGAAACAAGGCTCGGTAATGCACACTGAACGTGGCGTGATACTTCGCATCGTCCTTGCATCAGTGCAGTCCTTAAATAGCCCAACACTTAGTTCATTAATTGAGAACAGGTGTGCCTTGATCACGGCACACGTGCTGGAGCTCACTCGGTGCATGCGCAGCCCAAGGCACACTTCTTGGTGCACGCGCCACAGTGCACAGGACTGACAAATACAAAGTACTTTGTGTCTGCTGCATCTTTCAGTTCTTTTAAAACAAGCCTGAATTCTTACTTTCTTCTTTGCCACTGCCTTTTATTAAGTCAAATTTGATGCTTTTGATTAATTCCTCACTCTGCACTCTAACTTTTATTCTTGTATTTTATCTGTCTTGTTCTATTTTAGCTTTTTTCAATTCTCTTACTACTTTTAATTGTACTTCAATGTCCATTTATAATGTATTTCTTCCTTTGTCCGTTCACCCCAACACACTTTTTTTTCCCCTTTCAGCGCAACCACAATGCATGATGGGATATATTGCTTGGTTAGTGCCCACTGGTTGTATACTATTTTTCATAATGCTTTGTGGGATACCATGAGTGCACTATATAGGGTGTAATAATTCGTACGATACATTCAGACAGCACTAAAAAATGGTGAATTCACTATATAGTTCACTATATGGTGAGAAGAGAGTGATTTCGGACACAGCGATGGTCACCCTACTTCTTTGGTGATTTTTGTGCTGTAATACTTCATGATTACCCGACCTTCATGATTTTCTATATGTCCAAAAGTATGTGGACACCTCATCATCACTCCCATATTCACTTGTTAAGTATCCCATTACAAAATTGCTCCCCTTCCCTGTGATAAATAACTTCATCTCTTCTGGAAAGGCTTTTTTTATTAGATTTTGGAGTACAGTTCCATCCGATATGACAATCTAGTATGGTGGGGTGTGTGTGTGTGTGTGTGTGTGTGTGTGTGTGTGTGTGTGTGTGTGTGTGTGTGATGAATAATACATATCACAGATATATAACTTAAAAGTTTATGTGTAACTTTTGACATTTGAATTCAAACTTCTTGTCTTCTGAATAACAAACGCTGTACACAGGAAAAAAACATTATCGAACAAAAAAAATCATGAAACTTTTGAATTTGTTATCTGTCTTTTTGCGTAATTTATACTTGGAATAGACGTGTGCTCAAGTCTGTCAACTTTCCTTTTCTCCTTGCAACATACATTCGTGTGAAAAAATAATGATAGAGTAAATTTTCCACTTCCTTCACCTTCATTTCACCTTTAACTGAGTCTGTAACAACCCTGTTCGTGATGTATTACTAATATATTGGTCCTTTGGCGCCCTTTGATATGAAGCACCCATGATGATCACTGAGAAGAAAACACTCAAATGTGTGTTAAACGAGGTTCCTTTAAATTGGATTTATCATTTGTGAGTTTAGGTTTTACTAAGCCAAAAGAAAAAATGCAGCTAAAAAGATAACATCGGTTAAAGTTTACTGAGCTTCACCATGGATTCTCCTGGAAACAAAACAAAACAAAACAAAATCAGCACCTCGGTCAGCTCCTTTCCATATGAATTAGAAAGCATAACTATATTTTCATTATTTACCAGAAACTTCTCTGGTTCTGTTCTCTTGAAAGAGTTTATAGCTTTCTTTGGCTTTTGGTGTTTGTTTGCATTATTAGCACTTACATATTTTTAATGCCATGAAGACAGATACATCTAATTATTATGAAAATTGACAGTTAGATTACAATTGATATAGTCATCTGTTTATTCAATTTTATTTATTCATATCTTTATAGCCAAGTCGTTCAAAAATACTGAGAGATTAAAGTGCTTTGATTATTGATTGGCACTCCTCTGAGTTCACTGAAGATAGTCAATCAAGGATTAAATATTACAACTGTAATCAGTTTAACTTACAGGTATTACTTCATTATGGAAATTAATTGTTGAACGTCCTTTGTTTATTTCTACATTAATTCCTAGGAAGGAAAATAGTCATGATTTGAGAGAATGCATTGCAATGTTCATAAAAATGCTCAAAGCGTCGCTGTTCACCTACGGAGAAAAATATAATCAAGCTCTCCACCCATTTCATGTCGTCTTTCAGCTCCTCCTGACACCAACAAACGTTGCTGCATTTGGCTTTTTATTGTCAGTGAAAATTCCGAATAGACAACAGGAATTAGAGACTTTTATTACACAGTAGGGACATTTTACTGTTTCGAGAATGGAGAGGAAAATAGACGTATTCGCGACATTACTGACTCTTGGCTTTATGTTCATTTTTCTGCCCCCTGTCTCTGGAGATTTAAGCTACACTGTTCCGGAGGAAACGAAGCGTCAATATGTGATCGGAAATATAGCAAAGGATCTCGGACTTGATGTGAAACGTTTATCTGCTCGTAAGGCTCGGGTGGAGACTGAGGACAGCGCGAGACGGTACTGCGACATTAATCTGAGTGGAAATCTGGTCGTGGCGGAAACAATAGACCGAGAGGAGATTTGTGGGTCGATGATTTCTTGTATTGTTAATTACGAGCTCGTTTTGGAAAATCCTCTCGAAGTGCATCGCGTTTCCCTGCAGATTGAGGATGTAAACGACAACTCCCCCCTTTTCCCCAATGAGCGGATCAGCTTTGAAATTAGAGAGTCGGCTCACAAAGGCGAGCGGTTCCCTTTGGAAGAAGCTCATGATTTGGACACAGGACGTCATGCAGTTCAAGGATATTCACTTGAAAACAATGAGCACTTTATTTTATCTGTGCAGGAGAACGCGGACGGAGGAAAATCCGCGACGTTGGTCCTGGAGAAAGAGCTCGATCGTGAAAAGCAGAGAGACATGAATTTAATTCTTACTGCATTTGATGGCGGAAATCCACCGAAATCAGGGACAGCTGTGATCCATGTTACTGTTCTGGACGCCAATGACAATATTCCTGTGTTTAGTCAACCTGTGTACAGAGTGAGTCTCGCTGAAAACACGCCTTTAGGCACGGAGGTGATTCGAGTCAGCGCGACGGATGCTGATGAAGGCGCCAATGGTGACGTCACATATGAGCTCAGTCGTTTGTCTGAAAAATCAGTGAAATTATTTTCTCTTGATAAAGTCACTGGACAAATCACCGTCAGTGGGAACATCGATTATGAAAAGGAAAAATATTTTGAAATGAGAGTCCAGGCAAAAGATGGTCCTGGCTTGGTATCATCTGCTAAAATTATTATAGACATCACTGACGTCAATGACAATGAACCTCGAGTTATTCTGAAATCACTAAACGACCCAATACCTGAGAACTCTGTAGCAGGCACTGAGGTGGCCATTATTAATGTGCAAGATAAAGATTCAGGAGATAATCGACAGGTACATTGTTCTATTCAACAAAATGTGCCTTTCAAATTAAATCCATCCATCAAAAATTACTTTTCTTTAGTAACCACAAACATGCTGGATCGAGAGAAAGAATCAGATTATAACATAACAATCACAGCTACTGATGGAGGATCTCCACCTTTATCAACATCCGTAACTGTTCATCTATCTGTCTCGGATATCAACGACAATCCTCCTGTATTTGAACAGCAATCCTACACTGCATATGTAACAGAAAATAATAAACCAGGAACCTCTATTAGTTCTGTTAGTGCAAGAGACCCAGACTGGAGGCAGAACGGTACAGTGCTGTATTCTGTGGTGCCCAGGGAGATAAACGGTGTTGCAGTGTCCTCCTTTTTATCCATTAACTCAGATTCAGGAGTGATCCATGCTGTGAGATCATTTGACTATGAAAAGTTCAGAAACTTTAAAGTCCAGGTTGTAGCCAGAGACAATGGTTCTCCTCCACTCAGCAGCAACGTGACTGTGAGTGTGTTCATCTCAGATGAGAATGATAACTCTCCACAGATATTATACCCTGCTCCAGAGGGGAAGTCTTTCATGACTGAGATGGTCCCTAAAGCTGCTCTCTCTGGCTCTCTGGTCTCCAAAGTGATCGCTGTGGATGCCGACTCTGGACAGAATGCGTGGCTGTCGTATCAGATTGTCAAATCTACTGATCCGGGACTTTTCACTATTGGTGTCCATAGTGGAGAGATCAGGGCTCAGAGGGACATTACTGAATCTGACAGCATGAAACAGAACCTCGTTATCTCAGTGAAAGATAATGGACAGCCGCCTCTCTCTGCTACCTGTTCTGTATATTTACTTATTTCTGATAATCTTGCTGAAGTTCCAGAACTTAAAGAGACGTCTTATGAGGAGAGCAATTCCAAACTGACTTTTTATTTGATCATCGCGCTTGTTTCCGTGTCCACCTTCTTCCTGACCTTCATTATTCTGATCCTGGCTGTGAGGTTTTGCCACAGGAGAAAGCCCAGACTGTTGTTTGATGGAGCAGTCACCATTCCAAGCGCGTATCTCCCTCCCAACTATGCAGAGGTGGAGGGAGCTGGAACTCTCCGCAGTTCTTACAATTATGACACATATCTAACAACAGGATCACGCACCAGTGACTTTAAGTTCATCACATCTTACAATGACAGCACTCTGACTGCTGGTGGAACTCTGAAGAAGAGCCAAAATGACACTTTAGCGACAAACCTTATTACACTTAACAATACAGTAGAGGCAGATGAGGTAAGGAAAGTGTTCCCTTCCATTTGTTTTGGGTTTGTATGTGACCTTAAATTTAGTTTCAGTGCTGATATTGATATGATTTCCATTTCATATTTTTGTTTAATAGATTTTTTTTTATTCCTTTAAGCGCTGATTAGTTTCACAGTATATATTTATTTATTTTTCTAATAGTCTTTTGATTTTGGATTAGCTGATAAGTGTGATAGCTCCTTCATGCATTTCCACCCAAAATGTGATTAATGTGCTTCAGGTTCATATAATTTCATTATGGGATGTACCGCTTTGACAATGCCCAACATGGGGTTTATCGTAAAGGTTGGATACTAATTAGAATTTTGTTGCTTCGGAGCGCAATGTCACGTTACACTTTATCTAACTTTCCATACATTTTTTTGCACATTGTGCTTGGTCCAGATTGGCTTTAGGCAATGACTGGTGTTGGTTTATTTCCAAGAAGTTTTTAATTATTTTGTCTCATACTTCCCAATGACTTGCTGTGGTAATCAGTTTATGCTCTGCCATGCTACTATATGACACACTGTCACCCAACTTATTTGGTCTTCTATTTACTGTGATAAAATGTTATTACCTAAACTCCATGATCTAACCAAAAGTATGTGGACACCTCACTATCATATCCATATGCACTTGTGAAACATCTCATTCCAAAATGGTTCCTGTTTCCTGTTATAATAAGCTCATCTCTTCTGGAAAGGCTTTTGACTAGATTTCGGAGTGTGTATGGGGGATTTGTGTTCATTCATTCATAAGAGCATTCCTGATGTTTGGAGCACATGCAGCCTTCCAGTTCATTGTGAAGGTGTTCAGTTCAATGATGTTGACATCAGGGCTCTGTGGAGGCAAATTGTGGTTTTCCACTCCAACATTTGCAAACTATATCTGAATGGAGCTCACTTTCTGAACAGGGGCTTTGTCTTTCTGGAACAAGTTCGGTCCATTTCTATCCAGTGAAATGAAATCTTCATGTTACTGCACAGAAAGACATCCTGGACAGTTGTGTGCTTCCAACATTGTGGCAACTTTTAAGGTTCGGTATTTCTGTGGCTATAAGTCAAAGCCCATTTGCTTCTCTCTGATGCCAAAGTCAAAGGCAGTTACTGTTTTTGATGAATCTTATATTTCAATGGTAAATGAATAATAAATAAAAACATTTTTTTCTAATTTTTAATATGTATTCTTGTTTAAAGTTGTAGCTGTATCTTTAGCATTCTCTGTGGAACCCACTGTTTGGCAAAAAGTATCCAGAAATTATTAAACTTTTTTTTGTATGTTCAGTTGTATTAAAGTCCAACTCCTGCTGTGCTTTATAGATCAAACTTTGTTCCTTTTTCTTTCTGAAAATATGATGACAGGGCCAGTTATATCAGAGGCTACATGTGTGTATAAACTATATAAAAATGGATCTCTCCTTAAATCTGGTTGTGTATGTGCTGGTATCAATATTGTGATCGAATTTAATTTAGTTTCTTTAATATAATGATTATTTTAGTTTTACTTTTATTAATTCTTATACAGTTGTGATTCAGTTTCCAGTAATTATTTTTTGTTTCCTTAATAATTCTTTTTTTCCCCTTTGGACTTATGAATAATTGCGATAGCCATTTTGTGGCTTTTACATACACAATGTGAACAACCTCCCTCTGGCTCTTCCAATTTCTTCAGAGGTATTATGGATTAGATGATGTCCAGTGTAGCATTTCCAGCAATTTTAAGTAAAAATGAATTAAAAGTCCCCTTTGTGATTTATTGAGTCTACTGTAAATGCTCAATAATTATCACAGTCATGTTGTTTGAAAGCCTGTAGAACAGGATAAGCGGTTGCAGATAATGGATGTTGCTTGAAAGGAAAATAGATGTGGCACAATACTTTGCATGGTCCAGATTAATCTTCAGTGCATGGCAGGTTCTGATTCATTCCACTGCACTCTACATTTTCCTTATTTTGTTGCACAGTGGCTAATGACTTTCTGAGAGAATTTCTCTTTGCTGCACAGTCCCACTCATTGGCAAACTGTCATTGTACATTTTCATTGTGCATTTACATCGACTGCACTACAAAGTTTACTTAAACTCAATGTAATATTTTTGCTGTGATGGTGTTTGTGAAGTGAATGATTACTCTGGTGTCCGTTCAGGAACATTCTCTCCAGCTAAACTTTGCCATGCCTATTCTTGTCTAATAAAATATTTTAGTGAAAATATACTCCCTCTCTCACTGATTTGGAATAATTGTAATGTTCAATATATTTATTTGTGTTTTTTATGCAACATGAGACTTATTTTGAAGGTTATCACAATACTTTCCCTTTTTCATTATTTTTAAAGGCCAGGATAATTTTTGTTATTTATCTTCTGAGGAAGATGTCAGTGGAACCATGCTTTGGATGTTTGGATGGTGGTTTGCAGCTGCTTGTGAATGTCAGCTTTCAAAGGCATCAGAAACAGTGCAGCACTTTAGCAATGATACTTTTTCCTTTGTCTCAAGATGATAACTGGAAAGCTGGAGACCATTCATGAAAGTTGGTTCAGTTAAACTGTAATAATTGAAAAATAATCAGTGTCACGCTTCAGCTGTAGGAAATGTGGTGAATCCCACACTGCCCTTTTAAATGTGCAATGAGAGGTTGGTCTGGCAGCAAAAATAATAACAGTGAGACATAACACTGTCTTTCTTAGGAAACACATGTCCAGCTTACAAATGTCAGAGAATAAATGGGTCTCTTTTTAGTTCAGAATGTAGATTTTTTAAAAATGTTCATTTGCTTTTGGCAAAAGTGTCATTAAGCAAGTTTTTATCAGTATACTATATACTGTGACATGAAGGGAGTGGGAAGAGACAGCTGGATTTATAAATGTACTTGTTCTATTTATGTCATAAATTGTTATTTCACTTTTGGCATGATTTTGATCTTTTGGAAGTGCAAAAATTTGGTCCTGTTTTCTTTGTTCCAAAACAAAAGTCTTTTTTTGGAGTTTCTATGTTTTGGAGCATTACCAGATATTCTCATTTTGGTCTTGGTGTCAAGGCCTGTGGCTGATATGAATCCTTCCTAATCAGAGCTTTTGAAGTCATTTCTGAACTTCTAAATGTGATATGTGGCTCAAGACATGATGGTTTTGATTCTGCTTTGTTTAACTTCTGGTTATACTTTGAAATACAGAGGCATGTTGTGTGCTTGGACTTCCATAGCAATGCTCTCCTGAATACAAAATTGTTCCTTTTAAGTCAAATACATCAGCACATTAGTGTATCGTTCTCTGTGCTGTGGAAGGTGACTGTTTGATATTTGCTGGATATTTCAGATGTTAATTTCAGCCTTAATTGTTTATTTACTTTTTTTGTACGTTTTAAAGACCATATTTGAACAAACATACTGTTATCACGACTTTCTCAAATGTTTTAAGTCGCAAATATAGGCAATGAAACTAAAAACACATCGAAAGCCAGAGAGCTGTCCGTGGTCCTGAAACACGGTTCTCTTCTGCTTACCCTGCTTTCTGAGGTTTGGACCCTTCAAATGTGAATGTTATTTTGTTTACCTTATGCATGAATTAAAAAAATGAAGAAAAATAAAATATAAACAACGACAATAATAATAATAATAATAATAATAATAATAATAATAATAATAATATGGCCGCGTGGGTTTCCTCCGGGTGCTCCGGTTTCCCCCACAGTCCAAAGACATGCAGGTTAGGTTAACTAGTGACTCTAAATTGAGCGTAGGTGTGAATGTGAGTGTGAATGGTTGTCTGTGTCTATGTGTCAGCCCTGTGATGACCTGGCGACTTGTCCAGGGTGTACCCCGCCTTTCGCCCGTAGTCAGCTGGGATAGGCTCCAGCTCGCCTGCGACCCTGTAGAACAGGATAAAGCAGCTACAGATAATGAGATGAGACAACCTAAATCATATTTTGTCCCGTAAAATGGAAACAAACAAACAAACAAACAAACAAACAAACAAACAAAAAAAGAAGCAGGATCCATAAATCAGTGATAATTTCTACACTCGTTAACTATAAAATAATTGTAATTTACTGAAGCTCATTCTTATCTCCTCATGTAATGTGCTTTAAAACAATTCCAGGTTAAATATAATTAATGACTGTTATTTCAAATAATTTATTCTTCCCGATGCAGTGCAGCAAAAAGAGAACAAATGAATTATCCAACACTGCAATTTATTTTGAAGAAACTGTCATTTCTTCAGTGTGATTTCTCAATACGTTTTCTTCATTATTCACTATAAAGGCCCAATGATTTGGGTCAAAGAAGAAAAAAAATCCATTGATAAATAGTTGATAAATTCAATCCATAGTTAAAAAATGAAAGAGAGAGAGAGAGAGAGAGAGAGAGAGAGAGAGAGAGAGAGAAAACTGAAATAGTGTATTCAATCTGCTTTCATTCATTAAATCTTAGGCAAATATGTACTTGTAGTAAAACACAACATACTCCGAGCGTCGCTGTTCACCATCACATCCACAGATTATGGCGCTTTCCCTCCCATCTCTGAAATATTCATCTGCAGACATCAGTGACGCCAAGAACAAGCTACACACACAATGGAGTAATCTCAGTGTTCGCTTCCGGAAAAATCTGTTGACAACATCTGCAGCCGACATCAATAAAACATCGTTAGGTTGAATTATTCGGGAGTGAGAGCTTGAATTCTGAAAATATGGGATGCAGGGAGCTTTGGGTTGTGATATCTACTCTCCTCACGGCGCTCCTTTTCTTTCTTTTCCCCGCTGCCTGTGGAGATCTGAGCTATTCTGTTCAAGAGGAAAACAGGCGTCAGTTTGTGATTGGAAACATTGCAAAAGACCTCGGAGTCGGAGCTCAGAGTTTATCAGCACGGAAGGCGCGAATAAACACTGAGGGCAGCAGTAAACGGTCCATTGATATAAATCTGAATTCTGGAGATTTGATCGTAGTGGAGAGATTCGACAGAGAGGTGCTTTGTGGTTCAAGGATAAATTGCATTTTACATTATGAGCTCGTTTTAGCGAATCCTCTTGAGGTGCATCGCATTTCTGTGAATATTCAGGATATTAATGACAGTGCGCCAAAATTTCTCAATGAGCGCATTTCTTTTGAAATCCCCGAGTCTGCTATAAAAGGGCAGCGCTTCCGTTTGGATGAAGCTCACGATTATGACATCGGACTAAACGGAGTTAATGACTATTCCCTCCAGAAGAACGACCATTTTGTTTTGTCTGTGGAAGGAAACACTGAGAGGGGTAAATACGCGGAGCTTGTGCTGGAGAAAGAGCTGGATCGTGAAAAACAGAAGGATATAGACTTGATTCTTACCGCAGTGGATGGCGGGATTCCTCAGAGATCAGGGACTGCTGTTATCCACATCACTGTGCTCGATGCTAATGATAATGTTCCGGTGTTCAGTCAGCCTGTGTATAAAGTGGTTTTAGCTGAAAACGCACCGATAGGAACAGAAGTCGTTACTGTGAGCGCGGAAGATGCGGATGAAGGAGCAAACGGTGCAGTGACATATGAATTCAGTCGGATTGCACATAACGCAGCACAATTATTTAAGATTGATAAACTCACTGGACAAATTAAGGTCAATGGAGTTATTGATTATGAGGAGGAAAAGTATTATGAAATTAAGGTTCAGGCCAAAGATGGATCTGGTTTAGCATCGACTGCAAGTGTTATTATAGATATTACTGATGAAAATGACAATGCTCCAAAGATTATTCTTACGTCACTAAATAATCCAATAATGGAAAACACTATTGTTGGCACTGAAGTGGCAATTATTAATGTTCAGGATAAGGACTCGGGTGAGAACAGACAAATTTATTGCACAATTCAGGGAAATATTCCTTTTAAATTAAATCCATCTATTAAGAACTATTTTTCTCTCATTAACACAAAGCCACTGGATCGAGAAACAGAATCAGATTATAATGTCACTATTACTGCAACTGATGCAGGATCTCCACCTTTATCCTCATCAATGACGATTCATCTATCTGTGTCAGATATCAATGACAATCCTCCTGTATTTGAACAGCAATCCTACACTGCATATGTAACGGAAAATAACAAACCAGGAACCTCTATTAGTTCTGTTAGTGCAAGAGACCCAGACTGGAGGCAGAACGGTACAGTGCTGTATTCTGTGGTGCCCAGTGAGATAAACGGTGTTGCAGTGTCCTCCTTTTTATCCATTAACTCAGATTCAGGAGTGATCCATGCTGTGAGGTCATTTGACTATGAAAAGTTCAGAAACTTTAAAGTCCATGTTGTAGCCAGAGACAATGGTTCTCCTCCACTCAGCAGCAATGTGACTGTGAGTGTGTTCATCTCAGATGAGAATGATAACTCTCCACAGATATTATACCCTGCTCCAGAGGGGAAGTCTTTCATGACTGAGATGGTCCCTAAAACTGCTCTCTCTGGCTCGCTGGTCTCCAAAGTGATCGCTGTGGATGCCGACTCTGGACAGAACGCGTGGCTGTCGTATCAGATTGTCAAATCTACTGATCCGGGACTTTTCACTATCGGTGTCCATAGTGGAGAGATCAGGGCTCAGAGGGACATTACTGAATCTGACAGCATGAAACAGAACCTCGTTATCTCAGTGAAAGATAATGGACAGCCACCTCTCTCTGCTACCTGTTCTGTATCTTTACTTATTTCTGATAATCTTGCTGAAGTTCCAGAACTTAAAGACACATCTTATGAGGAGAGCAATTCCAAACTGACTTTTTATTTGATCATTGCGCTCGTTTCCGTGTCCACCTTCTTCCTGACCTTCATTATTCTGATCCTGGCTGTGAGGTTTTGCCACAGGAAAAAGCCCAGACTGTTGTTTGATGGAGCAGTCGCCATTCCCAGCACGTATCTCCCTCCCAACTATGCAGAGGTGGAGGGAGCTGGAACTCTCCGCAGTTCTTACAATTATGACACGTATCTAACAACAGGATCACGCACCAGTGACTTCAAGTTCATCACATCTTACAATGACAGCACTCTGACTGCTAGCGGAACTCTGAAGAAGGTCCAAAATGACACTTTAACTGCGAGCTTGATTGCACTTAACAATGGACCTGATGATGATGAGGTGAGAAAACTGACTCATATCCTCCTGTCAGATGTGTCTGTTTATTTATTTATTTATTTATTTTTGTACTGGTGAAATTAAAAAAACTGGCAGCACGGTGGTGTAGTGGTTAGCGCTGTCGCCTCACAGCAAGAAGGTCCAGGTTCGAGCCCCGTGGCCGGCGAGGGCCTTTCTGTGTGGAGTTTGCAGGTTCTCCCCGTGTCCGCGTGGGTTTCCTCCGGGTGCTCCGGTTTCCCCCACAGTCCAAAGACATGCAGGTTAGGTTAACTGGTGGCTCTAAATTGACCATAGGTGTGAATTGTTGTCTGTGTCTCTGTGTCAGCCCTACGATAACCAGCGACTTGTCCAGGGTGTACCCCGCCTTTCACCCATCATCAGTTGGGATAGGCTCCAGCTTGCCTGCGACCCTGTAGAACAGGATAAGCGGCTACAGATAATGGACGGATGAAATTAAAAACATACTTTGATGCAATTTCATCTAAATTCATGTTTTGTTTTAAGTGATCATGTATGTCATGGCATTTGCAAATGTGGTATCTCACATGTTTACAGTGACATCCTGGATGCTGAAAAAAGGAAACGGCTGGAGCACAGTTATGGGTTGAAACAGGCACTGACAAAAAAAAAAAATCCTTTGGGTTTACTTGATTTTATTGTGTATATTGGTCCCACATGATCAGAATGTGGATGACTGACAAAATTTCTCTCTTTTTTTCAATGAATTATTACTTGTTAAACCAAAATAATTAAATCATGTTTGATTATTTAAAAGAATCAAGTTGATTTAACATTTCTTTTTAAAGCTATTGCAAAGCCAATTAACTGAGTAATGTTAAAAAGTGATTTCATCATGTTCAGGATACCAGATTTTTAAATGTATCTTTGTTAATGCTAATATTATTTAAAAGGTATTATGTAACTTAAAAGCAATTTTATCATTATGTCCTTACAACCCAGGTTAGGTCTCTAAATTTTACTTGATTTGTTAAAGCCAGCCAAATGCATTGTAGACATCAGTTTTGTATTTAAGTGTGTGCAAATACAAAAATTAAATATTAAAAAAAACCTGATTGCACTGACAAAAAACAAAGATTCAGAGTTCTGTATTAAACTTTGACTGTATTGATCCTTAAAACTTTGGAGATCACACACTTTACCTGAACAGGAGGAGTCTGCAGTTGCCATACAGTAAATTCAGCATAAAAACTGGACACTAACCACTACATTACTAGCAGCAGATTCAAAACACAAAGCACAAAAACTTCACAGTAAATTGACAAAAATAAATGAAAGAATTCTGAATAAAGTGCAATGGATTCATGATACATAGAATCTAACTTTGCACTGTTTTCAGTGTACCAGTGGAAGCACATACAAACTTCAGTCACAGCAGATAAACAGTATAAACTTCACAGTACATTTAAAAAAAATATATATATATATTGTGAACTGTTAGTTCACAATATTGCAACAGTGCATCCTCAAGAGTGAATACAAAATCACAGCATTTTACTGAAGTAAACCAAACATGCCACAAACTGAATGAGGCAAATAAGAGCTAGTGTTTCTTTTAATAAAAAATAATAATAATAAAAAAATTACAGTGAGGGTTAACCCTGTGAACACCATTTTACATAGCTAACAACTTGGACAAATCAAAGTGGCTTTACAAACAAAAAGTAAATCAACCCTACATAAACTCATCAATGAGAAATAAAAAGTGGATACACAACAGATATCAGTCTGACCCGTTGACTGAGAGCCTGTTTTTCAGAGCAAGTGCCCTGTCGGAAAGTTTACCTCCATCCAGTTACATCCAAATCTTTTGGATTACCTCAAAAGTGTAGCGGAGGTCAGCAGGGTAGCTGAGGTTCAGTGCATACATCAGTCCAAACAGCATAGCAACCGCTAATGCTACATTATCAAGATGTTGTAACAACTTGATGCCTTCAAGAACAATGCCAATGTCCTCTGCTTCATCACTTGATGCATGTTCTTTAAGAACATAAATCCCAACAGTGGTGTCTTCAATGGCCTCATTGATGGTGTTTTGATCCATGCTCTGTACAAAACAGACAAAAGTTAGGTAAACCAAAGTTAGGTAAATCAAATCTTATCACCAAGCCCTATCAGGAAAAGGATAAACATAAAATAGTGACACTATAGATCTTGGTAAGGTGAAAGTTAGAAGGAAGGTAAATTAAGAGAAAAGAACAAGTGACTACAGCAGAACATTATATAAACAATTAATAAAATGGGTGGCACAGTGGTGTAGTGGTTAGCGCTGTCGCCTCACAGCAAGAAGGTCGGGTTCGAGCCCCGTGGCCGGCGAGGGCCTTTCTGTGCGGAGTTTGCATGTTCTCCCCGTGTCCGCGTGGGTTTCCTCCGGGTGCTCCGGTTTCCCCCACGGTCCAAAGACATGCAGGTTAGGTTAACTGGCGACTCTAAATTGACCGTAGGTGTGAATGCGAGTGTGAATGGTTGTCTGTGTCTATGTGTCAGCCCTGTGATGACCTGGCGACTTGTCCAGGGTGTACCCTGCCTTTCGCCTGTAGTCAGCTGGGATAGGCTCCAGCTTGCCTGCGACCCTGTAGAACAGGATAAAGCGGCTAGAGATAATGAGATGAGATTAATAAAATGGAAGCATTATCTGTTCCATGAGGGAGAAAAACAAACAACGTTGAATGTACCTGCTGACTGGCTGAAATAATGTGAGGCTCGGTCCGAGCCACTTTGTTGCCCATTTACAGAACCATGGTTGTGTATGAACACTGGATTCTTTTTTCATTGTACACACAGATCACACAGCTGGCAGTCCATGAGGAGATATTTACTGAATTTGACAGTGTATTGCACAATTGTTCTTGAGAACCATTTATTCTACCTTTAAGTTAATTTAACCAGCAGCCAGAAACACTAGAACCCCTCCTAGAACTGCCACCTTATTGTGGTGGAGGGGTTTGTGTGCTTGAATGATCCTAGGAGCTATGTTGTCGGGGGCATTATGCCCCTGTTAGGGTTTCCCAAGGCAGACAGGTCCTAGGTGACAGGCCAGACCAAGAGCAGTTCACCAAAAACCCCCTATGGAGAAAAAATCCAGGACCGTGATGTCGCCCGGTAGGACGCAGCCGGGGCCCCACCCTGGAGCCAGGCCCGGGGTTGGGGCTCGTATGCGAGCACTTGGTGGCCGGGCCTTTGCCCATGGGGCCCGGCCGGGCTCAGCCCGAAGAGGTGACGTGGGCCCGACCTCCTGTGGGTTCACCACCCACAGAGGTAGCAGTAGGGGTTTGGTGCAGTGTGGATTGGGTGGCAGTCGAAGGCAGGGGCCTCGACGACCTGATCCCCGGACACAGCGGCTGGCTGTTGGGACATGGAATGTCACTTCGCTGGGGGGGGAAAAGAGCCTGAGCTTGTGCGGGAGGTTGAGAGGTACCGGCTAGAGATAGTCGGGCTCACCTCCACGCACAGCTTGGGCTCTGGAACCCAGCTCCTCGAGAGGGGCTGGACTTTCCAATTCTCTGGAGTCACCCGTGGTGAGCGGCGGCGGGCTGGTGTGGGCTTGCTTATAGCTCCCCAGCTCAGCCGCCATGTGTTGGAGTTTACCCCAGTGAACGAGAGGGTCGCCTCTCTGCGCCTTCGGATTGGGGAGAGGGCTCTTGCTGTTGTTTGTGCCTACGGGCCAAATAGCAGTATAGAGTATCCGGCCTTCTTGGAGTCCCTGGGAGAGGTACTGAGGGGTGCTCAGACTGGGGACTCCATTGTGTTACTGGGGGACTTCAATGCTCACGTGGGCGATGACAGTGACACCTGGAGGGGCGTTGTTGGGAGGAACGGCCTCCCCGATCTGAACCCGAGTGGTGTTTTGTTATTGGACTTCTGTGCTAGTCACGGTTTGTCCATAACGAACACCATGTTCGAGCATAGGGGTGTCCATAAGTGCACGTGGCACCAGGACACCTTAGGTCGGAGGTCGATGATCGACTTTGTAGTCGTTTCATCTGATCTCCGGCCCTATGTCTTGGACACTCGGGTGAAGAGAGGGGCTGAGCTGTCAACTGATCACCACCTGGTGGTGAGTTGGATCCGCTGGCGGAGGAGGAAGCTGGACAGACCTGGCAGGCCCAAACGTATGGTGAGGGTCTGCTGGGAACGTCTGGCCGAGCACTCTGTTGGGGAGGTCTTTAACTCCCACCTCCGGGAGAGCTTTTCCCAGCTTCTGAGGGAGGCGGGGGACATTGAGTCTGAGTGGACCATGTTCTCTACCTCCATTGTGGACGCAGCTGTTCGGAGCTGTGGCCGCAAGGTCTCCGGTGCCTGTCGTGGCGGCAATCTCCGAACCCGGTGGTGGACACCGGAAGTAAGGGATGCCGTCAAGCTGAAGGAGTCCTATCGGGCCATGTTGACCTCTGGGACTCCTGAGGCAGCCGACGGGTATCGGCAGGCCAGGCGTGCTGCAGCTCGGGCAGTTGCGGAGGCAAAAACTTGGAACTGGGAGGAGTTCGGGGAGGCCATGGAGAAGGACTATCGGTCGGCCTCGAAGAAATTCTGGCAAACCGTCCAGCGCCTCAGGAGGGGGAAGCAGTACTCTGCCAACACTTTACAGTGCGGGTGGGGAGCTGTTGACCTCGACTGGGGACATTGTCGGGCGGTGGAAGGAATACTTTGAGGATCTCCTCAATCCCACCGTCATGTCTTCCACTGAGGAGACTGAGGCTGATGACTCAGAGGTGGACTTGTCCATTACCCAAGCCGAAGTCACTGAGGTGGTTTGCAAGCTCCTCGGTGGCAAGGCACCGGGGGTGGATGAGATCCGCCCTGAGTATCTCAAGTCTCTGGATGTTGTGGGGCTGTCTTGGTTGACACGCCTCTGCAACATCGCGTGGCGGTCGGGGACAGTGCCTCTGGAGTGGCAGACTGGGGTGGTGGTCCCTCTTTTTAAGAAAGGGGACCGGAGAGTGTGCTCCAATTATAGGGGAATCACACTTCTCAGCCTCCCAGGGAAAGTTTACTCCAGGGTACTGGAGAGGAGAATTCGACCAATAGTCGAACCTCGGATCCAGGAGGAACAATGCGGTTTTCGTCCTGGTCGCGGAACACTGGACCAGCTCTATACCCTTCATAGGGTGCTCGAGGGTTCATGGGAGTTTGCCCAACCAGTCCACATGTGCTTTGTGGATGTAGAGAAGGCATTTGACCGTGTCCCCCGTGGTATTCTGTGGGGGGTGCTTCGGGAGTATGGGGTTCGGGGCTCTTTGCTAAGGGCTGTCCGGTCCCTGTACGAACGGAGCAGGAGTCTGGTTCGCATTGCCGGCAGTAAGTCAGACCTGTTCCCAGTGCATGTTGGACTCCGGCAGGGCTGCCCTTTGTCACCGGTTCTGTTCATAATTTTTATGGACAGAATTTCTAGGCGCAGCCAGGGGCCGGAAGGAATCCTGTTTGGGAACCACAGGATTTCATCTCTGCTTTTTGCGGATGATGTTGTCCTGTTGGCTTCTTCAAACCAGGACCTTCAGCATGCACTGGGGCAGTTTGCAGTCGAGTGTGAAGCGGCTGGGATGAGAATCAGCACCTCCAAGTCCGAGGCCATGGTTCTCGACCGGAAAAGGGTGGCTTGCCCTCTCCAGGTTGGTGGAGAAGTCCTGCCTCAAGTGGAGGAGTTTAAGTATCTCGGGATCTTGTTCACGAGTGAGGGAAGGATGGAGCGTGAGATCGACAGGCGGATCGGTGCAGCCTCCGCAGTGATGCGGTCGCTTTACCGGTCCGTCGTGGTGAAGAAGGAGCTGAGCCAAAAGGCAAAGCTCTCAATTTACTGGTCGATCTACGTTCCGACTCTCACCTATGGTCATGAGCTTTGGGTAATGACAGAAAGAACAAGATCGCGGATACAAGCGGCTGAAATGAGTTTCCTTCGCAGGGTGGCTGGGCGCTCCCTTAGAGATAGGGTGAGAAGCACAGTCACTCGGGAGGAGCTCGGAGTAGAGCCGCTGCTCCTCCACATCGAGAGGAACCAGCTGAGGTGGCTCGGGCATCTTTTTCGGATGCCTCCTGGACGCCTCCCTGGGGAGGTGTTCCAGGCATGTCCCCCCGGGAGGAGGCCCCGGGGAAGACCCAGGACACGCTGGAGGGACCATGTCTCTCGGCTGGCCTGGGAACGCCTTGGTGTTCTTCCCGAGGTGTCTGGGGAAAGGGAAGTTTGGGCTTCCATGCTTAGACTGCTGCCTCCGTGACCCGGTCCCGGATAAGCGGAAGAAGACGAGATGAGACAGAAACACTATTGATTTTGTGTTATGAAACAGAATAAAAAAATAGATTATAACTCGATGGAACTTGATGCCAACAGCGTCGATGGGGATGCCTCCACCTGGTAGACTACACACCTTATTAAAGTTGTGATTTGGGGATGGACATTTGACCTCACAGTAATCTTGACCTGTGACCTTTTAACCTCAAAATCTAATCAGTTCAATGTTTGTCCCAAAGCGCACAAATGGTGAAAGTTTGGTGAAATTCCTTTCATTTGCCTTGGAGATATTGTGGTCACAAGGTTTTCGGACAGACATTTGACCTCACAGTGGCCCTGACCTTAGACCCTTTGATCTCAAAATCTAATCATTTCATCTTCGTCCCAAAGGGCACAAATGGTGAAAGTTTGGTGAGATTCCTTTCATTGGTCTTTGAGATATGGTGTTCACAAAGTTTGGGGATGGACATTTGACTTCACAGTAATCTTGACCTGTGACCTTTAAACCTCAAAATCTAATCAGTTCATGTTTGTCCTCAAATGCACAAATGGTGAAAGTTTGGTAAAATTCCCTTCATTTGCCTTGGAGATATTGTGTTCACAAGGTTTTCGGACAGACATTTGACCTCAAAGTGACCTTGACCTTAGACCTTTTGATCTCAAAATCTAATCAGTTCATGTTTGTCCCAAAGCGCACAAATGGTGAAAGTTTGGTGAAATTCCTTTCATTAGCCTTTGAGATATCGTGTTCACAAGGTTTCGGGATGGACGGACGGACGGACGCACGCATGGACGGACAACCCGAAAACATAATGCCTCCTGCACCTTACAGTGGCAGAGGCATAAAAATGGTAATACATATTCTTTTAATCGATGAATAATTTCAGCACAAGCGATCTAGAATGAGAACAAGAGAAGAGTGGAAGATAAGCATAAGCACCGAATTCATATACATACCACATATTCCTGTAGAAAGTTATCTGGATCTTCACCCATGTAGACACAGACTCCCTTAATGATGCACTCTCGTCCAGCATCTACATCACACTGAAAGGACATTTTCTCGGTTAGCATCTTCATTCAGTCCATGTGCCTTAATTTAACAACATCTACTGGTATAAACTGTCATATGGGTGCACATTTCTTTTCTCGGGTTTCCTACAATTGTGCAAGCCTTGCCATGTACTCCAAATCATGTGGGAGGAAGATTGAAGGGAAAGAGACAGAAAGAAAGAGAAGGTAGACAAATATATGAAGATAAATAAGGAAACAGAGGAACAGTTAAAGTTGATACAAAAATATGCAATAGTTGAAGGACAAAGATGTAAAGTAAATGTGCAAAAAAAATAAAAGCTGTAAATTTAACATTTCTCGGACTGTGGGACTCCGGCATCACTTACATTAGCCATTTGTGCAGTGATTTTTTGAGCCTTATCCCTAGCTGTCCTCCTCTCCTTTGGAACAGCCTTATCAGGTTGTCAGAGTGGAGGCCCAGCTGAGACAGGAACTTGGACTGAAGTGGAACAGTGGTGATTCTCTTGAATTCAGTGTTGATCTGAAAAACAAGCAAGAACAGAGGATTCAAGGGGAAGGTCAAAGCAGATCAAGACAGTCAAGGATGGAGATGAAGCACAGACAAATGTACTATCAGGCATATTAGCAATTTGCCAGTGCACGCAAGACTTTCCTTTTATCAACAGCAAATTCAAGATGAAAAACCCAGCATGAGATAAGACTTACCTCACTGACTTCAAACAGAGCAGGCCATCTCGCCATGAAATCCTAGACCATTGGTGCGTCACAAACAACTTCATGTCTTCTGTATGCATAAGTCTTTTCCATATTGAGCTTCACAACCTCTCGGTTGTTCCTCTTCTTTACATCTAAGAGTAAAGATTTCCACATGGCTTCCAGACTCTCCTCAGTTTCAGCTGATGGGTATGTCGGGCAAAAATTCACTTCTGCTCTCTTTGCCTTTTTGACACCAAAGGCTGCACTGTGCTTTCCAGCAGGTTTGTTTTTTAAGGAGTTCACGGTCACTTCTGGGCAGCCCAGTTTTCTCAGATGTGTGCGGTAGTTAGACAATTTATATTTTAAACTGGTCTTCCATCCACCACATCCAGTGCAGGACCCCTTCTCAGTTAAACATGGATGTTTCTTGATGAGACTCTGGGCTCCCTGTTCCATCTCCTTATCGCTGACATAGACTTTATACTGCACAAGTTCCTGCACTAAACCGTTAAGGATGGCTGACTTCAACTTGGGATCTGGAATAAGTACAGTGCCATTTTGAATGTAAGCTAAACCTGCCTGCTGAAGTTTTAACTCTGTATCATAGGCAGGGCTTTGAACCGGTTCAAGGAACGAAAACGAAAACCGGGAACTTTTTCTATTTCACATGGAACAGAAACGAAACCAGAAACTTTATTATTTTTTATGTTCCGGAACAGAAACGCTTATTAAAAATAATGGTAACCGGTTAATACCGGTTTTTATTTCATTCCTCAAAGTTTCTGTAGCCTACAAATAAAAAAGTCATTCTTCTCCTGCGCAAGTTTCTATGACCCGCTGGGGTTCACTTCCTGTGTGACGTTCGCTGACTGAATGGAGAGAGCGGGAAGGTGGACTACTATCACGTCTCCATGTGATAATAAGTGAGTAAGTGCATTACTCACTAAGTGCATTACTGAGTGTCTGAGCAAAGAGGAGCCTGAATGTTGCAACATCCCTATTGGTTGTTTGTAAAAATGTATCAATTGTTGCCCTTCCCACGGGAATCATTGTGGGCTCGAGAGACGAGACCTGACGAGTTAGTTCGTTGGTAGCAGAACAAAATGTCTGGACACAAATCCGGTTTTCAGAAAAGGAAAGACAATAAACAGAGGGTCGAAAATACAAAAAAGGAGGCAGAAAATGCAAAACGAGTTTTAAGGTAGGACAAATGGTTACTTTTTAAGGCAGCCCGCCGTGGCTGCAGGCTTTCAGTTGTGTCATTGAATGGTTACTTTTCTGAGGCAGCCCGCCGTGGCTGCCTGCAGCCTTATTTATTATAGCCCATTTAGTTAAAATAGTTGATATAAAATGTTTATAGTTATAGTTATGTGATGGTTGTCCTGATTTAGACTGGTGTTTTTTTTTTGGGGGGGGGGTTGCGCGATGTTGCACCCGGGTCCAGATTAGGGCAGAACCGGCCCTGGCTACATTTCAGGTGCAGTTTGTTTTATGTATGTATGTACTTGCATAGATGTCTACTTGGTCTTCCAATATGGCGCCTAACAAAATCTTGCGGCGCGGTGACGTCATGTGGTAGCCCTCTATAGGGCCTGACTAGCCTTTGGTAACACACTAAACGAATTATCTTTCATTTTTGGCACTTTTTCTGTTTGTGTAGATGGGAAGACATACTGAGAATCCAAATCGCCAACATTTGAAATAATAATTGTTTTGAATTATTTCTTGTCTTATTTAATGAAGGTTGTAATAGAATTAGCCTACATTTGGCTTAAGCTGGATGAGACAGAGACATAATTTTATAGCCATTTGTTAAACAGCTGACAGGGAACGTAATTAACCGTTCCGGGAACGAAATTTTTTTGTTCTAACCGGTTCGGGAACATCTATTTAATGGTGGAACCCAAAACCGGAAATGTTAAAATTCCGTTTCTGTTCGGAACGAACCAATAGGAAAAAAATTCTGGTTCAAAGCCCTGATCATAGGAGAACTTTGGTACATGAAAAACAGCTGGCCAGGAGGGCCGTGAGCTTGTAGACTCACTTGATGACAGTATATCTGTATCCACAAGTGCACCTGACAGGGATGAAGAGTCAGTTGTTGAGCAAGGACTGAATGCTTGGAGCTGTAGGACTGGATTAAGCACAGTAGAGCTCTCATCATGTTGCATAGTGGTGGGCCTTGACATATCAATAACTCTAAGAATACCTTTGTCTTCCACTTCTGACACTGAGGTAAGGTTAAGGAACTCGTTTCCAAACAAGGAATCCATAAATTGAAGTCTAAAGTTGCCCTGAAGTTCACACTGTTTCTTGACTTCAACAATAAGGTCACCAATGGATTCAGGGAGTCCGTGGGAGAGAGTCGACCTCTGAGAGCTACCATCAGTCAATATGATCTTTAGGATCATAGGAGTCGCCATCTTCAAAGCCATTTACTCTGCAGACACACACAAAGAAAATTATACATCAGACATCCATGTAATTTAAAATGCCAAATTCAGTGGCAAAAACTTATTTTTCAATTACTGCATGCAGCAGGTATGCAAATTTATAGTAAAAAAAAAAAAAAAAAGATAAAATATAGTTGGAAAAAAGGAGAAAATAAACAAATAGCAAGATAATGTAATACAGGGTGAGTGCACGTAATCCTGTAACATACATCAAGATAATTAGTCAGATAATTCATCCCCAAAATGTAATTCAGATTGAAATAAAAAGCTCACTGCACTAAATTCAAAACAAGATGGAAACCTGCTATCATGTCCAAATACATTGACAGGTCTTTAAACACAAAGACTATAGCTTCTTTCGACTAGCAATATTTGTCAGAATAAAGCAAGTCTATATTTTCAATTATAATCAAATGTGAAAAAATAGCATTAATATTTTCTATCTATAACTCATTCTTTTTAAAATGTATCTCAAGCTAAATGAAGGTCAAGGTAAACTTTATTATCCCCCAGGGGGAAACTCAAGTGGTCCATATTGCACATCTCCTCAAAACATACCAAAGACATATAGACAGACAGACAATAGACATACCACATTAAAATAAATCTATGATAAAAGGTGTGATGTAAGATAAAAACAATAAGAGATAAAAACTGTGCGCTACATCAAATAAATAAAATACATAAAAGGAAATTTGTACAGATGAGTGAACTAAAGTGCAACAGATGTTTTTGGTTTGTTATTGTATAGTCTTATTGCTGTGGGTACAAATGATTTGTAGTATCTCGCTGTCCTGATTGGCCTCTGCAGAAATCTGTTATTAGACCTGGTGCTTCTTAAAAACTTTGGGAACAGAGGATGTGTTGGGTCAGTTTAAATTTGATCCATCTTTCTTAAAATAAGCTCATTGTACAGTTCGACTGCAGATGTCTGATCCACACCAATAAACCGGCTGGCTGATTTAATGATACGCTGCAATTTTTTGTGGTCCTGTACGTGCATATTTCCATAGACGCAGATTAGCCCAAATGATAAAATACTCTGTAAAAGTGATTTATAAAACAATTGGAGAATACTACAGTCTAATCTAAAATCTTTGAGTTTCCTAAGAAAGAACATCCTCTGTTGTAGCTTCTTGAAGTTACAATGAAGATTAGGGATGGGAATCTTCATAATCAAAGCGATACGATACGCATCTCGATACACTGCCAACGATTCGATACATTCAAGATTAATGAAATTGCCAGTGCTAAGATGCGATACGATTCTCCCGCATGCTGCGATACGGTGCGATACCGTACGATTTAATTCTAATACAATGCGGTCCAGTGCGATACGATGCGATTCGATACGATGCAATGCAGAAGAAAAGTGAACCATGGAATACAGAGTAGTTCAAGTTATGGCACTTGAAGCATTAAAGCTGTGCCTTTTATTTTGAAACACAGGAAGTACAACATAAAGTGCTTAGAGGTCTCTCTGGAACAGCAGAGTTTACATATGGCCGTTGACTTGTCCAGTTCTCCCCCTCGCTTGTAGAACCCGAAATCTTTCCATACGTTAGACTTGAAACCCACCACCGAATGAACAATGTCTGTTTTGTCTTCCTCCATGTTAACCGCTATCTGGCTAGTGGTGTGTCGTTCACGAACGAACCGTTCTTTTTGAACGAGTCTTCGAAGTGAACGACTAGAACTAGTTCGCGCTGCCTCTCGTTCTCGGTCGTTCGCGAATCAGCAGTCTCTGCTCGCTGGCAGCAGGGCGGTCGCTGAATCTCGGTCGTTGGCGAATCAGCAGGATCTGTTCAGTAGCAGAAGGGCGTCCAACTTGCATTTTGATCTGTGCAGAGCAGCACCACTTTACTTCTTTAAGGGCTATCTGAGCCCTATTATCAGAGCGTTGACACATGCCAGGTCTTTAGTTTACAATTTAGAGCTCTCACTCAGCAATACATTTCAGTTCACAGCGAACGAGCTCAGCAGTTCGCGAACGAACGAACAGCCAGCCTGCTGCCATACTGGGCTGGGCACATAGCAACTAGTGGTGTGTCGTTCACGAACGAACCGTTCTTTCTGAACGAGTCTTCGAAGTGAACGACTAGAACAATGAATGATCATGAATGCAGCAGAGAGACATCGCAGGCTACTGTTCGCTGAATACGATGACTTGTAAAGTTGTTTATTCTCTGAAATGAGTGTTGCTGTTAAATAAGCAATTTTTTTTTTTTTTGCTTAATGGGTTTGAGAGAACAACTGCATAGCCGGCAGACCATGGCTCTACTAAAATAAATATAATAAATATAAAAACAGCTTTATTCTCATCTACATTTAATTAACTTTCAGAGCTTTGTTTATGTAGTCTTTTTCAGATAATGCTAGGATAATGTTTTTCTTCCATCTTTTTCTCAAGCACATTGTAATGTATGAAAATCTATTGTGGATGGCACCTCTGCCGCCTCTCGTTCACTCAAGATGAACTAAACTTCGGACGACAGCCATTGTTGTGCCGCTTTGGTGTGACGTCATCAAAATGAACGAGTGAACGAACTGAACGAACGAATTTCTTTGCTGAACTGACCGACATGAACGAACTGGCGGAAATGAAATGAATCGCCATGTCCCACCAATATATCTGGCTGACTTTCCGCCTCTATCCTATTCGAAAGCTAGGTTGGACCCGCCTATTCGCGCGAGACTTGAGCCGAGACTTGAGTAGGAGAGAGATAGAGAGATGAAACCCAGAAATACCAGACCCTTTTCTAAACTGTTATGTTATAATTTATTCATTATATGTATTAAATTAAGATATTAATCGGTTTATATCGATGCAGACAGTTTAGATACGATGCATCTCGAGTTTATGTGCGTTTTTTTCCGATGCGACGTTTGCAAATCGATGCAACTGCATCTTAACAGGTCGTATCGATTTTCCGATGTGCATCGGTGAATCTTCCCAAGCCTAATGAAGATACAAATTTAGGGCTTTAAAAAAAAAAACATGAGAGCACTTACTATTATAAAGCCTTTTGAATATGTATGATGTGCAAATAGGATGGTGTACGTGTAAAAGAAAATATCAGTGAGGTGTCTCAATTTAAAAAAAAAAAAAAAATCACAAGGCAAATGTGCTAGATGCAGACATGAACTTTGATTAGACTTTCTGGACACAATGGCAAGCTGAAAAATAATTTTAAAACCAGTTTGTGTTGCAATTACATGTACCAGACTTACGGTGCTCAGCGTGAATGAGTGCACCCCCTTTGAAAAGTAACATTTTAAACAATATCTCAGTGAACACAAACAATTTCCAAAATGTTGACAAGACCAAGTTTAATATAACATCTGTTTAACTTATAACATGAAAGTAAAGTGAATAATATAACTTAGATTACACATTTTTTCAGTTTTACTCAAATTAGGGTGGTGCAAAAATGAGTACACCCCACAACTCCTTTGTCCCTCACGTCATCAGACTGTACAACTCCTCTCTGGGGGGGGGGGGGGGGGGGGGGGGGTGTTACAGGAGGACAGAGGATGGGAAGGAGCAGTAGCCTAGCCTGACAGAAAGCAATACCAGACAACGTGCAATATAATGAACAATATAAAGTGCAATATCTCTCCTGCCCCCCCCCCTTTTCCCCCTCTCCTCCCTATATCTTATTCTTTTTATATTTGTATATGTAGATACTTAATTTTAATTTTTCTAGAAGTTTTCCTCTATTTCTTTTCTCTGTTTATCTGTAATGATGCTGCTGGAATCTTAATTTCCCTGAGGGAACCCGCCCAAAGGGATCAATAAAGTTTTATCTAATCTAACAAAAACTACTACATCTAGTACTTTGTACAGCCTCCATGATTTTTAATGACAGCACCAAGTCTTTTAGGCATGGAATGAACAAGTTGGTGAAATTTTGCAACATCAATCTTTTTCCATTCTTCAACAATGACCTCTTTTAGTGACTGGATGCTGGATGGAGAGTGATGTTCAACTTGTCTCTTCAGAATTCCCCATAGGTGTTTGATTGGGTTCAGATCAGGAAACATACTTGGCCACTGAATCACTTTCACCCTGTTCTTCTTCAGAAATCCAACAGTGGCCTTAGATGTGTGTTTAGGATTATTGTCATGTTGGAAACGTGCACAATGACCAAGGGCATGGAGTGATGGTAGCATCTTCTCTTTCAGTACAGAGCAATACGTCTGTGAATTCATGATGCCATCAATGAAATGTAGCTCCCCGACACCAGCAGCACTCATGCAGCCCCACATAAGGACACTGCCACCACCATGTTTCACTGTAGGCACCATGCATTTTTCTTTGTATTCCTCACTTTGCAATGCCATACAGTTTTGAAGCCATCAGTTCGAAAAACATGTATCTTGGTCTCATCACTCCAGAGTATGGAGTCCCAGTAGTCTTCATCTTTGTCAGCATGGGCCCTGGCAAAATCTAGGCAGGCTTTTTTGTGCCTGGGCTTTAGGAGAGGCTTCTTTCATGGACGGCATCCATGCGTGCCATTCCTCTGCAGTGTACGCCGTATTGTGTCACGGGAAATAGTCACCCCAGTTTGGCTTTCTACTTCTTTAGATAACTGCAGTGAACTTGCATGCTGATTTTCTTCAACCCTTCTCATCAGAAGATGCTCCTGTCAAGGTGTTAACTTCCGTGGATGACCTGGACATCTCTGTGAGATGGTTGCAGTTCCATCTTTCTTAAATTTTTGTACCACATTTGCTACAGCATTCTGACTGATAAGTAAAGCTTTGCTGATCTTCTTGTCACCTTCACCTTTGTGGTGTAAAGAAATTATTTTCTTTGGGGAATTCTGAAGAGACAAGTTGAGCATCACTCTCCATCCAGCATCCAGTCACTAAAAGAGGTCATTGTTGAAGAATGGAAAAAGATTGATGTTGCAAACTTGTTCATTCCATGCCTAGAAGACTTGGTGCTGTCATTAAAAATCATGGAGGCCATACAAAAGTACTAGATGTAGTAGTTTTTGTTGTGGGGTGTACTCATTTTTGCACCACCCTAATTTGAGTAAAACTGAAAAAACGTGTAATCTAAATTATATTATTAATCTTACTTTCATGTTACAAGTTAAACAGAGGTTATATTAAACTTTGTCTTGTCAACATTTTGGAAATTGTTTGTGTTCATTGAGATACTGTTTAAAATGTTACTTTTCAAAGGGGGTGGACTCATTTACGCTGAGCACTGTATATAATGTATTATTGTCTTGGAAATGGTGCTATGAGTGTAATGTAATGTTGAACATGGAGGCGCGACTGATGCTCGTGGCGGTTTCTCTCAGTGAAAATGCAGTGCTTTTGTGTGTTAGTGGAATGACTGGTGAAAGCATACAAAAGTTTAGCACAAGTTTACTCTAAGTATCTAGTAGGTTCCTGATGTGGGCAAATGCTACAGAAAACACACACAGACACTAATTAATTAATTAATTAATTAATTAATTAATTAAAAATAAAGAACCCCAACCTGATTGTTGACATCTTCTAAGGCGATATTTTACCAAGTTCAACCGCCTACATTTTACTGGGGCTTTGTCTCTGCATTTGTAACTGTAATATAAATTGGAGTAGCGCTTACATGTACGTATATCACATCTTTACATATATTTTCTATGGTTCACATAAACGGTAGAAATATAAACTTACCCTTTACAAAATGATCTGCACATACTGGGACATATTTGTAGCTGGTTTCTTTTATGTTCGATCTGTTCAGATTTGCAAGCCACTGTCTCTGTTGTCTACGGGTTACAGCTTCCATTTGGGCTCTTTCTCGCATTGTAACAGCGGCTCAATTAAACAATCTGACTCCAGCCTGAGCAGAATAGTTTAAGTAGCCAATACCTGCGCAAATTTGCAGCATTTCGTATTAAGGAACTTGCTGCTATGCATGTGTTATTCCACAAAGATGGCGGACACGGCTAAATCAGAGAGGGTCATGGGCAAACGGTCTATAGTCACTGTCTGGAGCGCAGGGGCGAAGCTCGATAAAACCCCCCGACACAGCCGGCTAACGGCTGCTCTCCACCAGCTACGACTTTAAAATGCATATCACGGGTAAATTCAGGAGCAAGATCAATATAATTCTCCTATTTTATATTAAACTTTGGTCAAATATCTGTCACATTTTGCTTAATTTTTCTACCTTGCGCAATACCAGAAAAATTCAGTTGAAATCAAGCCATTTGAAGCGAATTGGTCCGCCTCTGAAAAAACTTGGCATTTGAATTTCCTGGCAAACATTGATTTTCGTGACATCACGTGCGGGATGCATCCTTCTGAATCCTACGTCAGCATTGGTTTATTTATGAGAAAACGACCGTATTATTTACATCCCTGGTGTTGTCTCCGTCATCTTCACTACTTGAATCATCATCAAATCCAAACAGATGAAGCCCCAATTCTGACATCTCATTATATTCTTCATCCAAAGGTGAAGTAACATTGCGCTCAGGTGACAATTCCATATTTCAATGCAAAATCGCTACCTGCTAAACTTGGTCTACACAGGCTGTGCACTGAAACCGTGCAAGCTCTCGCAGCCTGCTGGCGCTTCCGCAGGTGACGTCACGAATCTGGCTCCAGACTCCCTTGGGATTTTTCCAGACGCCATTTGTTATTTATTTTTTTGCTGTAGACAGATGGCCTTGTGCAAAATTACCCTTCTGGACGAATGTGTAAAGGGACATGCTTTCATACAAAAAAAAAACAAAAAATTGGTCCAGGATATGCACTTTAATGAAGCACCGTGGTCAGGGCTGCTGACAGCTTTGGCTGGGCCCGGGACAAAATGCTCTGAATGGGCCCCCCCCCCAAACCCACCTCTCTTATCCGAGTCTCTACTCACTCCAACCCTTAAATGACAGGTATTCAAAAACCATTCAACTGGTCAACAACCATTTCATTTTAGCATTTCAACATTTTTACAGTTTTAACATTTCCTTAGTCTGCAACTATTCAGGTGCGAAATGCAATACGCCGGACTTTTGTTGTGCGTGCGTGCGTACTGTCCAGTGTGAAAAGCAGAGAAGAACACACCGCTCGAGAAACGGCGGGATATGATTGCGGGCTAATGTGAATATTCTTAGCTTCAATCAGATATATGAAACACAATGTTATTAAGCCGTTGTGGTTATGAAATGATTCAATGTCCTGTGCGTTTGATATGGTGTTCAGTGTGACTTGCTCTCCCCTCGTTTGTAACATGAATTGCGTGCCGCGCGTGCCTTGGTTGGGGTTACTTTGGGGCTGGAAAAAGTTGGCTGTGTCTTACCCAGTGATGGGAATAACGGCGTTGGAAATAAACGGACGGCGTTACTTTTTTTAGTAACGAGTAATCTAACTAATTACTTTTTACATCGTTATAACGCAGTTCCTGTTACTTACAATAAAATACTATGCGTTACTTTATTAAAACTGTTCTCATCTGGCACACTGCTCGTTCAGCCTTTCTTTACTCTGCTTTCGTGTGGGGTGAGGAGACACGAGACAACGGCACAGTAAGCCAATCAGAGTAGATTTGGACAACATACGTAGGTAGGCCACGCCTACTGCACTACTGCGCGCTCTTTCAATCGGAAGACACAGCGATGATCACTTTTATTATGATTACACTAATTGAATTTGATTTTTTTGAGGGGGAACAAAATGTAATGGAATAATTACTTTCCCTGGTAATTAGTTACTTTTATGACAAAGTAACTCCGTTACTAACTCAGTTACTTTTTGGTAAAAGTAACTACAACTAATTACTTTTTGAAAGTAACGTGCCCAACACTGGTCTTACCTGGCTCAGCTGCCCCACTGCCTTTGCTAGTACCTGCTGCATCATCCGAACCTTTTTTAAAATATTTATGCAGTGAGCCCCTGAGTCTCTTGGTTTCTTCCTCTCTATTTCTCTTTTCTTTTCTGTGCTCCTGACTTGTGCATGTTGGCAAATGGCACGCACGCTGATTGTTGAAGCGCTATGATCGAACGATGTCATTTTTTTCCCCTTAATCAAAGAGTCAGACCAAACCATTTTTGCATTAGGGGTGGTAGGGGGTTCTTGACGCCTTTTTCAAAGACAATAAAGGCAAAAGATCTAGAAATAAATTTATTGAATGCAAATATAGCACATTTCTCCCCCAAATCAACACATTTTGAAATGAAATAAAATAATCGCAACTTCATGAGAGCCCAGTTCTGCCCCCCCCATTCCTGGGCACGGGACAACATACCCGTTTGTCCCCCCCTGTCGGCGGGCCTGACCGTGGTCAGCAGCGAGACCGGGAACTCAGCAGAGAAACAAGATTCTTGACAATAACTGTCAACTGTAAATTAACTAGCAGGTGTTAGCTAACGGCTGCTAATATGCTATGCTACACACACACAAAAGTTAACAAGCTGCTGTAACTGTTACATAACGTTACTGTTCGAAAACAGCACTCTAGTGGACTGTCGCCCAACTTACTTTAACACGAACATATATACATTTGAAGAACTTACTTTTTTTGTTCGTGATTCGGTTTCTCTCCACGGTGACTTGTTGCTGCAGAAAATGGAGACTTTTCCACAATTTTCGCGGGCTGCTTCTTCTTTGGTTTATTGGCAGATCACGTCCCTTTGGTGCATACCGCCACCTACTGTACAGGAGTGTGTAAAGGGACTTAGCAGACTATCATGGCTATCTTAAGTTTAATTAGAAAAAATGAAAAAAAAAAGGATCCTAGATCCTTTTAATTAAACCTGTATCATTAAGAAAAATAAATAGGGATTTGATCCTATCTCTCTGCATTCCTTCTTCCTTAAGGATGTTTTCTATTCCATTATCAGCCTCTCTTTCTCTCCATTGCTGTCTGTGTTCTGTGTATTTATTGCAATTAAATAAAACATGAACTACATCTTCTAGAACATGACATTCACTACATAAACCATTACTCTTCCCTATTAACCGTAGAGTGCCATTAAGACCTATGTGACCCAATCTTAATCTACTATATACCACCTCTTCCCTTCTGTTGAGACCTGATATTATCCTTTTCCCCCAAACATTTTCCTGGATCTCATGATAATGCCTTGCATTGAATTCTACCTTCCATTCATTTTGCCATTTAAGTAGAACTTCAGTTTTTATTTTAGATTTAGCTTCTCCCTTCCCCACTGAAATATTAATTTCTATATGTTCTTTTTCCAGCATTTTCTTAGCAATTTTGTCAGCCACTTCATTTCCTTTAATCCCAACATGGGCTGGAACCCAACAAAACTGAACTAATAATCCAAGGTTCTTAAGATTCAATAAAACATGTCTTGCCTCTATTATCAAATCCTCTCTTATTGAGTTTCCTATTTCAAAGCTGAGTAACACTGCCAATGAATCAGTACATATGACAGATCTTAGTGGTTTGACTTCTTCAATCCATCTCAGAGCAGTTATTATTCCCACTAATTCTATAGAATATATTGACAAAAAGTTGCTAAGCCTATATCCATACTTTTTGTTGAGTTTGGGAATATATATATATCCCAATTCCACAATGCCCATCTTGTGGATCTTTTGACCCATCTGTAAATATTTTCATAAAACCATAATATTTAGATATAAGATGTCTTTGGCTGCATTCTGCAAGGTTTTGTTCATTAGGCTGCTCTGCTTTTTCATTCAGCAGTTCTAAATCAATGGATGGAACAGGCAGCACCCATGGAGGAACTGTACTCAACACAAGTGCAGGGCTTAAGTTAAAATCTTTAATTCCATATTCTACCCCTATGTTGTTAATATGCCATCCAAAACCAGAACTCTTTGAATGGTATTCCCAACACTCATTTAGAACTGATACAGCAAGATTATTTATGCTCCCTTTAAGTTTCACCCAGTATGTTAAGGACAATTTATCAAATCTTAGTTTAAGTGGGGTTTCTTCAGCTTCTACTAACAATGCACAGGTAGGAGTTGTTTTGATAGCTCCTATAGCAATCCTTAAACCTTTAAACTGAACTCTATCAAGTTTCCTGAGAGATGTTGCACATGCAGAACTATACACTATGCAACCATAATCTATGGTTGATCTGATTAATGCTTTATAAATATTCATCAGTGATTGTTTGTCTGCACCCCAGTACTGCCCAGAAATCATCCTCATCAGATTCAATACTTTTTTACACTTAGTTTCTACATGTGCTATATGCTGTTTCCATGTCATTCTTTCATCCATGAAGATTCCAAGATATTTAAACTTATTTACTCTTTCAAGTGGTTGGTTGTACAACGTTATTTTGAAATTCTTTGGGATCTTCTTTCTGGTAAAAAAAACATTACCTTAGTTTTTGGTAAAGAGAATTTAAATCCCCAATCTATTTCCCATTGTTCTAATATTTGCATTTCTTTTTGTATGCTATCTATTATATATGGGACATTACGTCCCTTTTTCCATACAACAGCATCATCTGCATACAATAGTCCTTCACCTCCTTTCTCAAATATGTCATTAATCATTATATTAAATAGAACAGGGCTTATAACACTCCCCTGGGGAATTCCACTTTCTTCCATATATTCTTCTGACAATCCATTGCCTACTCTTACCCTCAAAGTACGATGTGTCAAAAAATCTAAAATGAAATTGAACATTCTCCCATTTATCCCAATTTTCTCCAACTTAATTAATAGGCCCTCTCTCCACATGGTGTCATAAGCTTTTTCAATATCCAGAAAAAACAGCTGCCATCACCTCCTTCAAGACTTTTCAACCTCATTACAAAGTTTAACAAGAGCATCAGTGGTTGATTTACTCCTTCTAAATCCTGTTTGATAGCTTTTAAGCAAGCATTTCTTTTCTAAGAAATAATTCAGACGACCCACTCCAATTTTTCAATGAGCTTTCCTAGGTGTGAAGTTAAAGCTATGGGCCTGTAATTACCTGGGTTACTAGGATCTTTCCCTGGCTTAGGAAATGGAAGAATTGTTGCCTTTTTCTATGTTTTAGGTAATTTTCCTTCTTTCCAAATTTGATTAAATAACTCAAGTATCTTTTCCAGTATTTCCACAGGTAGTTTTCTAAACATAGCATAACACAAATTATCACTTCCTGGTGAGGAGTATGCTGTATTAGCTACTGCCATTTTCAATTCTGACATATTAAATTCATTATCAAGTATAGACCCTGTTTCAGGTTTAACATTTAGGATACCTTCATTCGCCTTTAATATATCCTCTTTCCTTTTTTTTAAAACAATCGTCTAAATGATCACCTTTATGAATATCTGCAAATATTTTACCCAACATATTAGCCTTTTCCTTATCTGATACAGCTTTGAAATTCTTGTCATCAATTAGTACAGGAATACTTGCAGGCTTATATCTACCTGACATCTTTTTGACCATCATCTACATCTTATCTAAGGTTGTTTCCCTTCCAATTGTAGAGCAAAACTGTCTCCAAGATTCCCTTTTTACCTCTTTAATTACTTTCCTCGCTAGAGCCTTTTTCTTTTGGTATTCCACAAGGTTATCTGTAGTTAATGTTTTACGCAGTTTTTTAAAAGCTTTATTTCGGTCTTTAATGACTTCTTTACATTTATCATTCCACCATGGAACATTCACTCTCTTCTTCTCACTCTTACTAATAGGAATGCTCTGACTAGCTGCAGTAAGAATGAGGATGCTTAGGTTATTATTCATCTGCTCTATAGTTTGATCAATTTTTGGAATATTTTTCATTTCTTCATTGCAACTTTTTAAAAATTTCTCCCAGTCTGCTTTCATAAAATGCCATTTATGAGGAATGTAACTTGCTTCAGTCTTCATTTCAACTTCAATTTTACAAAAGATAGGAAAATGATCACTACCAATGCTTGTTTTCTGGTCTACCTCCCATTCACATTTACTGGCTAATTTCCTATCAACTAAAGTCAGGTCAATACATGAGGTTTCATTCTTATATATATTCATCCGTGTACCACTGCCATTATTTAGACATGCTAGCATTCTTTCATTTATCATTTCTTCAATAGTCTCCCCATTTAGATCTGTGCGTTTACTTCCCCATAAGCTATTATGGGCATTAAAATCCCCACACCATATCTCTCTATGAGATCTTTTGATAATGTTTATCAACAGTTCATTTGTTAAAGCTTTACATGGGTTATAGTAATTAATAATTATGTATTTACCATTATCTCCATTAAAAATTTCAGTCACAATACATTCATGTTCCTCAGCTGTATTCAAATGTCTGTATGACACTCCTTCTCTGACAAAGGTCATACACCCTCCTCCTCTATCTTTCCCCCGTCATATCTAATGTTGTTATAACCTTTTAAGACAAAATCCAAATGTGGTTTTAACCATGTTTCCTGTATACAGATAACATCTGGTTTACTATTTAATTCATGCACATACCTTTTAAACTCTTGTCCATTTGCAATCAGACTTCTTGCATTCCACTGAAGAATGATTAACACCATTAGACATTTAACCAACTTGAGATTCTCCATATTTATTATTTAACTTTTCATGAATTTCATCAGCTTTGGTTGTGGTACCCAAAAATTCATTTGCAGTTTCCACAACTGATTTAATTCTGTCACTCTTCCTAGAGTGCTGTATTGTGACATTAACTATAGAACAGATAAATGCTATAAATTCATTTTTCTTGATCAGTAGAGTCTCTTTTGAAATTCTTGTTTTGCAATCACAACATTCTATCACTGGGTTAGACCTTGGCAGGCCTACTTTTGTCTGTTGATATATATGGTTCCCACCATTCTGTCTTGGAGTCCAAGAATTTTGCTCTGTTGGAGATACAAATCTGTTAATATTCACGTCTTTCTTATTTTTATTTATCTCCTTTAGTGCATTAGCATATGACACCTGATGAGTTAGTTTGTATTTCTGAACTTCCTTTGCCTCCTTCTGTCTCTCACACCCTCCATAAGCAGCACTATGCTGACCTCCACAGTTGCAACATTTTAACTGAACATTCCCCCCATATTTCCCAGAATCATGTTCGCCTCCACATTTTGCACATCTAAGTTTACCTCTACATTGTGCTGCTACATGGCCAAAACGTTGACATTTAAAACATCGTATCTGAGGGGGAATGAATTCTCGCACTGGGTAGCTCATGAAACCCATTTGGACTTTAGCAGGCATTTCATTCTTAAAAAAAGAGTAAAACTGACAAACACTCTGTTTTTTCTTTGCCTTTAGTCAAGCGTTTTGCATTGACTATTTCTGTCCCTTTCAGATTGTTCTTGACCTCATCAGTGGACACTGAAACTGGAATCCCAGTTATAACTCCTCTTTTCTTTGCCGCTATTCCTGGGATATGTGATGTTATTTTAGAATGATTTAATGTAGTCTTCTTGAAGATCTTATCTCGCTGAGCTTCAGATGCTGCAAAAATCAGTAGCCTACCATTTCCCATAAATCGAGCAGGATTAAATTTTACCTATTTCTTTTTCTATTGCTTTAGTAACATGAATGGGGTGTAGATCTGGCCCTCCTTGTTGATCAAACACTATGATTACTTTCCAAACCTCTTTGTCTGGCTCCTTGGTTCTAGTTCTTAATTCAGGTTTGCTCCTTTTAACAGAGTCTACAGATTCATTGCTGCTGTTAGAATCTAATCTTGGTCTCACTTGTTTTTTCCTCATTTCCTCCCAAAACATTTCATCATTACCCAAACCATAATGATCTCTTATATTACTGCCATCTGATTCCTCTGACATTGTCCACTTTACATTCACTGGACAGTAGTTTCCTTTCAAACCTCCCGCGTTTGTTATCATTGTCCCAGCAAACTACTGCTGCTGCTGTCCCTCATGGAACTAACCTTTCCACTCACGTACTCTCACCAATCTTTTCGCGGGCTTACGGGTCTTCTTTGCTTATTTGGCATCCAATTTATCGGTGTATTATCCCCACCCTCTTCTTCTTCTTCTTCTGTCAATTTATTGGCGGTTAACAATCGATGTGTATTACTGCCATCTACCGGGCTGAGGTGTGATCTCAAGGGATATTAATCGTTGCAAATGCCTGCATGAGGATAAATCAAAACTGAGCTGGCCAAATTGTCTAGAATTTGTGTAGAATGCTAAACCACAGTGATTCATCCAATCCCGTGGGTTTTTCTCGGGGTCTGGGTACCTTAACACAATTTCCCCTCCCATTGGTGACATGAAAGGACAGTCTCGAGATTAATTATTCTGTGTTAACTCATACAGACGCGCGCGCACTAATTCTTCCCGTGGTATTCTCCACGAGGATAAACCAGTTCTTCCCATGATGACCAGTCACGAGGATAAACAAATCGTCCCATGAAACCATTCATGAGGATAAACAAATCTTCCCATGATATCGCCACCTTCTGCTCCGGAGTGGTTAATGACCTTTCCTGGCGACATTTGAACGTATTCCATTTCCGGTAGAGACTAAACTCGATTACATTGAGTTTGTTTTTTTTAGTTCAATCAGTTTCAATCAACATGAAAGAAACTAGTACATTCAACATTTTCTATAAACAACTTAAGTCTACTTGACTAAACCATGTTCACAAGCAGAATATAAATTAATTGTGTTGCATTTACTAACTTCATTTTTCATCTTAATTTTGGCATTTTGTTACTGCAGACTTTTAATCCTGTTTTTTCCTTGTTCCTAAACCTCAGTCTGGTTTTTGTGGCACTTCACTGTTTGGGGCCATGCAGACATATTTCCATTTTGGGATGAGCGTTAGTACAAGTGGTTGCACTGAGCGCTTCCTAATCAGAGCTTTTGAAATCATCTCTAAACTCTTCACTGCCACACATGGCTCAGGATACTGGTTTTGTTTTTTGTTTGTTTGGTTTTATTTTGGGATACAGAGAAATGTTGTGTGCGCCGACTTTCCTGGCAGTGTTCTCTAAAATTCACAGCAGGCTCTTGTACGTGAAATTTATCAGTGCTTTAGTGCATTGTTCTTTCTGCTGTGGCAGGTTACTTTTTCATGTTTGCTGAAAATTTCAGATGATAATTTTTTTCCTTGTTTATTTCTTTAGGGTTTTATTTTTATGTTAAAGTAATTTTAAAGCTCTCTTGTGAACAGACAAAAACATGCACTCTGTTACCATAACTTTGTCAAATATGTTTTCTGTCTAATGCATAATTAACAAGATGATCACACACCAGGGACTTCAAAATCATCACATCTCACAATGACAGCACTCTTACTTTGGGTTATCCTCTTAAACCAGGCCAAAATAATCCCTTTGGCTTAACTACAAATAAAAACAATAAGGAGAGGCATTAAAATAATTAGCTGGCTTTTGGGCAGGTTGGAACAAATTATCAGTTATTACTTTCCTCATCACAGTCATAATCAAATCTTGAGATGGTCATCTATCTATCTATCTATCTATCTATCTATCTATCTATCTATCTATCTATCTATCTATCTATCTATCTATCTATCTATCTATCTATCTATCATTGCATCACTCAATTTCTCCTTTGTTTATTTCATGTTACTTTTGAATACTCTTCAATATTTAGCCTGCATGCTTTGCGCAGGACAGTTACTATGTCCAATTAAAATGGTTTTAATATTTTTAATGGGGTCACATACAACCATATTTAATATTTTATTCTCCAGTTCCTGACAACTTGGTGTGAAATTATCTCCTTATGTTTGTTTGTTGTTTTTTTTTCACAATCACTGATGATCATCTGTGTTCTTCTCTTCTGTGTGCATTTCTCTGAATTTGCTTTTTGTGTTCATTCCCTGAGCAGGAAACAAATCAAGAAGAGGAGAAAAACTATGTCGAATAAAACACTAATCTTTTTGCATTTTTGTTTCTTTTTCATGCTCTCTTCATTGGATCACTTGTTTTGTGCTTCACAAGGTAAGGACTAATCTTATTTGTTTATTCTGTTAGTTGTGTGAATCATGATTTGTATGTTTCAGGGTTTTTTTAAATTACATTTTTTTCATAAAATTAAAAGTGAAAATATTTAAGAAGTTGTCAATTACAGAAAAATATAACCTGTAGATCACATTGCATGTGCACCTGTGGTTCAGGTATTTCCTTTAGTCACCTCGACTAAACAGTCACACAAACTTAATAATTAACATGAAACTTTGGGACACAGATTTTATGAAGTGTTTCTGCTACCTGTACAGTTACACAAACGCTCCATGTGTCTATAATGTATCTACTGAGGTTCTTTACACTGTTAATGATGGGTTACAGTCAGATCTCTTTCATGGAGGATTTGTACATAAATGTAGCTTTACCAAGACATTCTCCCTTAGGTGTATTAAAGTCTACTCACTTGAAGACTTTTTGTGTTTTTACAATGGTAATTTGAATCACACACACACACACACACACACACACACACACACACACACACACACACACACACACACACACACACCATTTCCAGAAAACTGGAATATTTTCCAAAATGCAATAAAAAAAATCTGATTTGTTAATTCACGTGAACCTTTATTTAACTGACAAAAGTACAAATAAAGGATTTTCAACAATTTTACTGACCAGCTTCATTGTATTTTATAAATATGACACTTTTTAATCATCTGGGATCTGAGGATACGAATTGCTGCAGTTTGACAGCTGGATTTTTTGTTCCATTCTTGCTTGATACAAGACTTCAGCTGTTCAGCAGTCCGTGGACGCTGTTGTCTGATTCTCCTCTTCATGATGCACTGTACATTCTCAGTAGGAGACAAATCTGGACTGGTAGTAGACCAGTCAAGCACACACACTCTGTGTCTATGAAGTTTTGCTGTTGTAGCTCATGCAGAATGAGGCTTGGCATTGTCCTGCTCAAATAGGCATGGACTTCCTGGGAAGCAATGTCGCCTTGATGAATGTCTCTCTAAAATCCCAATATATGCCCCAATATATCAATGGTATCTTCACACATATACAACTCACCCATGCTGTGGGCACTGAGCCCCCCCATACCATCACAGATTCTGGCTTTTGCATCTTTCTCTGATAACAAATTGGATGGTCGTGTTCACCTTTGGCACTAAGAACTCGATCTTGGATTTTCCCAAAAACAAGCTGAAATGTGACTCATCTGACCACAGCACATGTTTCCACGGTCCTTCAGTCCATCTGAGATGAATTCAGGCCCAGAGAAATCAGTGGCATTTCTGCACAGAATTGATGAATGGTTTCCTCCTTGTGTAATACCGTTTCAGGTTGCATTTCTGGATGCAGCGGCGGACTCTTAAGTGATGACGGTTTTCCAAAATACTCCAGAGCCCATGTGATGGTTTTTCAGGCAGTGCTGCCTGAGGGCTCGAAGGTCATACACACTCAAGACTGGTTTCTGACCTCACCCTTTATGCACCGAGATGTCTCTGAATTCCCCGAATCTTTTCACATTATTATGTTCTGTAGGAAAGACCTAAAATCTTGGGTTGAGAAATGTTCTTTTTGAATTGACTCACAATTCTCTTACGAATTTTGGCAAAAAGGACTGAGCCACACCACATCCTTGCTTACAAAGACTGAGCCTTTGGTGCTGCTCCTTTTATACCCAATCATGTGACCAATTTACCTGCTTATTGTGGAATCTTCCAAAATAGTGTTACTTGAATATCCAATAAACTTTTCAGTCTTATTTTGCCTCCATTCCAACTTTGAGTGTGTTGCAGGTATCAACTTCTTGCTTTCACTGTAAAAAATAATTTGTTGTGTTAACTTAAAAAAGTGATTAACCTGGTTGCCTTAAAATTTCAAGTTTGTTGAAACTCATATAGTAAGTTAGCACAATGCAACTTGATTGCCTCATTATGCTAACTTACTATATGAGTTTTAATGAACTCAAAATTTTAAGTTAACCAGGTTACTCACTTTTTTAATTCAAAACAACAAATATTTTTACAGTGTTGTTTATATTTGCAAAATACAATTAAGTTGGTCAGTAAAACTATTGAAAATATTTTCTTTGTACTTTTGTCAGTTAAGTAAAGCTTCATGTGAATAAACAAATCACAGATTTCTGTTTTTATTGCATTTTGGAAAATATCCCAAATTTTCTGGAAATGGGGTTCACACACACACACGCGCGCAGACACACATGTGCGCACACACGCACACACACACACACACAGTGTCCTCCGTGATGATTTGTAAATTAGTATTACTTAGAAAGATTCAGTAAAAAGGATTAGATAAAAATCCACCTTCTGGTGAAGTCGTTTCATCTCACACTGAAAAAAGAGAAAAATCCAACCTTCAAGTGAAATAAATTTATTCAGAGAAAAACAAATCCCTCATCAAGAAATATATTTTCAAAAAATGTGTCACTATTATTGGCACCCCTGGAAATGATAATGAACACAGTGTAACTGAAGCATATTTCCTGTTTAGATTGTACATGTTTGAGTTGATTGGACTCTGTCGGAACTTTCACCCTGTAATCCATGACTTCCTGATTAACTGGGGAACAAATATGAGGTGACACAGAGGCCAATTTCCCTGACTCATCCACTGTATATACATCATATTTTTTAATGTTCAAATGTTATCATATGAAACCTAAGGCTTTGAGAGACTTCCTGCAGGAAAGGAACAGTCAGTCAAATTATGACATGCTTACTTGAGAAACCAGGGGTTGTTTTCTTTAACTCACAAAAATATTAATATCTCAGTGATGCTGGGGAAAAAGTTACCTTGTAGCATTGTAAAGATTTCATAGAACTAATTCCCTCAGATAAAACATACACAAAACAGGAATTAAACATAAACCTCTGTAGAATATAGACGTTTTGAATGAATCTGAAGGTTTTCTGCAACAATTTTAATCATAAAATATTGTACATCCAAGCCTGTGTTGACATATTTGATGTGATGATGAAAAAAATGGGCATGTTTTTGGGGTTGATATGATGCTGAGTCCAGACTATGATTATGCAGCCAAACCAGGTCCACTTTTTACATCCTGCTTCATTTGTGAACCAGATCATCTCAGATGTGTACTGTTTTTGTGATTAGAATTTTTATATCCAAAATATTTATATTACTTTTAAGGAAATTTCTTATAAGGCTTTGTCTCACAGTAAAATAATAATAATAATAATAATAATAATAATAATAATAATAATACCACCTCGCCGGGGTCGGAGTCCACCAGAGGGGGAGGTATTGTTTTCAGTCGGGTTTGTTTGTTTGTTCGTTTGTTTGTTAATGATATTACAGGAAAACTGCTGGATCAATCTTCATGAAATTTTCAGGATAGATGGGCATTGGTTTCAAATAGAACCTTGAACATTTTGAGGGTCATCCGGTCAAGGTCATCAAAAAAGTCAAAATTGTTTTGGTTGTGTCTCCTGCTTCATATAGAGGCACTGGCCACTACACCATCATGCTATAAGAATGTAAAAGTGTAACAATTGCGTACTGCGCATACACATGTTCTGATTAAAATGGCCGGTGAGTGTATACAATTCGGTTCACCATTCGAAATAAATGGACTAAATAAATCGCTTTCAGACATGTTTATGCTTATTACAGAGGGAAAATGCGTTCCACTGAGCTCTAGCACCGGGCCATTTCCAGGACATAAGAGTTTGGGTCAGGGCGACAGCGTGTGTATGTCAGCCTCGGTTTGGAGGTTTCAGTTTCAAAAACTGTAAGAGGCAAGAGTAGAATAATATAAAGTACAGACACTTGGTATATTTTACTTCTGTGATTTTTAAATTGTTCATTTTTGGATTACACTCCATTTTTGTGTCTACTGCCTCATAGAGTAAATATATATGCTATATTTACTGTATGGACATGGGATCAGAAAACTATTTTTATTTATAAGCAGTCACCACATGGACCCATAGGGGACTGATTTTTTCGCAATATCTTCCTTCATATTCATCATAAGTGCTACTGGGCAAGGTTTGTTTTGCCTGGAAACACTTGTTATTATTATTATTATTATATATTATTATGTGGTAGTGACCATGCGCTGAGCAAACAGGAAGTAGAGGGCGCTGCGCTGCGTGTTGGTCTGCATGGAAAATCTGCTTCCGATTATTGGTGATTTTAACTTTCTACATCGCGTTTTGAGTCCAGTAATTTGTGGATTACCTTTCAATGGGGATTATAGAAGAGTTATGAAGTGGATTTATGGACTGTTGTGAGCGTCGTATTTCACACCAGCAATTTGACAGCATTGACGGATCACATCGGTATGGCTGTTAGCATTACTTGTTATGATGCACCTACTCTGAAGAGGATTAACGAACACATGGTTAAGTCTAGACTATCCTGGAGCATATATCAAGACCTGAAATCACTTGACCTGTTGAGACCCGATGTCACTAAACGTGGAAAACGTGCAGGTGTTCCTAAGGTGAGAAAGTATGATTACATCGATGGGGTGAATGTAAACAATCTCAGAAAAGTGAAGAAAACAGCTAATGACTATCTCACAGTTGGGTGTGTAAATGCATGGTCATTGAGGAACAAAACCTGTGATTTCTATGACAACATTGTTGACGAACACTATGACATTTGTATGGTTACTGAAATGTGGTTTGATCATCATGATGCTGTGCTGCAGACTGAGGCGACCCCTGGCGGATACTGCCTCCATCATTTGCCCAGATGTGAGAGATCTGGAGGTGGAGTGGGCCTCCTCTGCAAACAGACTATGAAACCACAACAGAAGATACCTAGATCTCCATGGAAGTCATTCGAGCACTGTGAGTGGACTCTGAACTGTGGAACTCACATACTACTCGTGGTGGTAGTGTATAGGCCACCCTATTCAGAGGTGAACAGATGCACAGTCAATGACTTTCTGAATGAATTCAGCACTTACATGGAATTTGTCATCACCACCCCACATAAGCTGCTGATCGGAGGAGATTTTAATATCCATGTTGAGGACAGAGAAGCTACTGACACCAAGAAATTCCTGGAGCTATTGGAGTGTCTTAATCTACGGAATCATGTGCAGTCACTAACACATGAGAAGGGCCACACACTTGACTTGCTGATTACTCGAGACTGTGATGACATCATGCTGGATCCACCTGAGACTATGCATTTCTTGTCAGACCATGCGGTTGTCAAGACTTGTATGAAGATCCGCAAGTCAATGTGTGAGACCAAAGACATTCAGTTTAGGAGAATTAAGAACATTGACCTCGACCATTTTAAGAGAGACATTATACAGAGTGAATTGGGTAACATGAAAGATATGTCTGCTACAGAGAAAGCAGAGTTGTATGACAAGTCCTTGAGAAGTTTACTGGATGTACATGCTCCCTTGATCTCTAAGACTATCAGGATCAAGTACACTTCACCGTGGTACAACACATAACTCAGATCTATGAAGAGAGATAAACTAAAGTTATGGCCCTTTTCCACTACCCTTTTTCAGCTCACTTCAGCTCGCTTCAGCTCACTTCAGCCCAACACGACTCGCGTTTCGACTACCTTAGAACAGCACGACTCAGCTCGCTTCAGCCCTGCTTAGCACCCAAAACTCGCACGGTTTTGGAGTAGGGCTGAAGCGAGCCAAACCGAGCTGAGTGAGGCTGGGGGCGTGAGCAGACACTCCCCTGTGCACTGATTGGTGAGGAGGAGTGTCCTCACATGCCCACACATGCCCCGCAAGCACGCTGGGATCTGTAAACACCGTAAACCCGGAAGAAGAAGAATTACGAATTACGAGAATTTCTGAAGCCTTATGCGCCTCGCCTCATCTATACGCTCTTGCCAGTATCTGTTGGCATTGTCGGTGACAACAAGCCACAGCACCAAGACCAGCAACACTAACGACTCCATGTCCTCCATGTTTATTGTTTACTATCCGGGTCGTGAGACTACCGCTTAAAAGATCATTGATGTCACTGTTTGCACCGCTTAACGACATCACGTGACATCCACCCACTTTCGCTAACTCCACCCAATGTGTCCACCCACTTCCAGCCAGCACGGTTCAGCGCGGTTGTAGTCGAAATGCAACTCCAACAGCCCCGCTCAGCTCGACTCAGCACGGCACGGCTCAGCCCAACTCAGTCGCGTTTGTAGTGGAAAAGCGGCATTAGAGAGAGCTTGGTTGAAATCACAGACAGTTGATGACCATCTGAAATTTAAGCAAGCTAGATCTGAGTACATCAGGAGGTGTAATGAAGTAAAGACGATATACTACAGCAATGAGGTTCAGAAATGTGGTAGTGACCAACAGAAGCTGTTTAAGTTGATTAAGAACCTTACAGAGGGTGCTGCAGTTTCTCTGTACCCTGAGTGTATCAGCGATCAGCAACTGTGTGAAGATTTCTCTATTTTTTTCATTGACAAAATTGATAAGATAATGAGTGATATCGAGGACATCATTCACTCAGTGAATATTCCTAACATGTGTGACTATGGTAGCTGTGCTCCTAGAGATTACCAGTTTACTGACTTTAATATGTTGTCCACTGATGATGTTAGGAAACTCATCACCAAGTCCAAAACCAAGTCATCACGGCTGGATCCAATACCCACAGCCCTCCTGAAGCAGTGCATTGATGTGCTAATCCAGCCAATCACTGATATTGTGAACACTTCTTTGCATGAAGGTGTCTTCCCCAGCAACTGGAAGATTGCACTCATCATACCACTGCTTAAGAAGATGGGACTTGAGCTTATATTCAATAATTTTAGACAAGTGAGTAATTTGTCATTCATGTCCAAGCTAGTTGAGAAGGCTGGCCTCACACAGTATGTAGTTCACCTGAAGCAGATCGACAGATTCTCCAGCATGAACTCTGCATACAAGGAGTACCATAGTATGGAGACATTGTTGGTAAAAATTCACTCTGATATTATCGACAACATGGACTCTCAGAAGGTGATGCTACTGGCCCTATTGGACCTGTCGGCCGCCTTCGACACGGTCAGCTTGGACATACTCACCAGTATATTTCGGAGCCAGTTTCACATCTCAGGAAACATACTTTCCTGGTTCCAGTCCTACATACAAGATAGGGCCCAGCGTGTCATCATTAACAATGCAATCTCTGACCATCACAAGCTGAAGTATGGTGTCCCTCAGGGAAGCTGTGCTGGTCCGGTGGTTTTCCTGGGATACCTGTGCTCCTTGTATGACATCATCAAGAAGCACCTGCCTGTGGTCCAGGTCGGCGGATATGCAGATGACCATCAGCTGTATCTTTCATACAAGCCTGGAGATCACTTATCTGAGACCAGTGCTGTTGACAGCCTTCGTGCCTGTATCTCTGAGGTCAGGGCATGGATGTTATCCCATCGGTTGAAGATAAAGGACATGAAAACTGAGTTCATGATACTTGGAACTCCACAACAGCTTGCAAAAGTGACAATTCAAGACCTTGAAGTTGGAAACTCTTACATCAAGCCTGTGCAGTCACTAAAAAACCTCGGTGTGGTCTTTGACCAGCAGCTCAAAATGACTCATCATGTGAACTATATATGTCAGAAAGGTCATTATCAACTTAAGCGAATCAGGCAAATACAGAAATATTTGGACAAACCAGCCACAGAGAAAATTGTCCACGCGTTTGTGACTTCTAACGTAGATTACTGCAATGCCCTGTTGTATGGGGCCCCAAAGTGTATGATCAAAAACTACAAAAGCTGCAGAATTGTGCAGCCAGAGTTGTGTGTGGTGCCCAGAAGTACGATCACGTGACACCACTTTTGAAGGATCTCCATTGGCTGCCAGTTTCGTATCGTATCTTATTTAAGATCGCATTATTGACATACAAGTGTTTGAATGGGCTGGCACCGAATTACCTTAAAGACCTTATTGAGATCTATACTCCACAATGAACACTAAGATCCAGCAGCCAGGGCAACCTCAAGGTCCCTATAGGACTCAAGTTGGGACCCAAGCCTTTACTCATGCAGCTCCACAAGTATGGAACTCCCTCCCCATTGATATTAAATTCTATGATCTGGACTCTTTTAAGAAACATCTTCAATCATACTATTTTAAACAAGCATTTTAAATTGTATATTTATACATATATACATATGTTTTTAATTTTATTATATTTGTTATTTTATTATTTTTACTTCATTCCCTGTGTTATGTACGTGCATTGAGATTTTTATTTTCTGCACTGAATAAATAAACTGTTAAACTGTTATTATTATTATTATTATTATTATTATTATTATTATTATTATTATTATTATTATTATTATTAATTTATTTATTTTTATTATTATTGTGTCGCTCACTGTTTTTGTCAGTAGCAATAATTTCATGAAATTCAGTATCAAAAAGATTCCTCAAATTTCAAGGACTTGACAGAAGATCATTGCAGAGCAGATCATAACAGTTTTCTGCAACTCAACAATTCTTGTTCTGATACCCAGGTCATCTAATCTCTTTGATAAATGTCTTGGTGTTGTGCTGAGTGCTCCTTTTATATTTGGAATGACTTTTGTACTCATATTCCAAAGCTTTTTTTCATATTCCATAGCTCTTGCAAGGTCTTGGTACTTCTCTCTTTTTTCTCTCTTTTTCATTTACTTTCCTGTTGTATGGTACAACAAAGTCTATTATTCTGCATTCCTTCTTTTCTTTATCAATAAATACAGGATCAGGTCGTCTGGCTTCTCTGGCACAGTCAATCTGGGTGTTGAAATCCCACAGTAACTTACAGCTGTCATTTTCTGTTCCTGTTTCCAGTTGGTGTTCATACCATCTTTCTGTTACAGGTATTTTATACCTTTGGCACAGTTCCCAGTGAATTTTTCTTCCCACCCAATCATGCCAACATTTATACTCTCTTTGAGCGAGCATGTTACATTCACTTATAATGTGATTCACTGTTTGATTTCCCTCTCCACACGGCCCACACTTGCTTTCTTCCTGTGTTTTATCAATCCTTGCCTTGATAACATTGGTTCTTATTGCTTGTTCTTGGGCTGCTAAAATTATTGATTCAGTTTTATGTTGTTGTGGGTGGCATGGTGGTGTAGTGGTTAGTGCTGTCGCCTCACAGCAAGAAGGTCCGGGTTTGAGCCCCGTGACCGGCAAGGGCCTTTCTGTGCGGAGTTTGCATGTTCTCCCCGTGTCCGCGTGGGTTTCCTCCGGGTGCTCCGGTTTCCCCTACAGTCCAAAGACATGCAGGTTAGGTTAACTGGTGACTCTAAATTGAGCGTAGGTGTGAATGTGAGTGTGAATGGTTGTCTGTGTCTATGTGTCAGCCCTGTGATGACCTGGCGACTTGTCCAGGGTGTACCCCGCCTTTCGCCCGTAGTCAGCTGGGATAGGCTCCAGCTTGCCTGCGACCCTGTAGAACAGGATAAAGCGGCTAGAGATAATGAGATGAGTTTTATGTTGTATTCCAGTTCCTTTAAGCCAGAACCATCTTTCTTTTCCTGCCTCGTTATCTGTTTGTCTTAAAAACTGTCCATATAATGTTTTCTCTTTCCAATCGTGTTTCCTTTCAGTTTTCTTTTGATTCTTAAATTTACTCACACCCTCTCCTTGAAAATCTTCCATCTGTACTGCAGCCACAAGCAACCTTTCTTTGCTGATTCTCACGTAATTCTCTAATCCAAGCTGAGCAAATTCAATAGCATCTTCTATGCTCAAAAGAAAGACTTCCACCTTTTCTTCCTGGGGATGTGCTTGGATTGCTTTTGGGGTGCAATCCCTTATGCACTGTTATTAATTTTCTTGTCTTCCTATCGATATCTTGTTTTTCTTCCTTTGTCCAAACTAGAAAGTTAGTTGAGTACCTAATTAAAGAGACTGCCCAGATTTCCATCCCTTTAATCATGTTTTCCCCATTCAACTTCGTCTCAAGAACTTTTCTCACTCCTCTCTTAGACTCCTTTCTGATCTTTTCCTTCATTTCTTGCCATTTTACTTTATCAGTCTGTCATATTCCTAGACATTTGTAACTTTCTTTGTCTTCCAAAGATTTCATTACCTTGTCATTTGGCAGTTGTATCCCTTCTGATCTTATTATCTTTCCTCTTTGTTGGATCAATGTTGCACATTTTTCGATGCTAAATTCCATTCTAATACCATTTGTGAATATTCTGACTGGATAATATTATTATTATTATTATTATTATTATTATTATTATTATTATTGGGCGGCACGGTGGTGTAGTGGTTAGCGCTGTCGCCTCACAGCAAGAAGGTCCTGGGTTCGAGCCCCGGGGCCGGCGAGGGCCTTTCTGTGTGGAGTTTGCATGTTCTCCCCGTGTCTGCGTGGGTTTCCTCCGGGTGCTCCGGTTTCCCCCACAGTCCAAAGACATGCAGGTTAGGTTAACTGGTGACTCTAAATTGACCGTAGGTGTGAATGTGAGTGTGAATGGTTGTCTGTGTCTATGTGTCAGCCCTGTGATGACCTGGCGACTTGTCCAGGGTGTACCCCGCCTTTCGCCCGTAGTCAGCTGGGATAGGCTCCAGCTCGCCTGCGACCCTGTAGAAGGATAAAGCGGCTAGAGAGATAATGAGATTATTATTATTATTATTATTATTATTATTATTATTATTATTATTATTATTATTATCGGGTTTACTTAAGTATTTAATGAGATTTATTTTCTGTAAATTGCGTAAATTTGATTTTTATCAGATGTGGACATTTCAGATTGACGGGCTTACAATATTCTTTTTAAAACAGAGATATGTTTATATATCTATTTAAATGTACAACTTATGTGTTTGGCTGCTATTAGCACAGTTTGTAAGCATTTGAAACAAAACAAAACCATCATTGTGTTGATTCCTGGAGATTGCAGTTAACAGAAGTGACACAAATAAAAAGGGGATTTTAAAAAGAAAAACAAAAACAAATCAGGCTTGGCATTTAGTTTTTGCTTCAATGGCTGATAAAAGACTTGGGTTTCTCTGGATGTCAGTATTGGTCAAGAACTTTGCCTGCAAGCCATTTTAAAATTTTTAGAAAAGATGTTCTTGTTGCTTCCACGTGAGGTGTTTTCAGCTTTTGGACTCTAAGTGCCGCTGTCGGTTAAGAAGTGCTGAATGTAGGAGCTGTGGGAGGAATAGTGCACTGACAAGCTCTGGTGCTGAACACAATTATTGTGTTCTCTGAAGCAAAATGTAGGGAAAAAAAGATCGGGGTCAGCAATTCAGTTTATTTCTTTATTCAGTTGTTTCTTTATTTCTGTAAACGAGACTATCGTGCTTAGACACCGAGATTTGTTTCATGATGGCTTTCCTGTATTTACACGATCGTGCTTTCAGTCGTCGGCAGATCCTGTTGGAAATAAAATGGCTGACCGTGGTTATTTTGCTCTGTGTTTACGGGATGGACTTCGTCTGTTGTCAAGCGCGATATTCCATACCGGAGGAAACTCCAGAGGGATCATTTGTGGGGAGCATCGCGAAGGATTTGGGAATAGAGATCAGCAGACTTATTTCTGGAAAAGCTCGGGTTGTAACAAAGGGCGGCCGGCAATATGTCGAACTGAGCAGAGACAAAGGCACCCTCGTAGTGAAGGAGAGGATAGACCGAGAGGAGCTCTGCAAGCAAACAACGCCCTGCAGCTTCACCTTTGATCTGATCATGGAAAACCCCATCGAACTGCATCGTGTCACTGTGGAGGTTCAAGATATCAATGACAATGCACCAAAATTTCCTAAAGGTACCGTCAATTTACAAATTAGCGAAAACACAGAAATTGAAGGGCGATTTCCTTTAGACCGGGCTGAAGACTTAGACGTGGAAATTAACGGCATTGAAAGTTATTCTCTCACCCCGACAGATCATTTCAAATTGAAAATAAATGCTCAGGCTGACGGCGACAAACATGTAGAAATGGTTTTGCAGAGAGAACTGGACCGAGAAGAACGGGATGAGCTAAAATTAGTTCTCACTGCATATGACGGAGGATCACCAAGAAAATCAGGCACAATGCAAATTCATATTTCTGTATTAGATGTTAATGATAATAAACCCGCATGTAAAGAATCAGTTTATAAAGCGGAAGTGAGGGAAAATCTTGCCCCTGGTACCGTCGTGACTGCAGTAAGCGCCACTGATGCTGATCAGGGAGTAAATGGACAGATCACATATTCTTTCGCCCAGGCGAGTAAAGAAGCCAGAAATGTGTTTAAGATAAACACAGAAACAGGAGCGATTACAACGTTAGGTACATTAGATTATGAGAGTGACAAAAGTTATCAATTAAATGTGAAAGCAATGGATAAAGGAGGCCTGGCAGATACGTGCAAGGTCATTGTAGAAGTTCTTGATGAAAATGATAATTCCCCCTCCATACAGCTGATGTCGTTTTCAAACTTTATTGCAGAAAATTCTCCAACCGGAACAACTGTGGCTGTCATTAATGTAGAAGACGCAGATTCCGGTAAAAATGGGCTCGTGCAGTGTAAAATAAACGAAAACGTGCCGTTTAAAATAGAATCCTCGCTTTCTGATTACTATGCATTAATTACTGATGAAACTCTTGATCGAGAAAATATTGCTGAATACAACATAACCATAGTGGTGTCTGATCAGGGAAGTCCTGCTCGACACAATAACAAAACGATCAATGTGAAGATTTCCGATGTGAATGATAACCCACCCGTATTCAGTTCTGATGAGTATAAAACATTTGTTTTTGAAAACAACTCTCCGGGTGTGGCTGTGCTGACAGTCAAAGCGAGCGATGCTGACTGGGGTCCAAACGCGCGACTTTCTTATTTTTTGGAGGATAATAATATCCAGGGCAACCCAGTGAGTTCTTTAGTCTCAGTGAACTCAGACAGCGGGGTTGTACATGCGATCAAAGCCTTTGATTTTGAGCAAATGAAAACGTTCAGCTTTAATGTGACAGCCCGAGATGGAGGGTCGCCTCCTTTAAGTTCTGAAGTTACAGTGAAGATCATCGTTCAAGATCAGAATGACAACGCTCCTCAGGTTCTCTACCCAGTACAGACTGGTGGCTCTGTGGTGGCTGAGATCGTGCCTCGTTCAGCAGATGTCGGCTATCTGGTCACTAAAGTGGTGGCTGTTGATGTGGACTCTGGACAGAACGCCTGGCTCTCCTACAAACTCCAGAAAGCCACAGACAGGGCGCTGTTTGAAGTGGGAGCGCAGAATGGAGAGATACGGACTGTGCGCCAGGTCACTGATAAAGATGCAGTGAAACAAAAGCTGACTGTAGTTGTGGAGGATAACGGACAGCCATCTCGCTCAGCTGTAGTCAACATCAATGTAGCTGTAGCGGACTCTTTCCCTGAAGTGCTCTCAGAATTCACCGACTTTACGCACGCCAAACAATATAACGATGACCTCACCTTTTATTTAGTTTTAGCATTAGCTGCTGTCTCTTTCCTTTTCATCACAACTGTAGTAGTTATAATATCAGTAAAGATCTACAGGTGGAGACAATCGCGCATCTTCTATCAGTCCAATCTCCCAGTTATTCCGTACTATCCACCCGGTTACGCAGACACAGGAGTTACTGGAACTCTGCCGCACGGGTATCATTATGATGCTTGTATGACGACTGACTCGAGGAAGAGTGACTGTAAATATTCTACACTTGGAGGACAAAGTGTTTTAGTGATGGACCCGAGCTTTACAGAGACTATGCAGCGCGCAATGAGAGAAAAAGAATTCCAGCAAGACTCAGAGTCACCGGAAGTGGTAAGGAAATAACCTGTGAATATATACTGTGTCAACATTCACGTGAAATCTGCCATGAAATAGCAATAACAACTTTATTTCAGTATTTCATGATTATTATAATTTTTTTACTCATTAGTTTAGAAAAGAAGTGTAGTTCGTCAAAATTAGAATCACCAAATGTGGTAAGAAAATGATGTTTTAACAGAAGCCAGTTTAACTAGATTGTCCTATATACTATAAAATAGTCATTGAACCGTTCCTGATTTTCTTAAATTTTTTATTTCGTTTCCTTATTTTGTGCTGAAACTACTGAATGCACTTGCACAGCCCTGTCTTTAATCTCATCTCATCTCATTATCTCTAGCCGCTTTTATCCTGTTCTACAGGGTCGCAGGCAAGCTGGAGCCTATCCCAGCTGACTACGGGCGAAAGGCGGGGTACACCCTGGACAAGTCGCCAGGTCATCACAGGGCTGACACATAGACACAGACAACCATTCACACTCACATTCACACCTACGCTCAATTTAGAGTCACCAGTTAACCTAACTTGCATGCCTTTGGACTGTGGGGGAAACCGGAGCACCCGGAGGAAACCCACGCGGACACGGGGAGAACATGCAAACTCCGCACAGAAAGGCCCTCGCCGGCCCCGGGGCTCGAACCCAGACCTTCTTGCTGTGAGGTGACAGCGCTAACCACTACACCACTGTGCCGCCCTAATCGTAGAATTTGAGACTTAATTACCAGATATGACTGAAATGTATATTCAATAATGTTTAAAACGGATTAAAATTTTCCCCTGGACACAGTTTCATGGTTAGTTAATCTGTTTGGCCTGGGAGACCTCGTTTAAACGTTGGCAGTTTGTTGTGCAATGAGAGTTTGGGTTTGAGATCAGAAAATTCACTTCAAACGAGGAAAAATAGTGTCTGCATTACGTGCCCCTAGTAATGAGCATGAGGTCGTAATTTGAAGGGGGGGGGAGGATGTTTCGTTTTGCGCACTAATAGGTTTGATATTCCCGTCCAGCGCTGTTCACCACTGTGGTACTGAATTCGGTCCAGTCTGAAAACTTACACAAGGCTTTCATGGGTCATCTTTTACACATCACTGAGATGTTGTGAGAATTTTTTTTTGTATATGTGAGATGTTTCAGTTAAGAATGAAATCCATTTTTGTCTTTTTTATTAATTAATTAATTAAAAAACAACATCGCTGTGTCTGGACAGATCCCAAACAAATCCAGGTGCAGGGTTTCATTGCTCGCCCTTTTAAAATGTAATGAAAATCCTGATTGGTGTGGTAAATTTTCGCTCTTTCCATTTCAATTACATTGATTACTCTGATAGATCTTGCTATGATAGTCCCCCCAGCGTTTCCTGATTATTTGGTGTGTAGGACTTGGAGGACCTGGGACATTTTACTGTGATACACAAATGCATTTTCATCATTCATACTCTAAGGGCCACTATTTGACAAGGTTCGTGTAGAATGGAGCTGAAAACCATTCAAAGTCCCTCCTACTAACTGTTTTATTTATGACACATCAATGATTTCTTTTGCTGCCCTGACAAGAGCAGGCTACATCAGACTCTACTTTTCGGGAATATTATGGTCAAGATTTCATTTTTAACAACGTTTAGAGAATAACGTCACTGTCAGTATGGTTTATTTGCGATCGCGTGTTGTTTCTCGGTATCGTCGGATGACAAAAACGCAGTTAAAATGGCAGGCTGTGTTCTTTATTTTCTGTGTTTACGGGATGGACTTCGGCTTTTGTCAAGCGCGATATTCCATACCGGAGGAGACTCCAGAGGGATCATTTGTAGGCAACATCGCCAACGATTTGGGAATAGAGATCAGCAGACTTATTTCTGGAAAAGCTCGGGTTGTAACAAAGGGCGGCCGGCAATATGTCGAACTGAGCAGAGACAAAGGCACCCTCGTAGTGAAGGAGAGGATAGACCGAGAGGAGCTCTGCAAGCAAACAACGCCCTGCAGCTTCACCTTTGATCTGATCATGGAAAACCCCATCGAACTGCATCGTGTCACTGTGGAGGTTCAAGATATCAATGACAATGCGCCAAAATTTCCTAAAGGTACCGTCAATTTACAAATTAGTGAGAACACAGCATCTGGGAAACGCTTTCATTTAGACAACGCGGTCGATTTGGATGTCGGTGTAAATAGTATTGAAAGCTATTCTCTTAGTCAGACCAACCGATTCAAGCTTGAAATGCAAAATCAGGCCGATGGGCAAAAATATGTCGAAATGATTTTAAACCATGAGCTCGACCGAGAAGAACGTGCTGAGCTAAAATTAGTTCTGACTGCATATGACGGAGGATCACCAAGAAAGTCAGGCACAATGCAAATTCAAATTTCTGTATTAGATGTGAATGATAATGCCCCGGTGTGCAAACAATCAGTTTATAAAGCGGAAGTGAAGGAAAATTCTCCAGCTGGGACCGTCGTGACTGCAGTAAGCGCCACTGATGCTGACGAAGGAATAAACGGTCTAGTCTCGTATTCTATTGCACAGGCCAGTGTAGAAGCCAGAAATATTTTTGAGATAAACACAGAAACAGGAGAGATTACAATCACACAAGGCTTAGACTATGAGAATGAAAAGAATTATCAAATAAATATCAAGGCAATGGACAAAGGGGGGCTGGAAGATACGTGTAAAATTACTATTGAAGTTCTTGATGAAAATGATAATTCCCCCTCCATACAGCTAATGTCATTTTCAAACTTTATTGCAGAAAATTCTCCAACCGGAACAACTGTGGCTGTTCTTAATGTAGAAGACGCAGATTCCGGTAAAAATGGGCTCGTGCAGTGTAAAATAAACAAAAACTTGCCGTTTAAAATAGAATCCTCGCTTTCTGATTACTATGCATTAATTACTGATGAAACGCTTGATCGAGAAAATATTGCTGAATACAACATAACCATAGTGGTGTCTGATCAGGGAAGTCCTGCTCGACACAATAACAAAACGATCAATGTGAAGATTTCCGATGTGAATGATAACCCACCCGTATTCAGTTCTGATGAGTATAAAACATTTGTTTTTGAAAACAACTCTCCGGGTGTGGCTGTGCTGACAGTCAAAGCGAGCGATGCTGACTGGGGTCCAAACGCGCGACTCTCTTATTTTTTGGAGGAGAATAATATCCAGGGCAACCCAGGGAGTTCTTTAGTCTCAGTGAACTCAGACAGCGGGGTTGTACATGCGATCAAAGCCTTTGATTTTGAGCAAATGAAAACGTTCAGCTTTAATGTGACAGCCCGAGATGGAGGGTCGCCCCCTTTAAGTTCTGAAGTTACAGTGAAGATCATCGTTCAAGATCAGAATGACAACGCTCCTCAGGTTCTCTACCCAGTACAGACTGGAGGCTCTGTGGTGGCTGAGATCGTGCCTCGTTCAGCAGATGTCGGCTATCTGGTCGCTAAAGTGGTAGCTGTTGATGTGGACTCTGGACAGAACGCCTGGCTCTCTTACAAACTCCAGAAAGCCACAGACAGGGCGCTGTTTGAAGTGGGAGCGCAGAACGGAGAGATACGGACTGTGCGCCAGGTCACTGATAAAGATGCAGTGAAACAAAAGCTGACTGTAGTTGTGGAGGATAACGGACAGCCATCTCGCTCAGCTGTAGTCAACATCAATATAGCTGTAGCGGACTCTTTCCCTGAAGTGCTCTCAGAATTCACCGACTTTACGCACGCCAAAGAATATAACGATGACCTCACCTTTTATTTAGTTTTAGCATTAGCTGCTGTCTCTTTCCTTTTCATCACAACTGTAGTAGTTATAATATCAGTAAAGATCTACAGGTGGAGACAATCGCGCATCTTCTATCAGTCCAATCTCCCAGTTATTCCGTACTATCCACCCGGTTACGCAGACACAGGAGTTACTGGAACTCTGCCGCACGGGTATCATTATGATGCTTGTATGACGACTGACTCGAGGAAGAGTGACTGTAAATATTCTACACTTGGAGGACAAAGTGTTTTAGTGATGGACCCGAGTTTTACAGAGACTATGCAGCACGCGATGAGAGCAAAAGAATTCCAGCAAGACCCAGAGTCACCGGAAGTGGTAAGGAAATAACCTTTAAACCTAGGCCGATAGCATCTCAACTTTTCTGTGAAATATGTCGTGAAATAGCACTAAAACCTTTTTATAAAAAACAAAACAAAAAACATTTCATTCCTCCCGAAGCATTAATATAGAAACGAAGTGTCGGCAGTCAAAATTGAAATCACCGGAAGTGGTGAGGAAGTAACCGTTTAATCTCAGGCTGAATTTCACTGAATAATCGCACATTCCATGAAATAGCAACAAAAACGCTCCTTGTGCTAATAATTTTATTTATTTTCTTTGTTTTGTGCCGAGCGCTCCAAACACACTTGGCTAGATTTGTTTAACATATTAGAATAAAATTGTAATTCTGATAGAATTTGAGATTTAATTGCAAGATGTTTTAAAATGTACCCTGTGCGCGGTTTCATTGTTACTTAACCTGCTTTACTTGGGAGACCTTGTTTACACTTTGGAATTTTTTTTGTGCAGTGGAGAGCATGTGTTTGAGATCAGAAAATTCACTTCACATGAGGAAAACTTGTGTCTGCAAAATACACCTCCACTAATGAGGACGTGGTCGGTAATTTAAAGGAATTTTAAAAAATGCTTGGATTTGCGCACAAAGAAAGCGTTAATATTTCCGACTAGCGCTGTTCATCTTTGTGGTGCTGAAATCGGTCCAGTCTGACTCACTTGCACAAGGCTTTCATGGGTCATCTTTTACACATCACTGAGATTGTGTGTTGTTGTTGTTGTTGTTGTTGTTGTTGTGTGTGTGTGTGTGTGTGTGTGTGTGTGTGTGTGTGTGTGTGTGTGTGTGTGTGTGTGTGAGTGTGTGTGTCGATTTTTTTTGTGTGAAATGTTTCAGTTACGAATGCAATTTCAATTCTAACTTTAAAAAAAAAACGAAAAAAATAACCTGTATTGCTCTGTCTGGACAGATCCCAAACAAATCCACGCTGGTGTAGGCAGGGTTTCATTGCTTGTCCTTTTAAAATGTAATGAAAATCCTGATTGGTGTGGTATATTTTCGCTCTTCTGCTTCGAATATCACAGACTACTCTGATAGATCTTACTCTGACAGCCCCCCCCCCCCAGCGTTTTCTGATTATTTGGTATGTAGGACTGGGAGGACTTGGGACATTTTACTGTGATATACAAATGCATTTTCATCATTCATACTCTAAGGGCCGCTATTTGACAAGGTTCGTGTAGAATGGAGCTGAAAACCATTCAAAATCCCTCCTACTAACTGTTTTATTTATGACACATCAATGATTTCTTTTGCTGCTCCTACAAGAGCAGGCTACATCAGACTCTACTTTTCGGGAATATTATGGTCAACATTTCATTTAGAACAGCGATTAGAGAATAACGTCACTGTCAGTATGGTTTATTTGCTCTCGCGTGTTGTTTCTCGGTATCGTCGGATGACAAAAACGCAGTTAAAATGGCAGACTGTGTTCTTTATTTTCTCTGTTTACGGGATGGACTTCGGCTTTTGTCAAGCGCGATATTCCATACCGGAGGAGACTCCAGAGGGATCATTTGTAGGCAACATCGCCAACGATTTGGGAATAGAGATCAGCAGACTTATTTCTGGAAAAGCTCGGGTTGTAACAAAGGGCGGCCGGCAATATGTCGAACTGAGCAGAGACAAAGGCACCCTCGTAGTGAAGGAGAGGATAGACCGAGAGGAGCTCTGCAAGCAAACAACGCCCTGCAGCTTCACCTTTGATCTGATCATGGAAAACCCCATCGAACTGCATCGTGTCACTGTGGAGGTTCAAGATATCAATGACAATGCGCCAAAATTTCCTAAAGGTACCGTCAATTTACAAATTAGTGAGAACACAGCATCTGGGAAACGCTTTCATTTAGACAACGCGGTCGACTTGGATGTCGGTGTAAATAGTATTGAAAGCTATTCTCTTAGTCAGACCGACCGATTCAAGCTTGAAATGCAAAATCAGGCCGATGGGCAAAAATATGTCGAAATGATTTTAAACCATGAGCTCGACCGAGAAGAACGTGCTGAGCTAAAATTAGTTCTGACTGCATATGACGGAGGATCACCAAGAAAGTCAGGCACAATGCAAATTCAAATTTCTGTATTAGATGCCAATGATAATGCCCCGGTGTGCAAACAATCAGTTTATAAAGCAGAAGTGAAGGAAAATTCTCCAGCTGGGACCGTCGTGACTGCAGTAAGCGCCACTGATGCTGACGAAGGAATAAACGGTCTAGTCTCGTATTCTATTGCACAGGCCAGTGTAGAAGCCAGAAATATTTTTGAGATAAACACAGAAACAGGAGAGATTACAATCACACAAGGCTTAGACTATGAGAATGAAAAAAATTATCAAATAAATATCAAGGCAATGGACAAATGGGGGCTGGAAGATACGTGTAAAATTACTATTGAAGTTCTTGATGAAAATGATAATTCCCCCTCCATACAGCTAATGTCATTTTCAAACTTTATTGCAGAAAATTCTCCAACCGGAACAACTGTGGCTGTTCTTAATGTAGAAGACGCAGATTCCGGTAAAAATGGGCTCGTGCAGTGTAAAATAAACAAAAACTTGCCGTTTAAAATAGAATCCTCGCTTTCTGATTACTATGCATTAATTACTGATGAAACGCTTGATCGAGAAAATATTGCTGAATACAACATAACCATAGTGGTGTCTGATCAGGGAAGTCCTGCTCGACACAATAACAAAACGATCAATGTGAAGATTTCCGATGTGAATGATAACCCACCCGTATTCAGTTCTGATGGATATAAAACATTTGTTTTTGAAAACAACTCTCCGGGTGTGGCTGTGCTGACAGTCAAAGCGAGCGATGCTGACTGGGGTCCAAACGCGCGACTTTCTTATTTTTTGGAGGATAATAATATCCAGGGCAACCCAGTGAGTTCTTTAGTCTCAGTGAACTCAGACAGCGGGGTTGTACATGCGATCAAAGCCTTTGATTTTGAGCAAATGAAAACGTTCAGCTTTAATGTGACAGCCCGAGATGGAGGGTCGCCTCCTTTAAGTTCTGAAGTTACAGTGAAGATCATCGTTCAAGATCAGAATGACAACGCTCCTCAGGTTCTCTACCCAGTACAGACTGGTGGCTCTGTGGTGGCTGAGATCGTGCCTCGTTCAGCAGATGTCGGCTATCTGGTCACTAAAGTGGTGGCTGTTGATGTGGACTCTGGACAGAACGCCTGGCTCTCCTACAAACTCCAGAAAGCCACAGACAGGGCGCTGTTTGAAGTGGGAGCGCAGAACGGAGAGATACGGACTGTGCGCCAGGTCACTGATAAAGATGCAGTGAAACAAAAGCTGACTGTGGTTGTGGAGGATAACGGACAGCCATCTCGCTCAGCTGTAGTCAACATCAATGTAGCTGTAGCGGACACTTTCCCTGAAGTGCTCTCAGAATTCACCGACTTTACGCACGCCAAAGAATATAACGATGACCTCACCTTTTATTTAGTTTTAGCATTAGCTGCTGTCTCTTTCCTTTTCATCACAACTGTAGTAGTTATAATATCAGTAAAGATCTACAGGTGGAGACAATCGCGCATCTTCTATCAGTCCAATCTCCCAGTTATTCCGTACTATCCACCCGGTTACGCAGACACAGGAGTTACTGGAACTCTGCCGCACGGGTATCATTATGATGCTTGTATGACGACTGACTCGAGGAAGAGTGACTGTAAATATTCTACACTTGGAGGACAAAGTGTTTTAGTGATGGACCCGAGTTTTACAGAGACTATGCAGCGTGCGATGAGAGAAAAAGAATTCCAGCAAGACCCAGAGTCACCGGAAGTGGTAAGGAAATAACCTTTAAACCTAGGCCGATAGCATCTCAACTTTTCTGTGAAATATGTAGTGAAATAGCAATAAAACCTTTTTTTTAAACTTTTAATTCCCCCCCGAAGCATTAATATAGAAACGAAGTGTCGGCAGTCAAAATTGAAATCACCGGAAGTGGTGAGGAAGTAACCGTTTAATCTCAGGCTGTATTTCACTGAATAATCGCACATTCCATGAAATAGCAACAAGAATTTTATTTATTTTCTTTGTTTTGTGTTTAATATATTAGAATAAAATTGTAATTCTGATAGAATTTGAGATTTAATTGCAAGATGTTTTAAAATGTACCCTGTGCGCGGTTTCATTGTTACTTAACCTGCTTTACTTGGGAGACCTTGTTTACACTTTGGAATTTTTTTTTTTTTTGTGCAGTGGCAAGCATGGGTTTCAGATCAGAAAATTCACTTCACATGAGGAAAAGTTCTGTCTGCAAAATACACCTCCAGTAATGAGGACGTGGTCGGTATTTTAAAGGAATTTTAACAAAATGCTTGGATTTGCGCACAAAGAAAGCTTTAATATTTCCGTCTAGCGCTGTTCATCTTCGTGATGCTGAATTCGGTCCAGTCTGACTCACTTGCACAGGGCTTTCATGGGTCATTTTTTACACACCACTGAGATGGTGTGTGTGTGTGTGTGTGTGTGTGTGTGTGTGTGTGTGTGTGTGTGTGTGTGTGTGTGTGTGTGTGTGTCGATTTGCCTGTGTGAAGTGTTTCAGTTACGAATGCAATTTCAATTCTAACTTAAAAAAAACCGAAAAAAATAACCTGGATCGCTCTGTCTGGATAGAACCCAAACAAATCCACGCTGGTGTAGGCAGAGTTTCATTGCTTGTCCTTTTAAAATGTAATGAAAATCCTGATTGGTGTGGTATATTTTCGCTCTTCTGCTTCCAATATCACAGACTACTCTGATAGATCGTACTCTGACAGTCCCCCCCCCCCCCACCCCCAGCGTTTCCTGATTATTTGGTATGTAGAATTTGAAGGACTTGGGACATTGTACTGTGATATACAAATGCATTTTCATCATTCATACTCTAAGGGCCGCTATTTGACAAGGTTCGTGTAGAATGGAGCTGAAAACCATTCAAAATCCCTCCTACTCACTGTTTTATTAATGACACATGAACGATTTCTTTTGCTGCCCCGACAAGAGCAGGCTACATCAGACTCTACTTTTCGGGAATATTATGGTCAACATTTCATCATTTTTAACAACGATTAGAGAATAACGTCACTATCAGTATGGTTTATTTGCTCTCGCGTGTTGTTTCACGGTATCGTCGGATGACAAAAACGCAGTTAAAATGGCAGGCTGTGTTCTTTATTTTCTGTGTTTACGGGATGGACTTCGGCTTTTGTCAAGCGCGATATTCCATACCGGAGGAGACTCCAGAGGGATCATTTGTAGGCAACATCGCCAACGATTTGGGAATAGAGATCAGCAGACTTATTTCTGGAAAAGCTCGGGTTGTAACAAAGGGCGGCCGGCAATATGTCGAACTGAGCAGAGACAAAGGCACCCTCGTAGTGAAGGAGAGGATAGACCGAGAGGAGCTCTGCAAGCAAACAACGCCCTGCAGCTTCACCTTTGATCTGATCATGGAAAACCCCATCGAACTGCATCGTGTCACTGTGGAGGTTCAAGATATCAATGACAATGCGCCAAAATTTCCTAAAGGTACCGTCAATTTACAAATTAGTGAGAACACAGCATCTGGGACTCGCTTCCCATTATACAGAGCTGTAGACATGGATGTAACTGTGAATGGTATTCAAAGCTATTCACTCAGTCCGACCGATTATTTCAAGCTAGAAATAAGTGATCAGAGTGACGGCAGCAAACATGTAGAAATGGTTTTGCAGAGAGAACTGGACCGAGAAGAAAGCGATGAGCTAAAATTAGTTCTGGCTGCATATGACGGAGGATCACCAAGAAAATCAGGCACAATGCAAATTCAGATTTCTGTATTAGATGCCAATGATAATGCCCCGGTGTGCAAACAATCAGTTTATAAAGCGGAAGTGAAGGAAAATTCTCCAGCTGGGACCGTCGTGACTGCAGTAAGCGCCACTGATGCTGACGAAGGTGGAAATGGTCTTGTCTCATATTCTGTTGCTCAGGCCAGTGTAGAAGTCGGAAATATTTTTAAGATAGACTCGTCAACCGGAGATATTACCATATTACAAGGATTAGATTATGAGACTGAAAAAAGTTATCAATTAAATGTTAATGCGATGGACAAAGGGGGGCTAAAAGATACATGTAAAGTTATAATTGAAGTTCTTGATGAAAATGATAATTCTCCCTCCATACAGCTGATGTCGTTTTCAAACTTTATTGCAGAAAATTCTCCAACCGGAACAACTGTGGCTGTCATTAATGTAGAAGACGCAGATTCCGGTAAAAATGGGCTCGTGCACTGTAAAATAAACGAAAACTTGCCGTTTAAAATAGAATCCTCGCTTTCTGATTACTATGCATTAATTACTGATGAAACGCTTGATCGAGAAAATATTGCTGAATACAACATAACCATAGTGGTGTCTGATCAGGGAAGTCCTGCTCGACACAATAACAAAACGATCAATGTGAAGATTTCCGATGTGAATGATAACCCACCCGTATTCAGTTCTGCTGAGTATAAAACATTTGTTTTTGAAAACAACTCTCCGGGTGTGGCTGTGCTGACAGTCAAAGCGAGCGATGCTGACTGGGGTCCAAACGCGCGACTCTCTTATTTTTTGGAGGATAATAATATCCAGGGCAACCCAGTGAGTTCTTTAGTCTCAGTGAACTCAGACAGCGGGGTTGTACATGCGATCAAAGCCTTTGATTTTGAGCAAATGAAAACGTTCAGCTTTAATGTGACAGCCCGAGATGGAGGGTCGCCTCCTTTAAGTTCTGAAGTTACAGTGAAGATCATCGTTCAAGATCAGAATGACAACGCTCCTCAGGTTCTCTACCCAGTACAGACTGGTGGCTCTGTGGTGGCTGAGATCGTGCCTCGTTCAGCAGATGTCGGCTATCTGGTCACTAAAGTGGTGGCTGTTGATGTGGACTCTGGACAGAACGCCTGGCTCTCCTACAAACTCCAGAAAGCCACAGACAGGGCGCTGTTTGAAGTGGGAGCGCAGAATGGAGAGATACGGACTGTGCGCCAGGTCACTGATAAAGATGCTGTGAAACAAAAGCTGACTGTAGTTGTGGAGGATAACGGACAGCCATCTCGCTCAGCTGTAGTCAACATCAATGTAGCTGTAGCGGACTCTTTCCCTGAAGTGCTCTCAGAATTCACCGACTTTACGCACGCCAAACAATATAACGATGACCTCACCTTTTATTTAGTTTTAGCATTAGCTGCTGTCTCTTTCCTTTTCATCACAACTGTAGTAGTTATAATATCAGTAAAGATCTACAGGTGGAGACAATCGCGCATCTTCTATCAGTCCAATCTCCCAGTTATTCCGTACTATCCACCCGGTTACGCAGACACAGGAGTTACTGGAACTCTGCCGCACGGGTATCATTATGATGCTTGTATGACGACTGACTCGAGGAAAAGTAACTGTAAATATTCTACACTTGGAGGACAAAGTGTTTTAGTGATGGACCCGAGTTTTACAGAGACTATGCAGCGCGCGATGAGAGAAAAAGAATTCCAGCAAGACTCAGAGTCACCGGAAGTGGTAAGAATATATTCGTTTAATCTACTGCTTTTTAAATCGTTTTGCAGGATACAAAATAGAAAACTGGTTATTCTTTCACACACGTTTTTTCCCCTGATTGGTCCAAACTTGAACTTAGTGTTTAGTGTACAGCTGGCAGGTTAAAATGTGCATCATTGCTTTCTTTTCCTCACCTTTTAAACATTATTTCGAAATTACCTTCCGCTCACCTTTGTTTCGATTTTTTTTTTTAACTTTAACAACGGTTCTTGTGCATGAGATTAAATTCATTTAGTGCACTTATCGGTACCAAACAATATCTCTATGTTCATCAGGTCTTTTCTACAATGTGCATGAAGTTCTTCTGTTCAAAACTGATAGTTTTTTGTTTGTTTGTTTGTTTCTTGTTTTCCCCTGCCATGCGCTGTTCCTCTCTGAGATAAAATTGCGCCAGTTTCAGTAGCTTGTAGCACTGCTGTGCTGTTCAGGACGATATTCATTCGGTTTATCTCAGTATAATTTATTTTCGACCTTGTTTTCGCGTCACCACTGACTCCTGAAAGGACGATTGCAAATCCTGCACACTTGGCCGCCGGGTTTTACTTGTTGACCTCTGACGTTTCATTGATACGCACCGCGCACTGATTCAGAAACAGGAGAGCGAGAGAGAGAGAGAGAGAGAGAAACGACGTTCTTGAAAGATCGTGAATTTCCAGATTTACTGTTTTTAATAGCTGGCATATATAAACTGTTGATACTGTTGTGTAAAATTGGATTGCACCATGTTTGCTTTCAACTAACAGCCTTAACCAAAAACTGTAGGTTGAAAACTGCATGCTGTGAAATATAAAGATTTCCAAAAAGAAAGAGTAAATAATTAAACACCAGTTTATTGTTTGACATTGCAATGTGATTTAAAATAATTTAAATAAGCTTCACTACGAGAACATTTCCTTTGGACTGATATACTTTGTCCACGTACTGTCGGCTGAGGAAAACGAAACTTGAGTAGAAAATTGGCGAGACAACCAACAGAACACTGAAAAGTTCTAATGGTTTTAGAGTGTAATATTATACAGTCTGCATTAAATACTTGTTTCATCCAAGCATCATGAATTAACATTCAGATATAAATTGTGTTTTTGGATTAATTATCTCTTCGGCATTGGGTTAGACAGTTGAAATAATACATCATGATATTACAGTCTATCACATGATATCAGGAAATTTCCTGCAATCCTTAGTTTTGACTCAAAGGGCCGCTGTTTAACAACACAGTGATTGGGTCGTAGTTCAAATCCTCCCACACCCTCGCGTTGCACCAGACAGAAAAACAGGAGGCCGTGCTTGACATCGCATTTAGAGGAAAATCCTTGGGTTGTTTACTAAGGAAAGAATTGGTGTTTTATTTTTTCGACTCTGTGGATACTGAAACTTGAATATCACAGGTGGATTGAAAAACAAATAAATCTCCGGCGCAGACAAGGAAATATCCGCCATGGCTTTGTGGCACACGGTCCTGCTTTTCTTCTTCGTCTTTTGTTCTGACTGCGTGTACGGGCAGATCACTTATTCTATTCCCGAGGAAATGGCGAAAGGGTCGATGATCGGAAATATCGCGCAGGATTTGGGTTTGGACTTAAAAAGACTGAAATCGGGGAAATCGCGCATCTTTTCTAGTGACAGCGCAGAATATGTGGAACTGAACAAAGAAAATGGATTGCTCCTCGTTAAAGAGAAAATAGATCGGGAGTCTCTGTGCGCAAAAATAACTCCATGCGCTCTGCATCTCCAGATGATTCTGGAAAACCCGATGGAGTTATATTCTGTTACCGTGGAGATCACGGACATCAACGACAATGCTCCTAATTTTCAGAAGAAGGAAATGAGGTTTGAAATAAGCGAGTCAGCAATGATCGGTGCCAGATTCGTGCTTGGCGAAGCTGTCGATCCGGATGTTGGAATAAACGGACTTAAGAGCTATTCCCTTAAACCCACGGATAATTTTGTGTTAGACAAACAAGCAGATGTCGGGAGGATTGTGGAGATGGTGCTACAAAAGCTCCTAGATCGAGAAAAGCAAGCGACCATAGATTTGTCTTTGACTGCTTTTGATGGAGGAGACCCACAGCTCTCTGGCACAATGGACATACATATCACGGTAGTGGATGCTAATGATAACTCTCCAATTTTTAATCAAAAAATGTATAAGGCGACAATCCCAGAAAATGCAACAAAAGGCACCAAACTGATAAAAGTAAGTGCTTCTGATGCAGATGAAGGCTCTAATAGTCATGTGGAGTACGTCATATCTGAAGCAATGGACAGCGCCGTGGCCGATAGCTTTCTGGTAGATCAGAAAAGTGGAGAAGTTACATTAAATGGTCAGATTGATTATGAAAAATCAAGCATTTATCAGCTTGTTATTCAGGCCAGAGACAAAGGAGGACTCTCTGACACATGTAAGTTAATTATTGATGTCTTGGACATTAATGATAATAAGCCAACCATTGATATTCTTTCTTTGTCGAGTTCTATATTAGAGGAGTCTGAGCCCAATACTGTTGTTGCCATGTTGAAAGTAAATGACCTGGATTCAGGAGTAAATGGACAGGTTCACTGTATGATTAACGATAATATTCCATTTATTATCACTTCACCGTCCAATAATTTCTTTAGCCTGCTCACAGATCAGGAATTAGACAGAGAGAGAGAAGCTGAGTATAACATCAGTGTGACTTGCTCTGATGAGGGAGTTCCCTCACTCTCCAGCAGCACTTCTCTCCGTTTACACATATCAGATGTAAATGACAACACGCCTGTTTTTGAGAGAAATCATTACGAGGCCTATGTGGTGGAGAACAACACACCAGGTCTCTCTGTATTCACAGTGAAGGCCAGTGATGCAGACTCCAACCAGAATGCTCGAGTTGCTTATATTTTAGAAGACAGCACTGTCAATGGAGTTCCTGTATCATCCTATGTGTCAGTCAATGCTGATAGTGGAGTCATTAATGCTGTGCGCTCTTTCGACTATGAGCAGTTAAAGGACTTCCGTTTCTGGGTCAGAGCACAGGACGGAGGCTCCCCTCCACTCAGTAGTAACGTGACAGTGAAGATTACAATCCAAGATCAGAATGACAATGCTCCTCAGGTTCTCTACCCAGTACAGACTGGTGGCTCTGTGGTGGCTGAGATCGTGCCTCGTTCAGCAGATGTCGGCTATCTGGTCACTAAAGTGGTGGCTGTTGATGTGGACTCTGGACAGAACGCCTGGCTCTCCTACAAACTCCAGAAAGCCACAGACAGGGCGCTGTTTGAAGTGGGAGCGCAGAATGGAGAGATACGGACTGTGCGCCAGGTCACTGATAAAGATGCAGTGAAACAAAAGCTGACTGTAGTTGTGGAGGATAACGGACAGCCATCTCGCTCAGCTGTAGTCAACATCAATGTAGCTGTAGCGGACACTTTCCCTGAAGTGCTCTCAGAATTCACCGACTTTACGCACGCCAAACAATATAACGACGACCTCACCTTTTATTTAGTTTTAGCATTAGCTGCTGTTTCCTTCCTTTTCATCACAACTGTAGTAGTTATAATATCAGTAAAGATCTACAGGTGGAGACAATCGCGCATCTTCTATCAGTCCAATCTCCCAGTTATTCCGTACTATCCACCCGGTTACGCAGACACAGGAGTTACTGGAACTCTGCCGCACGGGTATCATTATGATGCTTGTATGACGACTGACTCGAGGAAGAGTGACTGTAAATATTCTACACTTGGAGGACAAAGTATTTTAGTGGTGGACCACAAAGACACTGTGCCATGGGGAATCAGTGAAAATACTTCTTTGGATAATATTAATTCTCAAGAACTGGTAAGCTCCTTCTTAGTTTACTTTTTCGTCATGGTTTCCTTGCATTCTCATTTGTATATTCAGACTTCCTGCTATTCGGATTACCAAGCTTATTTTTTCCCTCTTTGATCAACTCTTGTAATTATTATATTTTCATCAGTTCTGGTGCTGAAATACGTTTTTCACTGCAGTCGGTGTCAAGTCAAATTTATTTGTACAGCGCTTTTAACAATAAACATTGTCACAAAGCAGCTTCACAGAACTTGAACGACTTAAAACATGAGGTGTCCGCTTACTCTCAGCACTTTTTGTGGACAGCGGCATAGAGGAACCTGGAGAGTCTGGTTCTTGTTTAACGTTTAAAATGAACCTTTATTTTAGGTTGTTTGACTCCTATCACTTATTTCATTGATTTTCATGTTCGTGTGCTGTTGTTCTATATTTTGGTCTCTAAGTGCCGCTCTTGATCCTTGGAAAATCTTGGCTTTATTTATTCCCTATAATATCGGATTCACTGACACAGGGGTTGGACGCGGCAGAAGAAAGGATGTTAAATTTGAAAGGCTCACGGCTTACTATTTTGTGAAATCGAGCAGAACTATTTAAATCAAACGGAATACAAGAGACTTTGTGGATTTTTCGTGAAATAACGTGAACAATGAGTGGAGCATTGGGAGAATTGTATACATCGAGGACGGCAAGATGGCTGTTCAGATCAACTGTGCATTGGCAAGTACTGTTCTGTCTCTTGGCTTGTGCTGTTGCATTTACTGGTGGGCAGATCAGGTACTCTATTCCGGAGGAGCAGAGGAAAGGCGCATTCCTCGGAGATATAGCGCAGGATTTAGGACTGGATGTGAAAAGGCTTCGTGCAGGCCGAGCCCGGATCATAACCGGAGATAACAAGCAGTTTATCGAGCTCGAACGAGACAAAGGGATTTTGGTTGTCAATGAAAGAATCGACCGTGAACAGATATGCGGCGAAATCACTCCTTGTAGCTTTACGTTTGAGATAATATTAGAAAATCCGATCGAGTTGCATCGTGTAACGGTAGAAATTATTGATGTAAATGATCATGCGCCGTCGTTTAACAAAAACGAGATTAAATTTAAGATCAGCGAGTCTGCAGCGCTGGGAGCTCGCTTCGTGTTGGGGAGTGCAGAGGATCCCGATGTGGGAGTAAATGCTCTGCAAAACTACCGTTTATCCGAAAACAATCATTTCATTTTAAAACAACATGCTCGTCCTGACGGGGTTAAATACGCCGAGATGGTCCTTCAAAAGCCCTTAGACAGGGAGCAGAATGAACAACTCTCCCTGACCCTTACCGCAGTAGACGGAGGAAATCCGGAAAAATCAGGGACTATTAAAATCGAGGTTACCGTTCTCGATGCGAACGACAACGCACCAGTGTTTAACCAGTCGGTTTATAAAGCGAAGATTACAGAAAACGCCCCAAGAGGGACTTATCTAACCACAGTTAACGCTACTGACGCAGACACGGGCTCGAACGGGCAAATAAGATACACATTCTCAAATTTAAAAGGAAATATGGGCGATGTTTTTAGTTTGGATGAAAACTCGGGCATGCTTTCTGTTATAGGAGTGATCGATTTTGAGAAAAACAAAGTGTTTGAGATCGGAATCGAGGCTGAAGACCAAGGTGGTCTGGCAGATTCGAGTAAGGTACTCGTCGAGGTTCTTGATGTTAATGACAACGCTCCGGTGATCAGCATTATGTCTCTGATTGGCTCCATATCTGAAGATGCCCCAAGTGGCACGACAGTGGCGGTTTTAAACGTCAAAGACCCTGATTCTGATTTAAATGGTCAGGTCACATGTCATATCGAACAAATATTTCCGTTTGAGCTCAGATCCTCACTCACTAATTATTACACACTGGTGCTAAGTTCAGAGTTGGACAGAGAAACAGTTTCTGAATACAATATTACCGTAAAGGCCACAGACTCTGGCAACCCGGCACTGTCGAGCGCAAAGGTATTAAATCTAAAAGTTTCAGATGTGAATGACAACGCTCCGATTTTCTCTCAAAACTCGTACTACACCTACATTATGGAGAACAATTCCCCAGGTGTGTCAATATGCAGAATCATGGCTAAAGACAGTGACTCCAACCACAATGCCAGGGTTTCATTTATCCTCGAGGAAACACAGATCAATGGCTCACCAGCTTCAAATTACATCTCAATAAACTCTGAAACAGGTGTGTTGAGTGCTGTGCGTTCATACGACTATGAGCAATTTAGTAAGCTGGTTGTTCATGTAAGAGCACAAGATGGAGGTTCACCACCATTAAGCAGCAACGCAACAGTAACTGTTTCTATTCAAGATCAGAATGACAATGCTCCTCAGGTTCTCTACCCAGTACAGACTGGTGGCTCTGTGGTAGCTGAGATCGTGCCTCGTTCAGCAGATGTCGGCTATCTGGTCACTAAAGTGGTGGCTGTTGATGTGGACTCTGGACAGAACGCCTGGCTCTCCTACAAACTCCAGAAAGCCACAGACAGGGCGCTGTTTGAAGTGGGAGTGCAGAATGGAGAGATACGGACTGTGCGCCAGGTCACTGATAAAGATGCTGTGAAACAAAAGCTGACTGTAGTTGTGGAGGATAACGGACAGCCATCTCGCTCAGCTGTAGTCAACATCAATGTAGCTGTAGCGGACACTTTCCCTGAAGTGCTCTCAGAATTCACCGACTTTACACACGCCAAACAATATAACGATGACCTCACCTTTTATTTAGTTTTAGCATTAGCTGCTGTCTCTTTCCTTTTCATCATAACTGTAGTAGTTATAATATCAGTAAAGATCTACAGGTGGAGACAATCGCGCATCTTCTATCAGTCCAATCTCCCAGTTATTCCGTACTATCCACCCGGCTACGCAGACACAGGAGTTACTGGAACTCTGCCGCATGGGTATCATTATGATGCTTGTATGACGACTGACTCGAGGAAGAGTGACTGTAAATATTCTACACTTGGAGGACAAAGTGTTTTAGTGATGGACCCGAGTTTTACAGAAACTATGCAGCACTCAGTGACGGACAGTAATTTCATTAGGCATCAGGATTCCCATGAACTGGTAAGGATGAGCTGAATTTTAATTTCATATATTTTGCTTATAATATGTTGGCATACATTTAGCATGCTGTGAATAAAACTGCATGATACCTGCATAGGCTGTTCATAAGATCTGATGTAAATATACATTTATAAAAGTTGAATCTAATAAGATTCCAAAGTTATGACCTTTATCAGGTCAGCGTTGTTTTAAGCATTAAAACCAAACACTGAAATTATCATGTTATCATGATATTTCAATATATTTTCATAAACTTCTCTGAAAATTAAACTCGAAGGTGAGATACGATACAGAAACCACCCACCTTATAACATAATGCCATTGGTGGAGGTATTGGAAATACTAATTTTCAAAATATTTATATTGTATAAACAAAAATAAGAAATGCAGCTAAATTCAAACTGATCGTCAATATCAAAACCCTTGCTGTGTTCGAGTTTTATCCACCAGTCTTCCGTCTTGTTGTTTCTGTTTGGTGTTTGGTGTTCAGTTTAGAAAACATTGAAGAGCATAATTTGAAATAACTTATAGACCCCTTCGCAGTAAACGTCATTCATACGAAAGCGGAAATTGCGCGCGCAGCCTGGACCCAAAAAAGACTCAGAAATGCCTAGTTGTTGTGTTTTCGGGTGTCAGAATCGTAGCAGTGATGGGGTTAAAATGTTCAGAATTCCAGCAGGATCTCACCCATTTAAAAAAAAAATCGCCGACGTGTATGGCTACAAGCCATCAAATGTGTAGACTGGGATGAAAGCACTATCAAAAATGCGTGGGTTTGCAGAGCCCACTTCATCACAGGTAAGATCAGGCTATTTATTAAATCTTTCTTTTTTATTCTTTCTAGTCTTCGTTTATTGATGTCGCAAAATACTTTGGTAATGTTTGTCTGATTAGCTGGGTCATAGTTACACAATGTAATGAATATTGTTAGCATGTTAACTTAGCTTTGCATGCAATTTTGTTTGTAGGAGAGGTCTTGCTTGACTCAAGCAGTCCAGATTTTGTGCCATCATTATTTGTGTATGCCGAAAATCACAATTTTAAAGCAAGGATGGAAAGGTAAAATTGTGTGCCCTCACTCTAAATGCCAACTTACGTTGACTGCTCTAACCTAGCTCCCACCCCGTTCAGTTTCATTTCTGCTCTCTGCCTCTCGCTTTTTACGCAGCTCTGATTTCTCTTAGCTGCACTCTTTACACTATCATTCCTTTCATGCCATTACCTCCTGCAAATTGCTGTTTAGTGTTGGTATTTGCTGTTGTAGCTAAAGCCACATTGCCATCACATCACTCGCATAATTTGATTAAAACAAAATGAATATGAATGTCCCATTGTTAATCAAGTTGTACATGCCCGCACATAACATAATCATATGCGTCTAAAGACTTGTAGGCACGAAGTTTTTCGTGGGTGTACACTGAAGTCTTGTCAATAAGGTACGAGTATATATCTGGCCATTGTATACCAGGGAACTTACTAACATTGTCCGTCCACTCTTTAATTAAATGCGGATCCGGTAGGCGATGTCCACTTGTTAGAGTTAACTTATTTATGTAGCATTCTCGATCTTGTAATGACAATTGTTTGGCATAATCTGACAGCTCATAATGCCGGTCTATGGGCAGCGCCATTGTTTCTGGGTCCAGGCTGCACGCACATCCTGGCAATGGTCGGTTTGTTTACAAACATGCGAAGGGGTCTATTTATTGTACAGTTTTCCTTTAATGTGACCTGGAAAAGTTGTCACTTCAGCACCGTTATGCACCAATGACGTACCATTAGTATTATGCTGTTCTACTCTAGTAATGCAATAAATTATATAAACAGTGCTGTGAAACAGTCTGAGCCATCTGCACAGAAATGCTGTTGAGCAATGATGCCTTAAAGCATAATGAATTCAAATATTTCTACATTTAAAAAATACTTTAAACAGCAGTAAACCATCACAAATAGTACAAAGTCAACATTTGGTGAGATGACTGACTTATAATTTGTGCAAATTAGCAGGGAAGTTTTTCAGCATCTTGCTGAACCAGCCACGGTTCTTCTGAAGTATTTGACGGTTGCACTTCCTTACTATTTTTGCAGCAAAATCCATCAGCCTTCATTTTTTTTAAAGTAATCTCTTGTGTCATATGCTGCTTTCTTTACTGACACAAAACATATTTTTGTACTAGCTTGATAACGTAGATGCCATAAAAAGAAAACCGATGAAAAAAAGTGTGTACTAAAAAATAGAGTGCCGAAGACCGTACTGTGCATAAATCTGTAGTCAGATGTTTACATACACCCATCATGGACATGAATGTCACAGCAATATTGTGGGCTCAGTGATTTCTTTGAATTTTTCTTTTTCTCTGCTAGAATGATTGTACAACATACATCTTTAATAAAATAACAATTAAGTTCACAAATTTTATGTTGGGTTTTCTGAAATGAATACAGGGTGAAAAATATACAGCACACCTAATATTTTGTTAAATGTCCCTTTGCAAGTTTCACTTCGACCAGATGCTTTTGGTCACCATTAACAAGCTTCTGGCAGAATTCTGGTTGGATATTTCATCACTCTTCTTTGGCAGAATTGACAGAGATCAATTAAAATTGTTGGTTTTAGGGCATGGACCCTGACTTTTAAGCACAGTCCACACACACACACACACACACACACACACACACACAAAAAATCTCCTTCTCACCCCCGGCGGGGGGGGGGGGGGGGGGGGGGGGGGTATCCATGTCATCCTCAAGCTCAGGTCCTCTACCAGAGGCCTGGGAGTTTGAGGGTTCTGCACAGTATCTTCGATGTTCCTAGTACTGCGCTCTTCTGGACTGAGGCTTCAGATGTTGTTCCTGGGATTTGCTGGAGTCACTCTCCCAGTTTGGGGGTTACTGCCCCAAGTGCCCCCACTACCACGGGGACCACGCAACCCTTGACCTTCCACATCCATTCCAGCTGCTCTTTCAACCCTTGATACTTCTCAAGTTTCTCATGTTCCTTCTTCCTGATGTTGGCGTCAGCTGGGATCGCCACATCTATCACCACCACCCTCTTCTGCTCTTTGTCCACCACCACTATGTCCGGTTGGTTAGCCAGGATCTGTTTGTCAGTCTGGAAGCTGAAGTCCCACAGAACCTTGGCCCTGTTGTTCTCAGCCACCTTCTGTGGTATGGCCCATTGGGACTTGGGTACTTCTATTCCATACTGGTTGCAGATGTTCCTGTATACTATCCCAGCCACTTGGTTGTGCCTCTCCATGTACGCTGATCCAGCTAGCATCTTACACCCTGCTACTATGTGCTGGACTGTTTCAGGGGCTTCTTTGCACAGTCTGCATCTTGGGTCTGATCTACTCTGGTAGATCCTGGCCTCTATGGCTCTTGTGCTTATGGCCTGTTCTTGTGCTGCCATGATTAGTGCCTCTGTGCTGTCTGTCAGTCCTGCATTATCCAGCCACTGGTAGGATTTCATGATATCAGCCACTTCCTCTATCTGATGGTGGTACATACCATGTAGGGGTTTGTCCCTCCAGGTTGTCTGTTCCTCCTCCTCCTCTGCACTCTCATCAGGGTTCTGCTGCCTGAGACGTTCACTTAGCAGTTCATCCTTTGGGGCCATCTTTCTGATGTATTCTAGGATGTTCGATGTTTCATCCTGGACCGTGGTCTTGACGCTCACTAGCCCTTGGCCTCCCTTTTTCCGCTTACTGTATAGTCTCTGGGTGCTGGACTTGGGGTGGAACCCTCCATGCATGGTGAGGAGCTTTCTAGTCTTGATATCTGTGGCTTCTATCTCCTCCTTTGGCCAGTTTATGATACCAGCGGGGTATCTGATGACTGGTAGTGTGTACATGTTGATGGCTTGGACCTTGTTCTTACCATTCAGCTTACTTTTCAGGACCTGCCTTACTCTCTGAAGGTATTTGGCTGTGGTTGACTTCCTTGTGGCCTCTTCATGGTTTCCATTAGCCTGTGGGATGCCAAGCCTGTATACAATATTATATATATATATATATATATATATATATATATATATATATATATATATATATATATATATATATTTATTTATTTATTTATTTATTTATTTATTTTGAGAGAGAGCGTTGAGGTCAGTACTTTGGGAAGGCCATTCCTAAAGCTTAATGTTCACCTGCTTAATACATTCCACAACTAGCTTTGATGTGCATTTTGGTCATTGTCCTGATGGAAAACTTGGTTGTGTCCAAGATTCAACCATCTAGCTGATGGTCTGAGGTTGTGCTGAAAAATTCTGAGGTATCCTGCGTCTTCATTTTTCCATCCACTTTGTTTAACCATGATTAACAGTTACACTTGGTACAGTGTTTTTGGAGTTGATTGCCTCAATGTTTACTCCTCCAAAATTACTTCTGGTCATTGTTCAGAAACAATTAAATCTTTATCTAATCTGACCATAAAACCTCCCTCCAGAAAGTTTTTTCTTTGTCCATGTGGTCAGCTGAAATTTTTAGTCTATATTCACTCTCATAATAAGGATGACAAAAATAAGAGAGTATAAATGCAGACCTAAATGAATCTGAATCCCAAATCACATTCAGCTGAAGCTCAAGTTGAACATGAAGAAAATCCTTGGTCATATTTATTGGACCAATTCAACTTCAAGTCCAAGAAAGTTATGAACTTCATTATGCAGTGTAAACTTTGTTCGCCAAAAAATGTGGATCCCCACTTCAAAAACTCTGCACCCAACTTGTCCAAGCATGTGCAGGTATGTTAATGAACTGTAGCCACTAAATTTCAAATTTATCCATGATAATACAGATTTGCTTATGTTAGTTCAAAAGATATGGGTAGCAAATCATTAAATGTTTTGTATTTGTGTGAACTTGGTGGTTGAGCAAATGTTAGCTCGCTAGTTTTGTTGAAGCTTAAGATGCATTCATCCCAGCCTTCTTCCCATTCTGGCTCAGTTAATGCTAATTTTATTTTATATCAGACCTGACAGAGGTTGTGCTGTGTTGGAGTATAAATGATGGGAATCTACATTTTAATACGACCTTATCTTTTCTGGTATAAAATTGGCTTGACATTGGAAATGTTCACATCATTTTTGTCCCCCCCCACACCCTTTCATTGCTAGTGCTTGCAAAAACTTTATTCATGTGGTCACATACTGATATGCCTGGGTTTATTTTTTTAACGTACTTTATTTTATGTCTTATTTTTTATTTCAGTTTTTAATTGTATTTATTTTATGGTTTGTTTATTTATTTCACTTAACTTTTTTATCACTGTATTTTATTTTATATCATTTTTGTTATTTCATTTAAAATATTTGTGCAGTGTTTATTTCATGTTTTAATTTAATTTGTTAATGCACTATTTTATAAAGGTGATCTGAAATTAAAAATAACATGTTATATGTATGCTCTTGCACTATTTGCATTGCTGCCTGGGAAATCTCCTAGAGGACAATTTAACTTCCTCTCACCAAACACACAAACAAACAACAACAACAACAACAAAAAGTAACTGAGTAACTTTTACTCAAAATAAATTTGAAATAAGGTACACGTTACTTTTATTTGAGTGCATTTTTACACAAGTAATTTTACATATACTTCAGTCCAATTTCACCAGAGTAACAATAAATTTTACTTGTGTCAATTTAGTATTCTTTACACCTTTGGTGGTGACACCTCCCAATAATCATACTTGTCAAACAAATCCTTATTATGTTGTGCACAGAGAGGCTGCCAGCTCCAGCCAATCATGATCACTCACAGGAAGTTATGATTTATTGGCACATTAAAAGACATGTTGGAACTTTGAGCAGAAGTGAAATAATAATCTGAGTGGTATGGGTGTATGTGTATTTTTGACCCTGTATGCATAATTTTGACCGTGTTGATTTCAGGAACTCCAAAATGAATGAATTAATACTTGTTCACCAACCTCTTGTTTGTTTCTGTTAAAGATGTATGTTGTACAATCATTCTATCACAATAAAAACAGTTGAAAGAAAATCACTGATAGCCCAATACTGCTAATAAGACATTCATGCCAGTGATGAGTGGATGTGTCTAATGGCATTTTAAATATAAAAACCATAGCTCAGGTGTTGTATCATGCAGATTTCAGATGTGAACAAAGCACTCTCTGTTTCAGCTGTCTCTTATCAAATTAGACATGCATGTTTATTTTGGAGGGGCAGCATAGTGGTGTAGTGGTTAGCAATGTCACCTCACAGCAAGAAGGTTCTGGGTTTGAGCCCAGTAGCTGACAGGGGCCTTTCTATGTGGAGTTTGCATGTTCTCCCCATGTCTGCATGGGTTTCCTCTGGGTGCTCTGGTTTCCCCCACAGTCCAAAAACATGCAGATTAGGCTAAATGGTGGCTCTAAATTGACTGTAGATGTGAATGTGAGTGTGAATGGTTGTTTGTCTCTATGTGTCAGCCCTGTGATGACCTGGTGACTTGTCCATTGTCAGCTGGGATAGGCTCCAGCTTGCCCACGACCCTGCACAGGATAAGCGGTTATGGATAATTGATGGATGGACGTTTATTTTGGTTTGTGCCATATAGCTTTATGAGATCTTTGAGAACTGTCTGATGTTTAATGTTCTCTATTTGCTCCTTATGGCAGAATAAACTTTATGATTCAGGATTTGTCCTTCTGAGTATTTCTTTACTAGAACAAATCCAAATTCATTTAAATGCGGAATTGATGGTTGCTCCCAGGTTAGCTAGACTGCAGCTGAGTGTATGCACTGCTCTGTTAGGATTTTGCAGATGATGTGATTTCAAGTATTTTTTCTCTCATCTTTCATACATCCTAAGAGAAGTCCTACTGGATTAAAGGTCAATAAGCAGTTTTTGCATGAAAGCATATGGACTACCACATTGTATTGTTAATGCAGTAGGTGCCATGTACAAAAACATCATTACCCAAGTGCTTTTCCCAGATGGAGACATTGAGTTTTTCCATATTCTCGCAGGTGTACTTCAAGGCGACACACTTGCCCCATACATTTTTCTTCAAGCCTTAGATTACATAATGCAAATAGCCATGACAGATTTCGAACACTATGGCTTTGCTATAAAAAAAAAAGAAGTACTAGGCATCCAGCTATTAACATCACAGATGCAGACATTGCAGATGATCTTGTTGTATGATCAATTACTGCAGAAGATGCACAATTACAACACAGAGTTGAGAAAGCTGCAAAACTGATTGGTTTGCATCTTAATTTAAAAAAGAGAGACTATATTATTTGTAACCAACAACACAAGAACATCATCAATCAAGATGAATATGAATTGAAGAGAGTAACTGACTTCAAATACTTAGGCTCATGGACAGACCGTAATGAGAAAGATAGATCAACAAGAATCACAAACAGATGGGCAGCAATGCATAAAATGGGAGTGATTTCGAATTCTAAACTAAAGAGGGATCTAAAGCTCAGATGTTTTAGAGTAACAGTTGAAAGTGTGTTGTTGTACCGCTCAGAATGCTGAACGGTGTCTGAATGGCTGTTACACACACATGTTGTGAACTGTATTCAATGTTCATTGAAGAGACCATGTAACAAATAAATAACTGCATGAGATTATTCCTCAAGTCTCTGATACTATAAAAGAAAGAAAGCTGAGATTCATAGGTCACTGCTGGCATTGCAAAAAGGAAGTTATATCTGAAGTGCATTTATGGGAACTATTGCATGGAAAAAGGTGTGTAGGAAGGCCTGCTGTAACACCCATTGAGCGAGTAGGGAGAGATACCACTCTTAGCAAAGATCAGCTCCCAGAAGCAATGGAAGACTGGAACAATTGGAAAAGAATAGTCAGGACTGTTTGAGCAAGTAGCTTGATAAAGTAGTTGTCATAGTAGTAGGGGTCAGTAAATCTGTTCATTGCAAGTGAAGCCAAAATAAGCAAGATCAACTGTGAGCTACTGCTCACTTATGTATCCCCCCCCCCCCGCTTTCACTTATATCAGAATACAAGTAGTCCAAGGAATAGGTCACTTATTATGACTCAAGCAGTTGTGATTTGTAGTTGCTGAGAAAAATGTGAAGAAAATTTTGTAAATCCACACGATCTGTTTCATAAATACATTAAGCCAGTGAACAGGAAGTCAATGTGCGACAGACCTGAAAACAGTACACAAGGTATAGAACCCCAAGCTGAAGTTTGGTACCAAGTCCCAAGTGGCTATGATCTGTGGTTGCTGAGAAAAATGGTGTTTTGGATGGACAGAAATACAGAGATAAGGACAGACAGATGGACAGAGGCAAATACCAGCTTCCCTCCTTCGGAGTGGGGGTATAATAATAAATTAGCAGCACAATTGTCATAGCCATATTCAGAACAGATAGTTCTATTGACTTATTATTGTTTTTTTCAGTTTGGTTTTCTCTCTCTCTCTCTCTCTCTCTCTCTCTCTCTCTCTATCTATCTATCTATCTATCTATCTATCTATCTCTCTGATGCCTCATTATACAGTTCTCACGAAAAAAGAACTGTTTATAAATCGGCATGAAGTCTCATGATAAAAGGTGGGGGAAAATGTCAATGTCACAACTTTTTTGCAAGTGATTTTTTTGTTTGTTGGTTTGTTTGTTTGTTTCTGAGGAGTCTAGGTAGTCCTCCATCTATAATTAATAGTTCCAGTGAGCTACACTCAATCAATCAATCAATCAATCAATCAATCAATCAATGCTTGATTTATCTTTGATATGCACAATGAGTCAAAGACTCATAACAAATACTTTCAAACTAATAAAAAATGTAAATTAAAAATATAAAAAACATTACCTACTATAATAGGTGAATATCAATATATATTATATCAAGAAGGTCTTATAGAAGACATATTATTAAAATTAAAAATAAAAAATGAAATGTCATTAATTAACTAAAAAAAACAACCCTCAAATGTCACACCACAGGACAGTTTCTGTGAAATGTTAATTGATATGGTGACCAAATTGGTGAAATGTCCGCAAATTTTGGTGATCACTTACACTCTTCGCACACCATCAAATTGTATATATGGCTCTATAAATGTCTTATTATGATAAACAAATTCTAAAAAAAAAATTAAAAAGGCTTTTATGTCTTGTGTCATCTATTCCTTGATAAAGTCTGATTGTTTTCACTCCTGAATGTCCTGAAGTCTCTGTTTGGACACTGAATGTGTTCTTTGTTATTCTACTTGTTCAACTCTGCGGGCTGCTGTTGAACAATAAACCGTGGTTTTATTCTCAGGGAGCTCTCTAAGTGAGCACTGCCTCCATTTTCACACACTGTGGCCATGACATGGGAAGGACTATGGACAGACATGGAAAGGATAGGTTGTTTAATTTTATAGCCTTGTAAACTCTCAGTCTAATTTTGACGAGAAATCGATCTCCTTTATTGTGCGAACATGATAAACGGGTTTGGAATTCCAAGTGCTGTGTTTTCTTCCTCTGGAAAACAGCTGGATCTTTGTGTGCACTGATAGAAAAGGATTTTCCTTGTGATGGCTTGTGTCTTTTGTATCGCGAGTGCTCAGATTCGATATTCTGCTCTTGAAGAAATAAAGAAAGGATCAGTAATCAGGAATATCACTCATGATCTCAGGCAGGAGGTAAGCCGGATGTGCGTTGGACGTGCTCACATCATGTCCGGGGAGAGCACTGAGTACATGGAGCTAAAGACAGACAATGGGATGCTGGTCATGAATGAGAGAATAGACAGCAAGCAGCTGTGCGCTGAAATCACTCCTCACAGTTTCACACTGGAAATCATCCTCGACAATCCCATGGAACTGCATCATGTCACAGTGGAAATCCTGGATGGAAATGACCACTCTCCAACCTTCCCAAACCATGAAATCAATCTGGATATCAGTGAATTGGCCACACCAGGAGTGCGTTTCTTACTCAGAGGTGCAGATGATCCAGATGTTGGCATCAACACTCTGCAGAATTATATTCTCTCACCAAACGATCATTTCATCCTGAAACAGCTCTCACGCCTGGACAGAGTTAAATCCCCAGAGATGGTGTTACAGAAGCCTATAGAAAATCTGCAGCTTTCTCTGATTCTCACAGCAGTGAATGGAGGAAACCTGCAGAGATCCAGTGACATGAAATTTAATGTTTTTGTGCTCAACGTCAATGACAACGCACCAGTATTTAACCAAACAGTATACACAGTAATGATAGCAGAAAATTCACCAAAAGGAACATATTTAACAACTGTAAATGCAAGTGATGCAGACAGTGGGGTGAATGGTCTAGTCTCATACAGTTTTGCAAATCTGAATGGTAACATAAGTGATATTTTTGCATTCAATACAAGTACAGGTGTCATTATTTTGAAAGGTGAACTTGACTATGAAAAGGCTAAAAAATATGAAATAAATGTAGAAGCAAAAGGTCAAGGTGGTTTAGAAAACTCAGCCAAAGTGATTGTTGACTTAATTGATGTAAATGATAACGCACCAACGATTACCATCATGTTCTTTTCTAGCCCAGTGTTTGAAGATGTGCCTCTTGCTACAACTATAATGATTCTAAGCATCAAAGATCTCGATGCAGGAGAGAATGGTTTGGTGACATGTTCAGTTAATCCACTGACTCCATTCAAACTGCAGTCCTCTATACGAAACTATTACACTTTAGTGACTGATGCTGCTCTCGATCGTGAATGTGTTGCACAATATAACATTACAATAACAGCGAGCGATTTGGGGTCTCCTTCACTTTCCAGTAGGAACATATTGACTATTAGAGTATCTGATGTCAATGACAGTCCTCCAAGATTTGTCAAGAATGCTTACACAACTCATGTTATAGAAAACAACTCTCCAGGTGTGTTCATATTTAGGCTGAGCGCTCATGATGCTGATTCAAACCAGAATGCTCGCATCTCTTATTTTCTTGAGGGAACTACTGTAGGTGGGTCCTCTGTGTATTCTTATGTTTCAGTTAATGCTGATAGTGGGGAGGTATATGCAAGTGTGTTCTTTTGACTACACAGCAAATTCCTCAATGTTGAATTAACACCCAGAGTGTTTATATAGGTCCAATTGGACCTATATAAACACTCTGGGTGTTAATTCAACACTGGGGATTTTGCTGTGTATGAGCAAATGAAGTATGTAAAGGTTTGTGTAAGAGCCCAGGATGGTGGTTCTTCGACTCTCAGCGCAAACATGACATTAGAGATTGCAGTCCGAGATCAAAATGACAATGCTCCTCAGGTTATCCGCCCAGTACAGACTGGTGGCTCTGTGGTGGCTGAGATCGTGCCTCGTTCAGCAGATGTTGGCTATCTGGTCACTAAAGTGGTTGCTTGTATGACAACTGACTCGAGGAAGAGTGACTGTAAATATTCTACACTTGGAGGACAAAGTGTTTTAGTGATGGACTTGAGTTTTACAGGAACTATGCAACATAAAATGAAAGAATATGCCTGCTCTGATAGCGCTTCCCCTCTGGAAGAAGTAAGGGTTTTCCCAAATATTTTCTTTTCTTTAGATTGGACTACATAATGCCATTTTTTTCCATGACAAATTGCAATCCCTCGACTCACACTGTGAGGTAGGTGGCATATTTGGTTCATTGTGACATTATTGATCTTGTTCTGTTAAGGAAACAAGCAAAAGCAATAAGTGACATGAATGCATCCAATTTTATAGGAACAGAGTCTTTGTTGCGTGGGTGGAGTTGGTTTAAATTTTAGGGGATTAGGTTCAGGACGAATCTAGCACAAATTCACTTTCTTAGAAAGAAATACACACAAACACGTAATGTTCTGTTCAAGCATTCTAGTTTCTTTTTGTGCAGTTTATCAAAAGAAATTTTGTCATTATTTTGTTTGTGTGAGCAGCAGATGCACTCACAAGGCGAGCGGACAGAACAGACTAAACAAATACATTCAAATTATGTATTTTTATTTAAGATTCAAATGTCTGCATCACTTAATAATTAATTCGCACAATTGGCTTCAAACAAAATGTGAAAGGAATTTTCTGTTTTGTCTTCAGCAGGACTCAGTTTTACTTTTTTCCCCCCACTGGAGCTGTTCATCTCTGTAGTGCTGAAATAACTCCAACCCCATTCCTTTCTGAGGAGGCACAATGTTTAATAATGTCAGTATTATTAAATGATATTAATACTGCATATTGAATTTCGTAGCCTACTCTGTATGTGTATAATATTAAAATTTTGCTATTTTTTCCCTCAGAATTGCAGCATGACAAGCAATATATCGTGTTTGTAATAACCTAAGCATTGGGTAACTTGTGTGTTTAAATCCACCCATTCCATCCATTATCTGTAGCAGCTTATCCTCTTGTGTGTTTAAATGTATTGGAAATTGTGTTTACAAGATAAAAGCTTGTAGGTTTTGGTTTAGGAGTTTTAATTTGAGTATTAGAAGATATTCTATGATTGAGTGGCCATTCTGAATAGGAATATGCCCCTCATGAAGAAGTACGTGCATATTCAGAATTCATACTCTAAGTGCCGCTATTGGACAAGAATCTACGTTTTACTGGTACTGAAATACCTTTTTTTTTTAAGTCGATGAGGTGCCAGTAGGCTGTTTCTGGTGGCTCTGCTCCGAGAAGAGCGCTTCATGTCTGTTCCGGATTTTTCTTTGATTTATTTTTTGGTCTTTTATATTCTACTGTCCTGAAAGCTTAAGGCTGCGATCGCGATGGCTTATTTTCTCTCCTATGTCGGTTATTGTCGTCGTTTGATTACAAGGCAGCTAAAATGGCACAGTGTGTTTTTTATTCTATGTATTTACGGGCTGGATGGTGTCTTTGGTCAAGCGCGATATTCAGTTCCCGAGGAAATGCCAGATGGATCATTTGTGGGTGACATCGCCAAAGATTTGGGAATAGAGATCAGCAGACTTATTTCTGGAAAAGCTCGGGTTGTAACAAAGGGCGGCCGGCAATATGTCGAACTGAGCAGAGACAAAGGCACCCTCGTAGTGAAGGAGAGGATAGACCGAGAAGAGCTCTGCAAGCAAACAACGCCCTGCAGCTTCACCTTTGATCTGATTATGGAAAACCCCATCGAACTGCATCGTGTCACTGTGGAGGTAATAGACATAAACGACAATGCACCACGATTCCTAAAAGATGTCGTCAGTTTGGAAATAAGCGAAAATGCAGCACCTGGGACTCGCTTCCCTTTAGACAGCGCTGTAGACATGGACGTGGGTATAAATGGCATCCAGAATTATGTCCTTTCTTCCACGGATAATTTCAAACTGGAAATAAATAGCCAGGATGATGGAAGAAAATACATAGAAATGATTTTACAACGTGAACTGGACCGAGAAGAACGCAATGAGTTAAAATTAATTCTGACTGCATATGACGGAGGATCACCGAAAAAATCAGGCACAGCGCGAATTCAGATCACTGTGTTAGATACAAATGATAATGCCCCGGTGTGTAAACAGTCGGTGTATAAAGTTGATGTGAGTGAAAAAAGCCCGGTTGGCACACTCTTAACTACAGTCAGCGCGACGGATGCTGATGAAGGAATAAACGGAGAAATCTCATACACAATTGTTCAAGCGAGTAATGAAGCAAGAGAACTGTTTAAAATAAATCCAGAAACAGGAGACATTACAACTTTAAACACATTAGATTATGAGAGTGAAACAAGCCATCAATTAAACGTTAAGGCGAGAGACAAATGGGGCCTGGCAGATACGTGCAAGGTCATTGTAGAAGTTCTTGATGAAAATGATAATTCTCCCTCCATACAGCTAATGTCATTTTCAAACTTTATTGCAGAAAATTCTCCAACCGGAACAACTGTGGCTGTTCTTAATGTAGAAGACGCAGATTCCAGTAAAAATGGGCTCGTGCAGTGTAAAATAAACGAAAACTTGCCGTTTAAAATAGAATCCTCGCTTTCTGATTACTATGCATTAATTACTGATGAAACTCTTGATCGAGAAAATATTGCTGAATACAACATAACCATAGTGGTGTCTGATCAGGGAAGTCCTGCTCGACACAATAACAAAACGATCAATGTGAAGATTTCCGATGTGAATGATAACCCACCCGTATTCAGTTCTGATGAGTATAAAACATTTGTTTTTGAAAACAACTCTCCGGGTGTGGCTGTGCTGACAGTCAAAGCGAGCGATGCTGACTGGGGTCCAAACGCGCGACTCTCTTATTTTTTGGAGGATAATAATATCCAGGGCAACCCAGTGAGTTCTTTAGTCTCAGTGAACTCAGACAGCGGGGTTGTACATGCGATCAAAGCCTTTGATTTTGAGCAAATGAAAACGTTCAGCTTTAATGTGACAGCCCGAGATGGAGGGTCGCCCCCTTTAAGTTCTGAAGTTACAGTGAAGATCATCGTTCAAGATCAGAATGACAACGCTCCTCAGGTTCTCTACCCAGTACAGACTGGTGGCTCTGTGGTGGCTGAGATCGTGCCTCGTTCAGCAGATGTCGGCTATCTGGTCACTAAAGTGGTGGCTGTTGATGTGGACTCTGGACAGAACGCCTGGCTCTCCTACAAACTCCAGAAAGCCACAGACAGGGCGCTGTTTGAAGTGGGAGCGCAGAACGGAGAGATACGGACTGTGCGCCAGGTCACTGATAAAGATGCAGTGAAACAAAAGCTGACTGTGGTTGTGGAGGATAACGGACAGCCATCTCGCTCAGCTGTAGTCAACATCAATGTAGCTGTAGCGGACACTTTCCCTGAAGTGCTCTCAGAATTCACCGACTTTACGCACGCCAAACAATATAACGATGACCTCACCTTTTATTTAGTTTTAGCATTAGCTGCTGTCTCTTTCCTTTTCATCACAACTGTAGTAGTTATAATATCAGTAAAGATATACAGGTGGAGACAATCGCGCATCTTCTATCAGTCCAATCTCCCAGTTATTCCGTACTATCCACCCGGTTACGCAGACACAGGAGTTACTGGAACTCTGCCTCACGGGTATCATTATGATGCTTGTATGACGACTGACTCGAGGAAGAGTGACTGTAAATATTCTACACTTGGAGGACAAAGTGTTTTAGTGATGGACCCGAGTTTTACAGAAACTATGCAGCGCGCAATGAATAAAAAAAACTGTTTGGAAGATCCAGATTCTCCAGAATCGGTAAGAATCATTTTTAGATGCATCACTTTTCTGTTCATTCGACGTGAAATCCTGCTTCACCTTCATTCAGACCATCTACCTAAAAGCATTGATTTTTTTTCTCTCTTTATAAAATGGTGACTGAAATGTTTAATTACGTAATTTTCAAAACAGTCCTTAAACCACGTGACTGCTCAGCGCCAGATCTGCTAGTAGGTGAGTGACTATTGGAGCTCGCTCTATTTCTGATAAACTGTAGTCCACATTATGAGCTTATGACAATTATGTGAGCATGTGTGCTTCTTTTGGTCTAATAAAACTGGAATTAGCAAACATTCACTCGATTCTGATCACCTCTATTGACGCGTGGAGTCAAAGACAAATAGGCTACTGCTTTGCAATATCAGATATGGTATGAAAATAATTTCTTGTAAATTTATTTGTAGTTCTAAGTTCTGACTCATAGGGACGCTGTTTAACAGCAAAGTGCTTGGGCTCTGACTTTCAACTCCCTAACCCTCCTACCTCGTCTTTCTGTGTGACAGAGAAAGGCAGGGCAGGCTTTTCACTCGAACAGTGTATACACGATGTCGTTGCAAACGAGTTGTGTTTTACTGTTAACAAAAATCTTGTTTATGATGCAATTTTCGACAAAAGAGAATAAACAAAAGTGACTGTCAGAACGAGGGGGAAAAAGAATCAAAGGATTTTGAGATCAGACACGGAAATATCCGCCATGGCTTTGTGGCACACGGTCCTGCTTTTCTTCTTCGTCTTTTGTTCTGACTGCGCGTGCGGACAGATCACTTATTCTATTCCCGAGGAAATGGCGAAAGGGTCGATGATCGGAAATATCGCGCAGGATTTGGGTTTGGGTTTAAAAAGACTGAAATCGGGGAAAGCGCGAATTTATACAGGAGGCAGCACGGAATATGTCGAACTGAACAGAGAAAATGGATTGCTTCTGATTAAAGAGAAAATGGACCGGGAGTCTCTGTGCGCAAAAATGACTCCATGCGCTCTGCATCTTCAGATGATTCTAGAAAACCCGATGGAGTTATATTCTGTTACCGTGGAGATCACGGATATCAACGACAATGCTCCTAATTTCCAAAACAATGAAATGAGGTTTGAAATAAGCGAGTCAGCAATGATCGGTGCCAGATTCGTGCTGGGTAAAGCTACTGACCCGGATGTTGGGACAAACGGACTGCGGAGCTATTCCCTTCAACCCAGGGATAATTTTGTATTAGATGAAGAATCAGGTGGTGAGAAGAATGTAGAGATGATTTTACAAAAAACCCTTGATCGAGAAAAGGAAGGACAAATTTATTTGTTGTTGACAGCGTTTGATGGTGGTGAGTCTCGTCTGTCAGGAACAATGCAAATATACATAACAGTCGTTGATGTAAATGATAATCCTCCTGTATTTACTCAAAAAGTGTATAAAGCTACAATAACAGAAAATGCAATAACGGACACCAAAGTGATAACAGTAAGTGCTTCTGACGCAGATGAAGGCTCCAATGGTCAAGTGTCTTATTACATTTCTGACGCAGTGGACAGATCTGTGGCTAATATTTTTGTTGTAAAGAAGGAAAGTGGAGAAATTACATTAAACAGCCAGATTGATTATGAAAAATCAAACATTTACCAGCTTGATATTCAGGCCAGAGACCAAGGAGGACTCTCTGACACATGTAAGGTAATTATTGATGTGCTGGACATTAATGATAATAAGCCAACTATTGACATTATATCTATGTCCAGTTCTAAATCTGAAATGTCCACAATAAACACCGTCATTGCCATGTTGAAGGTAAATGATCTGGATTCGGGTGCAAATGGACAAGTTCACTGTGATATCAATGACAATATTCCATTTGCAATAGTATCTCAGTCCAATAATTTCTTTAGCCTGCTCACAGATCAGGAATTAGACAGAGAGAGAGAAGCTGAGTATAACATCAGTGTGACTTGCTCTGATGAGGGAGTTCCCTCACTCTCCAGCAGCACTTCTCTCCATTTACACATATCAGATGTAAATGACAATGCACCTGTTTTTGAGAGAAATCATTATGAGGCCTATGTGGTGGAGAACAACACACCAGGTCTCTCTGTATTCACAGTGAAGGCCAGTGATGCAGACTCCAACCAGAATGCTCGAGTTGCTTATATTTTAGAAGACAACACTGTCAATGGAGTTCCTGTATCATCCTATGTGTCAGTCAGTGCTGATAGTGGAGTCATGAATGCCGTGCGCTCTTTCGACTATGAGCAGTTAAAGGACTTCCGTTTCCAGGTCAGAGCACAGGACGGAGGTTCCCCTCCACTCAGTAGTAACGTGACAGTCAAGATTACAATCCAAGATCAGAATGACAACGCTCCTCAGGTTCTCTACCCAGTACAGACTGGTGGCTCTGTGGTGGCTGAGATCGTGCCTCGTTCAGCAGATGTCGGCTATCTGGTCACTAAAGTGGTGGCTGTTGATGTGGACTCTGGACAGAATGCCTGGCTCTCCTACAAACTCCAGAAAGCCACAGACAGGGCGCTGTTTGAAGTGGGAGCGCAGAACGGAGAGATACGGACTGTGCGCCAGGTCACTG